>NC_082683.1:74159012-74467012 GCF_949987515.2 Delphinus delphis | reverse complement strand
AGTTGTTGGCAGCTTATGAAGTTTTAAACGTTCAGATATTTCTCAACTTCCACCAGTGACACAACAACCATTATCCACCAACCAACCATAGCTTTTTCATTTTTGTATGCTTCCTTTTAATCTTTATTAAAAATCACACTTTAAAAAAATTGTTGTGATCTAGTTTTTTGCCTAGTCTTTTAACTGCTAAATTTATCTACATTCTCCTTATTCTTAGAGATATCTCTTAGTTTTTCCCTGGGTATTTATAAAGATACTCTTCAGTTTGTTGCACAAATACTAAATAACATTAATCACTAAAGAGGCAGTATGTTAAATTGTGCTCTGAAGACCTGAAAGAGTTAATCTACTTTTCAAGGTTCTGAGATACTATCGGGAAGAAACTGAAGCAACAAGAAGGTCTGGCTAACTATATAATGTCAATAAGAAATACTGAGGGAGTATATTTGCATCATACTAAAATGCATTTAGTTTAGTTTTGACAGCATAAACATTACTGTGTTTACAGGGATTTATTTCAAGATTTGAGTGTCAACTTCTGTGATATTAAATTTAGTTCAGATACATCTGAACACTTTACAAGCTATTCCCACTGTTAAAGTGGTTTTTTGCTAACAAATCATATGCTTTGTTAGACTATAAGCTTCGTAAATATAATAAGCACATTCCTGTTGTGAAATAGAATGCATCTGATCCATAATAAATCTGGTTGAGAGACAATGGAACCTAGCCAGCTCAGCCTTGGTTCAAGGAAAAAACAATAAATAGGGGCAATGACATTTATGAGAATCTAATTTCATCATGCTCTGCCTCATAAGAAGAGAATCTAGATAGCATTAAGGTTATTGTACTTTGAGAATTACTCAAAACCAGATACGAAGTCCCTTCTGTATTACAGAAGGGACTAGTAGCTATTCCTCAAATGAATGTTTTATTTAAAAGTTATTTAATACTTAGTGATGAATTGGAAGCAGAAATAAACTTTGTGGGGAAAAAAGGGAGAAAAACCTAATAGCAAGAAGGTTACCATATTTTTCTAAAGCAATTTGGAAAAGGCAAAACTCCTTAACTAGACAATTATTTTTCCTTGGTAAAACATTGACTGGAATGTTTCTATTAGGAAAATATTATCAAACTGTTCCAGTCTTGGTCTAGCTGAGGATGCCCAGATTTGATAACCAAAAAGAGAAATTACTCAATACTTTTATTACCATCAAGTTAGAATGTGGACAACTGTCCAAAACAAGGACAATTTCTTGAAGCTAGCCATTTCGTACAGCTATTGTTGGAAATAGCCTTTACTCAATAGCCATAAGCATACAAGTATTCAGCTGATGGCTTTTTACTAACATGTTTTAAATAGGCTCCAAAAGAAGCAAATGTTTGAACATATGACAGGGGGTGAATATTTACAAAATTATTTGCCATGCTACAGCCTGTAGGAATCAGAAGGCAACTTCTCAGAATGAATTACTATCTCCTTACTAGCCCCGACTGGAGCCTGTCACAGCCATCTTTAATGAAGGCTTCAATCACAACACACAAAAAAGCCCAGGGCTCGGAAGGAAAAAACAAAAAACTAGCATTCCAAAAACCATCCTGAATATTGTGTTCACAAACACTGGGCAATATGGTACAGTCAAAAGAGCACCAACTTGCACCAGTTGTGAAGAAAGCTTGTTACAAGTGATAAAAAGTTAGTAATTACGGTATTTTTTAAAGAAACGCAGCCTTACTGATTTTTAGCACATACAGTAGTCATTTAGGCTCTACTAATGAAGGGTTTCTCAATCAAGACCTTTAGTGAACCTACTTGAATAAGGGAATAAAAATGTGTGTGTTTTTTTGGGTTTATTTTGCTGTACGCGGGCCTCTCGCTGTTGCGGCCTCTCCTGTTGCGGAGCACAGGCTCCGGACACGCAGGCTCAGCGGCCATGACTCACGGGCCCAGCCGCTCCGCGGCACGTGGGCTCCTTCCGGACCGGGGCACGAACCCGCATCCCCTGCATCGGCAGGTGGACTCTCAACCACTGCGCCACCAGGGAAGCCCTAAAAATGTGTTTTAATTGGCACAGCAGCATTCATTCAGTCCATGGTGCTATAGTGCAAGTGTAGTTTGGACTGACTCATCTAAAACGTGTTAGAAACTTGTTATTCCTATAGCTTTGTGTTCAAGTGATCATAATTTCAAAACTGAAGGTTTCTGAAAGAATGAAATCTTATATTACCGCTATGTTGTATAGCTTCCACAAAACTGCATTTAACGAGAGAACGGACAGGCAACTGACAACAAGTAGCACTTGGAGACTTCACATACCTACCACATCTGGAAAGCTCATTACAATCCATTTATGTGTTTCCAGACCTTTTATCCTGGTGGTATCTGTGCAATCATAATGAATGTGCATAAAGCAGGGCTTTGCTGCCAAAGGGAGATTTTTCTAACTATTGCTGCAAATAGCTACCATACCTTGCAGCAGCAATGGATCAAAAATATCTCTTGGAATCTCTTTCTTGGAATACTGTTGTTAGGACGAATTGTCACATCACTTCCAGAAGGACAGAGTTTGAGATAGTTCTAATGTCCCTTGGTTGTAGCTACTGTTTTTATGTCATTGACTCCAAATCTTATTTCCAGTTCTGACTACTCCCCAGAAGTCTAGATTAATATATTCAAATGTGTTGACCTCTCCATTTGAATATCTAGAAGGCATTTCAAACTCAACATGGCCAAAACAGAACTCTTGGATTTTCTCCCAAACTTGCCCCTTTCTTCCTGCAGTTTCCTCCATATAAAAATTGCTACCACCATTCACCCAACTGATCAAGACTAAAATCTGAGTCATTCTTGATTCTTTTCTTTCCTTCACCCCCACATCTAATCCACCAACAAGTCCTGTCAGCTCTCCAAAACACATCCCAAATTCAGCCGCTATTCTTCTTCTCCACTGTCATCACACTTGTTCAAGCGACCATTATCTTTCACTTGGACTACTGAACCTGCCTCTTAGCTATCCCTGCTTCATTGCTTGCCTTCCCATCCATTTTCCACAAAGCAGCTAGCCAGAATTATCTTTGTAAATGAGACTATGTCTCTCCCCTCCCTCAAATTTCCAGTGGCTTCTGATAACACTTAAAATTCCAACCCTTTATGCTGGTTTACTAAGTTCTGTGTGATCTGTCCCCATCCTATATCCCCAGCTTTATCTAATACCTTGCTGCATTCGTTTTCTAGAGATGCCATAACAAGGTACCATAGTCCAGGTGGTTTAAATAACAGAAATTTATTTTTTCACAAAGCTGGAGGCTAGAATTCTGAGATCGCAATGGTAGCAGGGTTGACTTCTCCTGAGGCCTCTCCTTGGCTTGCAAATGGCCACTTTCTCACTGTCTTCATAGCGTCTTCCCTCTGTACCTGTCTGTGCCATGATTTCCTCTTCATATAAGGATGCCAGTCATATTGGATTAGGGCTCACCCTAGTGACTTCATTTTAACTTAATTACCTCTTTAAAGGCCCTATCTTCAAATGCAGTCATATTCTACGTTTAGGACTTCAACACGTAAATTTAGGGGTAGGGAGGAGACAGTTCGGCTCATAATACTTTCCCTTTTCATTTTAGTCCCACACAGGCTATCTTTCTGCTCCTTGAACAAGTTAAGCTTGCTCCCACCTAAGGGCCTTTGCACTGGCTTTTGTTGGAACATTCTTCTCCCTGTTGGTCCTTTAGGTTGTTTAGGTCTCAGTATACATGTCACATTTTCAGAAAGGTGTTCCTAGCCTCCCAATCTACAATAACCACCACTCATTTTATATCACATCCCCTGAATTAAATCTCTGCATGGTACCTACCTCTACTTAATATTTTTTCTGTTTATTATTTATTGTCTATCCCTCCATACCCCCACCAGAATATACACAGGGATCTTCTCTCTTCAGTAACATATTTCCAGGGCCTACAATAGTGCCAGATATGCTGAAAATGTTGAATAGGTACTTGTTTAATGAATAGGTAAATGAATGAAATTATTGAAGAAGGTAAAGAAAGAGTGGCAGTTAATGATTATTGTGACATATAGACCAAGGGTAGTCCCCTCACTCGGAGGTCTTTAGAAATAAAAATGAATCTGCTTACCCTTGAAAGAGTAAGAGTTGTCCAGAAGAGGTCGCCACATCTGTGACTGTGCCTTGGCTAAACACAGTGGATATTTTTTACTTACGCGTAACTTTGTTGTAACATTTCTAGAAGTTATGTCTACTGTAACTTGCAAGGTTATTCAGCTGCTCATTCAGCGAACATATAGAAGAGTCTGTTGGGGCCAGATCTTTTGTTAGTAGAATGCCTTAGAGGACACGGGACCAGACAGAAGGCATATCTAATGCAGCCAGAGCCTGCAGTAGGGGTGGTGGGAGCAGGGGTCTGCTGGAAGGCTTCTGAGGCAGCTTACTGCGTACAATGTATTAATTGTGTACTGGACATACAAAATATTTCTCATACTTTCAGTCTGTTTACCTTTATAAATGGCAGCTGGCAACTTCTCTGAATTCATAGAAAATTATGGGCACTTCAAGCTCTATGTCTGGTGCTTATTTTGGACAGCATGCACAGCAAATTTTTATACTTCTCAACTTTCGGGAAAATTAGTTTAAAATTCAAGAAACTTGTCAGTTCCATAGTTTTTAACATACGAAATCTTGCAGGCCTTTTGGCAGCTGACACTTATTTTCATTTGGTATTTGGTGATAAATCATATTTTTATTTGTTCTCTGCCGACAGAGTGTCAATGGCTCTTAGACATTTAATACGTGTACTGTGTCATTATCATCAACAAGGAAATGGACCTCTTGAATGAGTGTGTTATACCCAGAGAGCAACAAGACCAGCAAGAGCTCCTGCTTGTTTTCATTTAAAAAGCTACATGTTGGGAGTCCGCCTGCCGATGCAGGGGACACGGGTTCGTGCCCCAGCCCGGGAGGCTCCCACATGCCGCGGAGCGGCTGGGCCCGTGAGCCATGGCCACTGAGCCTGCGCATCCAGAGCCTGTGCTCCGCAACGGAGAGGCCACAACAGTGAGAGGCCTGCGTACCGCAAAAAAAAAAAAAAAAAAAGCTACATGTTGCTTCCAGCCTTCTTCCTGGAAACTGTCTTGCTGTGACATCTTAATGGAGGGGCCTTTGAACATCTAGAACTTTGCTGTTATGTCCTCATGTTCTCTCCAGATAATGAAAGGGTCTTGCCCAGTTTTCTTCAAAGCTGTTTTTATTTCTCCTGTGTACTCTGACCCTACTGGTTTTCCTTCTGCATTTCTGTCTAACCTTTCTATTCACATTCCTCCAGACCTAAGGCCTGGATCAGAGATGAGAGTGTTGGAACATTAACTTCCAACTCTGCCATATGGAGCTATAACAATTGTGCTTTATCTACAGAATTGAGGCAGTGTAATACTTCCTGGGGTGCTTTTCGCTTTACAAATTATTATTTATAATCTGCTGTTTTCTACAAGCAGGATGGTCTTCATGTGACAAGTGACATTTGATCAACATTCTTATCAGCCAAGATAGCAGGTATTATCAGTTAAAATAACATCTTACATATTGTGTAATTTGTTGAATGACAAGTCATGGTGTAGTCCTAGAGGAAGAAAAGTCCTCCATTAATAGTTGTTTCTACATCAGAATTTAATGAGTTTTAGTAACGTGGTCTTGTTATGCACTCTTTGGCTACTGTTTGTCAATTTTGTTATATAAGCAAATGAGTTGCTTGTAGCTGTAGCTAACAGAAAACTCAAATCTAATTGATTAAGGAAATGAAAAATCTCATCTATCAGAACTCCAGGGCTCAAGGTTGGTCAATTTGTCAGCTCACAATGTCATCAAGGACCCAGACCCTTTCTGTCTCTCTGTCCTGTCTTGCTTGGTGGTGGTGTGTTCTCAGACCAGTCTAGTTCCAGGTACCATATCCAGACAGGACAATGTCCAAAGGAAGAAGTGGGATTATGTTTCTTTCCAGAAACCTCTCAACAGACTTCTCCTCAGTGGCCAAAATTAGGTCATTTGTACCAGTCCTTGCCAAGAGAGATGGAACTGCCACGACTGACTTAGACTAGGAGATACCTGAAGGGATATGGCATTATTAAATGAGATAATCCATGAAAAAACACCTACCACAATGCTTGGCACTTAGAAAGAGCTTAGTAAATTTTACTAAATGATGACAAATTAAGTCTGTGGCATTTAAATTGTAAAAGAGAGCCAGAGTTATGAGTAGTTAAGAGGTAGATTCCTCAGACCTTGGTGATACTGATCCTATGTTGAGGAGATGGCACCTGGAAAGCCCATCTGCAGTGCTGGGTTGTAGGACAGAGCCTCAAATTTTTAGGAAGAGCACAGAGAAGGACCCTACTCATAGGAAGAGATGGGGATAAGTTACTACAATAGGACTCTAGGGAAAAGAATCCAAGCAGCACCCAGGTGTATGGTTTAAAATGGCACAAAGCATAAAGAATGACTTAATGCTAAGTCCCAGAGCATTGGCCTGTAGCTTGTTAGATCCTCCTTTTTTCAGGTCATGACTGATCCTGGTTATTGGGTAGGGATGAACCCAAAGTTGATAAAATCTCCTATACTTTATATGGACATGAGAAAGCATGCAGAGGTTAGCAGCAAAGCAGGCCTGACATCTGTCTTTACATAGGAATGGCATTATCGAAGTTCTGCATAGTGTAATTTTTCTCACTGCTGGCAGGTAAAAAGCAGTACCTTGGGTTACTCAAAAATAAAATAAAATAAAATGTAAGTATCATAAGTTAGCATTGACACACACACACCTTGTTTTCTAGATACAGTTTTTCCCACTGCAGCAGAATCCTTCTGCTCATCTCTGAGGTTCCCATTCTTCTTGGATTTTTTTAAAATTAATTTATTTATTTACTTATTTTTGGCTGCGTTGGATCTTCATTGCTGCATGCAGGGCTTTCTCTAGTTGCAGAGCAGGAGCTCCTCTTCGTTGTGGTACACAGGCTTCTCATTGCAGGGCTTCTCTTTGTTACAGAGCATGGGCTCTAGGCACGGGGGCTTCAGTAGTTGTAGCACACAGGCTTAGTTGCTCCAAGGCATGTGGGATCTTCCCGGACCAGGGCTCGAACCCATGTTCCCTGCATTGGGAGGCAGATTCTTAACCACTGCGCCACCAGGGAAGTCCCCTTCTTGGATTTTTTAATCCACTTTTGGACTAGTCTTCTCTTTCCCCGGCATCCATATACCCAGCCTCTTGCTGCTGCTTTTTTTTTTTTTTTTTTTTTTTTTTGCCTCTCAGCTTGCAGGATCTTAGTTCCCCCACCAAGGATAGAACCCACATCCCCTGCAGTGGAAGCGTGGAGTCCTAACCGCTGGACTATCAGGGAATTCCCCAGCCTCTTGCTTCTTATTGAATTGGGTAAATACCAGAATACTTTACTCATGAATAACCATCTGGGGTGTTTTCAGTAAACTCTCTGGGGGCTAAATAGAATTACAGTTAGAGTCACATTTATGAATGCCAAAAATTGTTTTGCGACTACAACTCTTAGAAATCTAGAGCTGGAAATGACCTCATTCTTAAGCTCTGCCCCCTCATTTTACAAATATGGAAACCAAGATGCTAGATATCCTGGTTAATTTTTAGAACTTGTCACTGGAAATAAATGAGTAAGTTTAGAAATCCAAGAAATCAATGGGAAAAACTGCAATGGCTATTTAATAATCTGTGGGAAAAGAGATCAGTTTGTACAATAACTGTTTGTAACAGTTATTATTACAAAAGTTCAATAGAGGGACATGAACTAGGTGGTTACAAAACTTTCATACATGTTGACCATCCTATAAATATCATGAGTTCCCAGAATAATCACAGAATTAATGACATTTACTTAAATGATAACTTTTGAAGATTTTAATGTATTAAGTAATTTCCAGGGCTTCCCTGGTGGCACAGTGGTTGGGAGTCCGCCTGCCGATGCGGGGGACGCGGGTTCGTGCCCTGGTCCGGGAAGATCCCACATGCCGCAGAGCGGCTGGGCCCGTGAGCCATGGCCGCTGAGCCTGCGCATCCGGAGCCTGTGCTCCACGACGGGAGAAGCCACAACAGTGAGAGGCCCGCGTACAGCAAAAAAAATAAAAAATAAAATAATTTCCAGTTCTATTGACCATTTTCCTAATACAGTAAGCCTTCCTTAATTTTTCATAGACTAAGTTGAGCTGTTTATAATCTGAGGATCATCCAGAAACCCTTTTTGTTTCTAAGAAAGAATTCCAAATGACCCACCAGCAGGAACAGATAACTACTATTATCATTTTGATTCCTGAGCTTAAATGTTACTTCCTCAGAGTGACCTTCCTTGACCCACTGAATCATGTACCCCTCTTATTTCTCAAAGCACACTATTGTTTTCCTTCATAGTCCTTATCATAACATATAACTGTATACTGACTTGTGTGACTCTTTAATGTCTGTTACCCTGAGGGCACTATATAGTAGGGGTCATGTCTGTCATGTGACAGATGGCCACTGACCACTGTCTATCATGGTGTCTAGCTCACAACATACACTCAATATCTACTGAATGAATGAAACAAAATAAGATTGGAATGGCCCAAGGAGCAGTTTTGCTTTGTATTACTATTTACACATATAGGGGTTTTTTTTACATATATACTTTTATCATTTTAATTTTTATGAGCATGTATTAGATTTGTAACAGAATTGCAGCTTGTTTTTTTTCATTTTAAAATTTAGTTGTACAACATTTCAGTAAATAATGGATTAAGGAAGTTGGTGGGTCTGTAACCCTAAACTTATATAAAACATTGTTTTCTTGGAAATTTCTTAGGAACATTTTAAGAAATAGTGCCCCATATTCTGAACAAACAACTTGGAAATGAACATTTAGTTCAATATTTGCTTCTGATCAAAGGCCTTTTTGAATACATTTTTTAAAAATCTGTTTAAATTTGGGGGTTTCTCTATTAGTTTTCTACTGCTACCATAAACATAGCATTAAAAGAACACCCATTTATTATCTCACAGTGTTTGTAGGTTGGAGGTCTGGGCATAGTGTACCTGGTTGTCAGCTGGACTGTTTTCGCATCTGGAGCTTAGGTCCTCTTCCAAGCTCATTCAGGTTGTTGGCTGAATCCAGTTCCTTGGGGTTGTAGGACTAAGTTCCCTGGGTTTTTGCTGGCTGTCAACTTGGAGTTGCTCTCAGTTCCTAGAGACCACCCTGTAGACCCCCTCCATAGGCAGTTCCCAACATGGCTGTTTGCTTTCTTCCAGAACGGTAAGAGAACATCTTTCTGACTTCCTCCATCTCTGACCTTTAAACCCTCTTTTAAGGGCTTATCTGACTAGATCAGGCACACCCAAGATACTCTCTCTTTTGAGTAACTCAAGTCAACTGATTAGGGACCTTAATTACATCTGCAAAATATCTTTACCTGTGCCATGAAATGTAACCTAATCACAGGAGTGATATCTCATCATATTTACAAGTCCTTTTGACACTCAAAGGGAGAGATTTGTACATAGCACGTACATCAGGAGGTAGCCATCTTGGGTACCATCTTAGAATTCTGCCTACCATACTTCCCAATGTGGCAGAAACCGTTCTCAGAATCTCTCCAGAGTGATTGAATTGGTTTGGAATGTGTATGGTGTCTTGGTTTGAAGTGTGTCTACACGTCCATATGCTTTTGTAATCTCACTATAATTAAAGTACATTGTTGGGGCTTCCCTGGTGGCGCAGTGGTTGAGAGTCCGCCTGCCGATGCAGGGGACACCGGTTCGTGCCCTGGTCTGGGAAGATCCCACATGCCGTGGAGCGGCTGGGCCCGTGAGCCATGGCCGCTGAGCCTGCGCGTCCAGAGCCTGTGCTCTGCAACGGGAGAGGCCACAACAGTGAGAAGCCCACGTATCACAAGAAAAACCCAAAAACCAAAAAAACATTGTTGACTATTTAAAGAGTTGTTTTTGCAAATAATTCCTGATCTAGAAATTGGAAGGATGAAGTAATGGCTCCTCAAATTCAGTAGCCTTAGTTTGTGTATGCTTAGGAAAACAAAATTTAGGATCTTTAGAAACCAAACCTAAGTTCACATTGCTGAAAATTTGTAGCTCTGTCCCTGCCTTCCTCCAGAATATCTTAGTTCACATTTTTGTTTAAACAAATAGATTAAAGTGAACATACTATGTTTTTAAGAGTATTGTAGATTCTCACAGTCATTTCTAACATTAATTTTCATTTTAATGCACAGTAGATAGCTAAATTATCTTTTTGTTAGTGACAAATTGTGTAGGAAAGAACAACACAAACTTCAGAGTAAAGCTAAGTTCAAAACTCATCTCTGTTGCTATAAGACTGTGGACAAGTCACTACCCTGCCTCAGCTCCCTCATCTGGAAAACAGAAATAATGTTTGTACTTGTTTCATTAGATTATGAAGGTTAGATAAGTTGAATATGAGTTCTTAGTAGAGTATCTGTCACATAGGAGGACTATATGGGTGTTTGCTATTATATTGCTAACTAAATCCCTCCTAAGAGCTTTTTCCTAAAATTATAATATAGAAGAGAATTTCAATATGTTTTTGTTTAGGAATTTTTAAGTTTGAGTCATTTAGTATGTTCAACCTCTCTTTGATCTTTTTTTTTTTTTTAGTAGCTTTGGTTAATTTTAGTAATTTCATTAGCACAAGTAGAAAAGTTAAGGAATAAACCAGTGAACAAATCTAAGGCATCCCAAAGTTGAAGGGTGGTTATTAAAATGCAGGCTATCCTTGGTGAACATTCTTGATGGGGCTTATACATCCTGTTCATATTACTTAGCATTTTTTATTATACCACACCTTAGCATCCCAGGGCCCTAATGTACAGAAATTTCATCCATCTCTGATATGAAGAGATCATGGAATCCAGAGTCACCTTAGCATAGGACCGTCTAATACCCAGTAGACTTAAATATGTAGAGTTGGAAAAGAGAAGACATGAGCTTCAATTCTGACGTGGGCTGTGCTCTATGATATGACCTCAGGAGAATCATGATCACAAAGTGCAGTGAAGATGAACATGAACATGGGAATGGGCTCAGGAGGCTTAACTCAAGTCAGTCAGCCTCCCTTAGCCTCAGTTTACTCATATGTAAAATAGGTGTACCAATGCATACCCTTCCAACCTTTTGGAGTTATTCTGAGCATCCCAACAAATATTCTGTTTTATTGTCACTATATATTCATAAGATATATCTGCCCTACTACATCGTTAACTTCTCAGGGACAAGGACTCTGGTTTTGTGGGGTTTTTTTTTAATCTTGGCAGCTTGTTTTTTTTTAAAAAGTTGATATCCACTAAATGTTTATTGAACTTGAAATGTTTGGGTTTTTTTTTAAGTTTCTGTTTCCCATTTTAATTACTGAAATCTCTAACAATGACAAAACTGTCACATAGGACAGTAAACGTATACATTAATTCAATCAAACTTCTTGGAAAGAATACATTTAGCAATCTGGGATAATGCAGAATGACAGGAAATATAACATAATTCGACACTGGTTCTTTTAGTCATTTTACCCAGACATCATGTTAATATTAGACCAATGCCCAAAACATTTAGTGCATAAACCAGTTTCTTTTTAAAAATCTATCATTTTTTTCTTGTTTTTGTTTTCTAATCAGCATTTTATTTTGGAACAACTTAAATTTACAGGAAAGTCACAAAGATAGCCCAAAGAGTCCTATATACCTTTTACTCAGCTTGCCCTAAAGTTAACGTCTTATATAACCATTTGTCAGAACTAGGAAATTAATGTTGCTACAATACTCTTAACCAAGCTATAGACTTTTTTGATCTCACTAGTTTTTTGGGGTTTTTTTTTTATACAGCAAGTTCTATTAGTCATCCATTTTATACACATCAGTGTATACATGTCAATCCCAATCTCCCAGTTCATCACACTACCACGCCACCACCTGCCGCTTCCCCCCCCCCCTTGGTGACCATACGTTTGTTCTCTACATCTGTCTCAATTTCTGCCCTGCAAACTGGTTCATCTGTACCATTTTTCTAGTTTCCACATATATGCATTAATATACGATATTTGTTTTTCTCTTCCTGACTTAATTCACTCTGTATGACAGTCTCTAGGTCCATCCACATCTCTACAAATGACCCAATTGAGTTCCTTTTTATGGCTGAGTAATACGCCATTGTATATATGTACCACATCTTCTTTATCCATTCATCTGTCAATGGGCATTTAGGTTGCTTCCATGACCTGGCTATTGTAAATAGTGCTGCAATGAACATTGGGGTGCATGTGTCTTTTTGAATTATGGTTTTCTCTGGGTATATGCCCCATAGTGGAACTGCTGGTCATATGGTAATGCTATTTTTAGTTTTCTAAGGAAAATCCATACTGTTCTTCATAGTGGCTGTATCAGTTTACATTCCCACCAACAGTGCAAGAGGGTTCCCTTTTCTTCACACCCTCTCCAGCATTTGTTGTTTGTAGATTTTCTGAGGATGCCCATTCTAACTGGTGTAAGGTGATACCTCATTGTAGTTTTGATTTGCATTTCTCTAATAATTAGTGATATTGAGCAGCTTTTCATGTGCTTCTTGGCCATCTGTATGTCTTCTTTGAAGAAATGTCTATTTAGGTCTTCTGCCCATTTTTAGATTGGGTTGTTTGTTTTTTTTAAATATTGAGCTACATAAGCTGTTTATATATTTTGGAGATTAATCCTTTGTCCGTTGATTCATTTGCAAATATTTTCTCCCATTCTGAGGGTTGTCTTTTCGTCTTGTTTATGGTTTCCTTTGCTGTGCAAAAGCTTTTAAGTTTCATTAGGTCCCATTTGTTTAGTTTTCTTTTTATTTCCATTACTCTAGAAGGTGGATCAAAAAAGATCTTGCTGTGATTTAAGTCAAAGAGTGTTCTTCCTATGTTTTCCTCTAAGAGTTTTATAGTGTCTGGTCTTACATTTAGGTCTCGAATCCATTTTGAGTTTATTTTTGTGTATGGTGTTAGGGAGCGTTCTAATTTTATTATTTTACATGTAGCTGTCCAGTTTACCCAGCACCGCTTATTGAAGAGACTGTCTTTTCTCCATTGTATATCCTTGCCTCCTTTGCCATAGATTAGTTGACCATAGGTGTGTGGATTTATCTCTGGGCTTTCTGTCTTGTTCCATTGATCTATATTTCTGTTTTTGTGCAAGTACCATATTGTCTTGATTACTGTAGCTTTGTAGTATAGTCTGCAGTCAGGGAGTCTGATTCCTCAGGCTCCATTTTTTTCCCTCAAGACTGCTTTGGCTATTTGGGATCTATAGTGTCTCCATACAAATTTTAACATTTTTTGTTCTAGTTCTGTAAAAAATGCCATTGGTAATTTGATAGGGATTGCATTGAATCTGTAGATTGCTTTGGGTAGTATAGTCACTTTCATAATATTGATTCTTCCAATCCAAGAACATGGTATGTCTCTCCACCTTCTTGTGTCATCTTTGATTTCTTTCATCAGTGTCTTGTAGTTTTCTGAGTACAGGTCTTTGACATCCTTAGGTAGGTTTATTCCTAGGTATTTTATTCTTTTTGTTGCAACGGTGAATGGGATTGTTTCCTTAATTTCTCTTTCTGATCTTTTATTGTTAGTATCTAGGAATGCAAGAGATTTCTGTACATTAAGTTTGTATCCTGCAACTTTGCCAGATTCATTGATTGCCTCTAGTAGTTTTCTGGTGGCATCTTTAGGATTCTCTATGTATAGTATCCTGTCATCTGCAAACAGTGACACTTTTACTTCTTTTCCAATTTGTATTCCTTTTATTTCTTTTTCTTCTCTGATTGCCGTGACTGGGACTTCCAAAACTATGTTGAATAATAGTGGTGAGAATGGGCGTCCTTGTCTTGTTCCTGATCTTAGAGGAAATGCTTTCAGTTTTTCACCATTGAGAATGATGTTTGCTGTGAGTTTGTTGTATATGGCCTTTATTATGTTGAGGTAGGTTCCCTCTACACCCACTTTCTGGAGAGTTTTTATCATAATTGGGTTTTGAATTTTTTCAAAAGCTTTTCCTGCATCTACTGAGATGATCATATGGTTTTCCTTCTTCAATTTGTTAATATGGTGTATCACCTTGATGGATTTGCATAAATTGAAGAATCCTTGCATCCCTAGGATAAATCCCACCTGATCATGGTGTATGATCCTTTTCATGTGTTGTTGGATTCTGTTTGCTAGTATTTTGTTGAGGGGTTTTGCATCTGTATTCATCAGTGATATTGGTCTGTAATTTTCTCTTTTTGTAGAATCTTTGTCTGATTTTCGTATCAGGGTCATGGTGGCCTCATAGAATGAGTTTGGGAGTGTTCCTTTCTCTGCAGTTTTTTAGAAGAGTTTGAGAAAGATGGGTGTTAGCTCTTCTCTAAATGTTTGATAGAATTCACCTGTGAAGCCATCTGGTCCTGGACTTAAGCTTGTTGGAAGATTTTTAATCACAGTTTCAACTTCATTACTTGTGTTTGGTCTGTTCATATTTTCTATTTCTTCCTGGTTCAGTCTTGGAAGGTTATACTTCTCTAAGAATTTGTCCATTTCTTTCAGGTTGTACATTTTATTGGCATAGAGTTGCTTGTAGTAGTCTCTTGGGGTGCTTTGTATTTCTGCATTGACTCTTGTAACTTCTTTTTCATTTCTAATTTTATTTATTTGAGTCCTCTCCCTCTTATGCTTGATGAGTCTGGCTAATGGTTTATCAATTTTATTTATCTTCTCAAAGAACCAGCTTTTACTTTTATTGATCTTTGCTATTGTTTTTTTTTTGTTTCTATTTCATTTATTTCTCCTCTAATCTTTATGATTTCTTTCCTTCTGCTAACTTTGGGTTTTGTTTGTTCTTCTTTCTCTAGTTACTTTAGGTGTAAGGTTAGATTGTATTTTTGAGATTTTTCTTCTTTCTTGAGGTAGGCTTGTATAGCTATAAACTTCCCTCTTAGAACTGTTTTTGCTGCATCCCATAGGTTTTGGATCATCGTATTTTCATTGACATTTGTCTCTAGGTATTTTGTGATTTCCCCTTTGTCTTCTTCAATGATCTCTTGGTTATTTAGTAACATACTGTTTCGCCTCCATGTGTTTGTTTGTTTTACAGATTTTTCCCTGTAACTGATTTCTAATCTCATAGCGCTATGGTCAGAAAAGATGCTTGATATGATTTCAATTTTCTTAAATTTACTGAGGCTTGATTTGTGACCCAAGATGTGATCTATCCTGGAGAATGTTCCATGTGCACTTGAGAAGAAAGTGTAATCTGCTGTTTTTGGGTGGAATGTCCTTTAAATATCAGTTAAATCTATCTGGTCTGTTGTGTCATTTAAAGCTTGTGTTTCCTTATTAATTTTCTGTTTGGATGATCTGTCCATTGGTGTAAGTGAGGTGTTACAGTCCCCCACTATTATTGTGTTACTGCCGATTTCCTCTTTTATAGCTGTTAGCAGTTGCCTTATGTATTGAGGTGTTCCTATGCTGGATGCATATATATTTATAATTGTTATATCTTCTTCTTGGATTGACCCCTTGATCATTATATAGTGTCCTTCTTTGTCTCTTCTAATAGTGTTTATTTTAAGGTCATTTTTGTCTGATATGAGAATTGTTACCCCAGCTTTCTTTTGATTTCCATTTGCATGGAATATCTTTTTCCATCCCCTCACTTTCAGTCTGTATGTGTCCCGAGGTCTGAAGTGGGTCTCTTGTAGACAGCATATATATGGGTCTTGTTTTTGTATCCATTCAGTGAGCCTGTGTCTTTTGGTTGGAGCATTTAAGCCATTAACGTTTAAGGTAATTATCGATATGTATGTTCCTATTACCATTTTCTTAATCGTTTTCAGTTTGTTTTTGTAGGTCCTTTCCTTCTCTTGTGTTTCCCACTTAGAGAAGTTCCTTTAGCATTTGTTGTAGAGCTGGTTTGGTGGTGCTGAATTCTCTTAGCTTTTGCTTGTCTGTAAAGCTTTTGATTTCTCCATTGAATCTGAATGAGATCCTTGCTGGGTAGAGTAATCTTGGTTGTAGGTTTTTCTCTTTCCTCACTTTAAGTATATCATGCCTCTCCCTTCTGGCTTGTAGAGTTTCTGCTGAGAAATCAGCTGTTAACCTTATGGGAGTTCCCTTGTATGTTATTTGTCATTTTTCCCTTGCTGCTTTCAATAATTTTTCTTTGTCTTTAATTTTTGCCAATTTGATCACTGTGTGTCTCGGTGTGTTTCTCCTTGGGTTCATCCTGTATGGGACTCTCTGTGCTTCCTGGAGTTGGGTGGCTATTTCCTTTCCCATGTTAGGGAAGTTTTCGACTATAATCTCTTCAGATATTTTCTCGGGTCCTTTCTCTCTCTCTTCTCCTTCTGGGACCCCTATAATGTGAATGCTGTTCCGTTTAATGTTGTCCCAGAGGTCTCCTAAGCTGTCTTCATTTCTTTTCATTCTTTTTAGTCTGTTCTGCAGCAGTGAATTCCACCATTCTGTCTTCCAGGTCACTTATCCATTCTTCTGCCTCAGTTACTCTGCTATTGATTCCTTCTAGTATAGTTTTCATTTCAGTTATTGTATTGTTCATCTCTGTTTGTTTGTTCTTTAATTCTTCTAGATCTTTGTTAAACATTTCTTGCGTCTTCTCAATCTTTGCCTCCATTCTTTTTCCAAGGTCCTGGATCATCTTCATTATCATTATTCTGAATTCTTTTTCTGGAAGGTTGCCTATCTCCACTTCATTTAGTTGTTTTTCTGGGATTTTATCTTGTTCCTTCATCTGGTACATAGCCCTCTGCCTTTTCATCTTGTCTATCTTTCTGTGAATGTGGTTTTTGTTCCACAGGCTGCAGGATTGTAGTTCTTGCTTCTACTGTCTGCCCTCTGGTGGATGAGGCTGTCTAAGAGGCTTGTGCAAGCTTCCTGATGGCAGGGACTGGTGGTGTGTAGATCTGGCTGTTGCTCTGGTGGGCAGAGCTCAGTAGAACTTTAATCTGCTTGTCTGCTGATGGGTGGGGCTGTGTTTCCTCCCTGTTGGTTGTTTGGCCTGCGGCGACCCAACACTGGAGCCTACACAGGCTCTTTGGTGGGGCTAATGGCAGATGCTGGGAGGGCTCATGCCAAGGAGTACTTCCCAGGCCTTCTTCTGCCAGTGTCCTTGTCCTCACGGTGAGACCGAGCCACCCCCCACCTCTCCAGGAGACCCTCCAACACTAGCAGGTTCAGTCTCCTATAGGGTCACTGCTCCTTGCCCTGGGTCCTGATGCTCACACTTTGTGTGTGCCCTCCAGGAGTGGAGTCTCTCTTTCCCCCAGTCCTGTTGAAGTCCTGCAATCAAATCCCGCTAGCCTTCAAACCCTGATTCTCTCGGAATTCCTTCTCCCATTGCTGGACCCCCAGGTTCGGAAGCCTGACGTGGGACTCAGAACCTTCACTCCAGTGGGTGGACTTCTGTGGTATAAGTGTTCTCCAGTTTGTGAGTCACCCACCCAGCAGTTACGGGATTTGATTTTATTGTGATTGTACCCCTCCTACCATCTCATTGTGGCTTCTCCTTTTTCTTTGGATGTGGGGTATCTTTTTTGGTGAATTCCAGTGTCTTTCTGTTGATGATTGTTCAGCAGTTAGTTGTGATTCTGGTGTTCTCGCAAGAGGGAGTGAGGCAAGTCCTTCTACTCCACCATTTTGAACCAATCTCCTTGAACTTGAAATGTTGACCAAATGAGAAAATACATGTGAAAGCATGATGTGGACATTAAGTACTGTTACAAAATCAGCCAAATGTACTAGTCCAAGTGGCCATAGTGACCAAAGATGTACTGATTAACAAAGAAAATTAAGGTGGCATAAACAAATGAAAGTTTGTGTCTGACCAGGATCAACACAGTGTAATTTCGCTGCAAGTTCCAAACCAGGTGTGTCATGATGTGCTGGAGACATCACATCCGCTTCTGGAGTGGCTTCCTCAGCATTATCCACATGTCATACTTAACATTAAACAGCCAAACACAGTCAGTGACAAGTTGAGAAAATGAAACCATCTCACTACCAGCAAAGCTATGTTGCTGCTATTCAGCTCTTCAGAGGTAGATCAGAGTATGGATAGGATGACAGTATAATTTTAAAGCTCTTATAATATGATTAGTTAGAAGGGACTCAGAACGTCTAAATGGATGGGCATTGGAAACGTACTAGTAATAGTGTTGACAGCACAGCTCCCAGCGCAGGGCACAACTGTGGGTGACTGAGATTTGTCGGCTGTGGACAGGCCAATGCCAAGGGCTTCATTTGTAGTCAGAACATCTGGCAGCCCACTGAGCAGAAGCAGCTAAAGGAAAGTGGCTTGGCAAATGGAGGTGCAGGTTCTTAATGGAGCGCAGCACAGAACTGTTCATCAGGCCCCGTGAGCACATTCACAGCATCCAAAGGGAAGGTGTGAAACATTCAAAGTGGATGGTTGTTGAAAATATGCAGCAAAGTCAACTTTGGATAGGGCTAACTGGAAAATATTGGCATCTTAATGAAGAGTATTAAACTAATTATGGTGTGTTGCAAACTATTATGGAATATATTCAATAACTTGCTAATAAAACTGTGAAAGTTTTTTTGTGTTTGTTTGGGCGGAATTTTGCAAGAAGAAAAGGAGAGTTGGTATCAAAAGATGTTTTATTTAATGATGAAAATGCTATTTTTAATTTTAATTTTTTTGAAAGGTAGCCAGAATCCAAAGCACTGAGTTAATTTAGGGCAAAATAATAATGATACCAGCAACTACTGGTTTTGAACACAATGTGTCAGGTGTTGAACTAGGTGCTTTATGTGTATTAGTTTATTTGTTACTCACATAATCCCCATTAGAGAGAAAACATTATCCCACTTGCAGATTAGGAAACTTGGGCTCAGAGAAGTTAACTTATCCCAAGTCATATTGTTAATACGTGATAGAGACTGTATTCAAATCCCCAGTTCTCTCCATTCACCATGAGAACCCAAAAGGAGTGAAATGAGAAGGTAGGATGATGATATAAACATGATAGGACAAATGAGAGAAAAGAAATGAGAGCTGTAAAAGAAAGTAAGAAGAGAGTAGAACAGAAAAGGAGACCAGGCATTGAGAAGGAGAGGGAATTCTTTAGACAAGCCCAAGTGTAATGTCTTCAGTTAGTGTAATCATTCTGTATCATCTTGGCTGACGCTCTTTTGAGTCCTGTGGGACATCTTACCAGACAGGCCCACTTCCCACCTTGTGTATTACCTTCAGAGGGCTATTTCAAAGCAGAGATTATACAAGAAATCTACCACATAGCCTGACAACTTCCAGTGGAAAGAAATCAGATTTGAATGATTTAAATTTAAATGTGTCCTCAGTGTATGTGCTCTGACTTTACACTGGCTTTGCAGAAAAGACTAATTTTAATTCACTAGAAAGCAGGTGGGATCTGTCATGGGGTGGTAAAAAACAAGAAACTCATCCAAATGTAAGAGAAGACAACAGCTTTTCTCTTGTGGGTCAATTTCATAGTACAAGTATTTGTCACTGGGTCCACACAAGCTGGTTTTCATCAAAATAACAAAAGTCACATCTAATGTTTATTGAACAGCTATCATGTGCTAAGTGTTTTACATGTATTTAATGTGCAGGAGGAGCCTAGGAAGTTGGTACTATTATGACTAACCACCCATTTTAAAGATGAGAAAACTGAGGCTCAGAAAGTTAACCAACCTAAGGTCACTTGGCTAATAAGTAGCAGAGTTGTGATTTGAACCCCAGGCCCTGGATCATAACACTACACTATACAGACATTCCCAGGAGTGATTGTGAATGTGTAACCCCAAGAACTCTACATTTTTTAACACTTGTACTCCAGAAAACAAAGAAAGGGAGTAAGGGAAGAAGAAAAGAAAAAGACAATTACCTCAAAAATAGTACCCACTCTAGACGTATGGGTTGGAAGCAGCAGGGGTGGCCTGAATCCCCTATGTCCAGGGAAGGAATCTGTAGCAAAGGGTGGGAGGGGAAAAGATGGGGCAAGAAGAAATGGAAGTATAAAGTTTAAAAACAAAAAAGAAAGAAAAGAAAAAAAAGAATGCATTTAGAGTGAAAAGGGAAGGAAGAAGTTCTTGTAAATTTTTTAGAATAGAGTATGAAAATAATATAGTTAAGTTTAAATTAAGGTTGTTTCTCTAATTTGCCCTTTTGTGTCTAATTTCATGGGCTAAAATGACCCATTCAACTCAACCTTTGGAATTAATAATATTTGTTCTGACAGTTCCTCCCTACCCTGAGTAATGCTAATTTCCACTCTGCAAGATTACTGTCTCAGTGAAAGGTGGGTGTGTTTTTGGCCTTTTGGGTTTTTTTCCTCTTGAAGCTTAATTAAGTCAACATTAACCATAGCCATGTAACCACAGAACGGGCAGTTTCTTGAAGGCTCATGGTTTGGACATTTTCCAGCAAAAATTCCCACTTCTGTAATTATATTTAGTGTTCTATTTACCTGAATAGCTGGCTTGTTATGGGACCATGTGTCAGGGCAACACTGGGCCTTGTTTGCAGCCGAGTTTGTCTGCTTCATGGAACCCCTGTGCCAAAGAGTGTGCAGTTCTCAATGGAGCTGAGCCTCTGGGTTCAGCCTCTCTTGTTTCTTCTTCAGAAATTTCATCCGGGTTAGCATTGCACATCTGATGCCATATGGTCCTGCAATTCTCAAGACTGTCTACTTAATGTTTAAAACATTTTTTAAACTTGTCCATACCCTTAACTCTGAAAGTAATAGTATTACCCATGTTTGTGGTATGGACCTATCCTGATGACTTTGTTTATATAGATGTGACTGAATTTTTTTTTTTAAGTACAGCCCTTACACAAAAGCCAGTTTTTTCATGTCAGTGCAGCTGTTTTAACTTTTAAGAAACTGCAAGAATTTTATCCCTAAAACATTAATTTGAAAGACATAGGACCTATAAAGAAGTGCAATGTTCCTGAAACTGGTATCTGTTAATCTCCCTACTTCTGTTCTCTTTGAACTCTTAATTAAGAGTTGAATAAAGTTCCTGAGCTATTGCATATAAACTTCTCATGTTATTGCTGAATTCCTAGTAACCTCTGAAATGTTAACTTATAACGGAAGCAGTAGCATTCATAATAGAAACAAAAGGTAACAGTAGCTCAGTTCTCATGATTTCTCTAAACTCAATGAAGTTTCCATGGACACAGAGGCAGATGCTGGAAGGAAGCAGTTGTGTGTTTTCCTGGGTTCACTGTAGCCCAATGAGTCATGGTAGATATTGTTTTCCTTCTTTTTTATGCTCTAGCAACGATTTCACTTCCTGTTATATAGGAAAACCTATTCTACTGTTTAAAAGAGGTCACTAGATGTATTTATTACTTTAAGACCATTTCATCTATGGAAATAATTTTTTATTGTTCTGAGTCACTCTGGTTTGTGGAATTTTTACACGAGTTCCAGGACAAGGATGAGATGATATATTTATTTTATTTTGCATTCTCTTTAATTTTTTTGACTTCATGAATGTCAGGCTTGCTGTCAAAGTATTTCCATGTTTTTATTACTTTAGAAGTTACTCTGCTATATTTATGTCTCCTAAACTCTTCCTTAACGACTTCACTATGTGTACTGGGGCATGCTGTATTTTGGCAGAACTTTTACTTTTCCCAGTGTCACGTGATCTCCTGTTTTTCCCTTAGTCCCTGTTCATGTCTTCTCAATGTAGACCTTTACCATGTTAAAAGTTATACAGACCTTCAGAAATATTTAAATTGTTTTGTTGAACTGCTGGAAGGATTTCAAAGGGCATTTGTTATGCCTTACATTTTTTTCTTGCATTAATATAAACCTTACTACAAGTGTTCCCTAGTTCAGCCCAGGATATCTCTGTGCTTTAGACTGTACCCTGGGATTATAGAAAGATCCCGAAATTCATTTTCAGGTATTCTTGGGTTTGATTACCATTATTGTATTTGTTAATCACCTCTAGAGACCTAGGTTAAATTTAAATAACAGTTCAGATTTACAGAGAAGCCTTAGATGTTCTGACATTTTAGAAAATATTTGAATAGAAAACAGTGACTCTCCAATGGGCTGAGATTTCAAGTTATTGGTTATTGTCATTGATATTCCTTCCACATATTACTCTGTGTGTGCAATTCTGACTGAATGACTGACTTAAGATTTAAAATTAAATCTTCTGTTTTTCTGGGATGGGTAGGAAGGTTGGATGATCTGCCTCCCACCTCTCTTGACTCTTGTGCCCTAATTAGTCACACCTTCAACCGTGTCCTCTAAATAGTCAGACTCCGACAGAACGAAAGGAGTATAATATTGACTTGATGTTAGACTAGGAGACAAAATGGACAATTCCTAATAGATAATTTCTTCTCTTGCAAATGATCGTGGCTGGTCCAAACTATACTACACACATTCACAAATTCATTAGGGTGTGCATTGTATATGTGTGCACATGGGGACATAATTCAGTGTTCTGAAGTTTTAGATGATTAGTTTTCTTGTTAGAAAATGGTAGAATATTAATCTGAATCATTTTATTTTCAACAGGTTGACCTGATGAAAGAAGCATTAGAAAAACTTCAGCTCAACATAGTAGAGATGAAAGATGAAAATGCAACCTTAGATGGTGGAGATGTCTTATTCACAGGTAGAGTTGTACTTACTCTTTCCTATCTAAAAATATTTCTAATACCTGGCCTATATCCCCTTGTTTAATTACAATTTTTTTTTTTTAATTACCAAAGTAAGGGTAATTTGGAAAATACAGAAAAGCACAAAAGAGAGAAAATTAAAAATGACCTTTCATTCAAAGATAATCATTTCAATATTTGGGTTATTGAATACTTTTTTATTGAATATTAAAGTACCTTTAGTACTTTTGTATGCACGTATTTGCATATTTTTACACGTTATCAGTATATACATATCATTTTATAGGTTGTGTCTACTGTGTTCTACAATATTAGTTTATGGGTTGCATAGCTTTGCATTGTGTGACAGTATATCTGGGCTGTATTGGAAAGACTCTTAATTCAAGATGTGTCATTTACAAATAATTTTCTTCCCAGATGGCAAGATAGATTTAAATACTTTTCAGTGCAGATTGGCTTGGCTTAATGCCAAATGAATAATAGCAGAACTCAACAAAATAGAAACAGCTGATATTATTATTGATCTAACTGAAATCAGTTTTTATACTGTATATAATATAGTTACTAAAGAAATGGTAATTTTAGCGTTTAACCTTTCCAACTCTTTATGATCATATTATTATTGTTTTTGTAAAGTCACGTGCTAAAATCTGGGTCACCAGGTTCATTCTAGTTATATTGATAAACAAGACAATCAATAATTTTTAATTGATAATGAGAGTTTATTTTCCCCTACTTGTCAAAGAATAAACACCTGTTTCGCAGATGTAGCCCTAACAGCAGAGGCTGGTCCCCAGAGATTTGGGAATGTAGACCCATGTGGCCCACTGAAAGCATGGAGCTTCTTGGAAGTCCAATATTTTAGCTGATGTGAATTTTGTATCGAATCCCATGTATATAGACAAAATATAGCCATCTTCATTTTAATATAAAAATGTTTTATATAACTTAAATTTTGAAAAAATTAATGTTCCTGGAGGAGGAGGAGTCTTTATCCTGGGACATTCACATAGTTCCTTGCTTGGTGTCACATACTTGTGAGTGGGGACTGTGTCACCGAGCCCCAGGGGGCGCCATTTTTATCATAGGTTTGTGGAAAGCAAAACCCCTGGAGTTGTGCCCTGCACAGCCTGTGCCACCACTGTCACAGGCAATGGGCCTCCCTCTGGGGTTTGATGTGCACACCCACTGAGCCATAAGAACACAGAACAAGGGGTCAGAGAGACCTACGCTGCATTCTCAGCTCCAGTTGTGTCCAAGCCGACTCAGGCATTCTTTGAATCTGCCTAGTAAGTTCCGCTTAGAATATTCCTTTTTTTTTCTTTTTGCGGTACGCGGGCCTCTCACTGCTGTGGCCTCTCCCCTTGCGGAGCACAGGCTCCGGACGCGCAGGCTCAGCGGCCATGGCTCACAGGCCCAGCCACTCCACGGCATGTGGGATCTTCCCAGACCAGGGCTCGAACCCGTGTCCCCTGCATCGGCAGGCGGACTCTCAACCACTGCGCCACCAGGGAAGCCCCTAGAATATTCTTTGTGTCTCCCATTGATGGCACTTTTCATTCTTTTCAGTAGCACAGAACAACAGTCTGTTTCTCTTAGAAAACAGGCTTTTGTGAAAAGCTAGATGTGTTACTCACACTTCCTTACAATAAAATTCTTTTTTACCAGAACATAGCTGTATAATAAATAACTTGCTGTGAGCAGGTACTGATGCTATTTGAAGAATGATTTAAAACAAGCTGTAGGGGCTTCCCTGGTGGTGCATTGGTTGATAATCTGCCTGCCAATGCGGGGGACACGGGTTCGAGCCCTGGTCTGGGAAGATCCCACATGCCGTGGAGCAACTGGGCCCATGAGCCACAACTACTGAGCCTGTGCATCTGGAGCCTGTGCTCCACAGCAGGAGAGGCCGCGACAGTGAGAGGCCCGCGCACCGCAATGAAGAGTGGCCCCTGCTTGCCGCAACCAGAGAAAGCCCTCGCACAGAAACGAAGACCCAACGCAGCTAAATAAATAAATAAAACGAATTTATTAAAAAAAAAAAACAAAAAAATGCAAGCTGTATTCACAGCCGTTTAGTTATCTCAACAGCTGAGCTGAACAAGATTCCCTAAAATCTTCTCATTGTTTCGGCAAAGTTTAGGAACCTCTTCCATTGGTCAAAGGTCTTTCCACAGCATCTCAAGCCTAATGTTTTTCCCATAACTTCTAATAAGGTACTAAGTATTGAGGTTTGCCTTGGACACTATCTGTAAGCTTTGTTTTGGTATTATTCAATACTGAATACCTTAAAAGTATGTTACTGAAAACTGAGATAGTGTTGTGATATTAAGATCTTTATCTGCTTGGCTTCTCATTCATACCTAATGTGTGGTCCTACCTTCTATTTCCTACTTCTCGATTTTTTCCCTTTTTAAAAATTGTAGTAAAATATATATAACATAAAATTTGCCATTTTAACCATCTTTCAGTGTACAATTGGAGCGGCATTAATTACATTCACAACATTGTACAAACATCACCACTCAATTTTTAGATTACGCAGTTGAGCAAGAACCAAAATCTGGAGCGCTTCCCATACACTCTGTGTCTTCTTCCTTCTGTAACTCAGAGCTTCATTAATAATTCATCAGGAAATGGACAGAAGGAAAGAGGTTTCCAACTCCAGTTCTGCTAGGAACTCTGTCAGTCAAGCAAGCAGCTACTGGTAGAAGTTGTTTCAGTCCTATTTCTCTTAAATAGACAGCATCAACTTACCTCTACTTCCATTTATTTATTTTTGTGAAATATGGAGCAAATAAAAAAGAGTTATAAAATGTTTATGTACAGTTTAAAGACCAATAATAAAAATGATCACCTGAGTACCTAACACCTGGCTTAAGAAATAGAACATTGCCAGGACCATGGAAGCCCCACTCCCAAACTTTCTCTCCTCCCAGCTTGAGGTAGCCTGAATTTTGTGTTAATCACTGTCTTGTCTTTCTTTGAGTTTTACCTCAATATATGCATTCCTAAAATTATATGTTGTTTAGTTTCGCTTTTCTTACGGCTTCTGTAATTAGGGTGATACTGTATGAACTCTTGTGTGATTTTTCTGCCGTTGATCTAACTTGATCCATGTAGCTGGAGTTCATTCATTTTCACTGCTGTGTAGAATTCCATGGTAAGAATACCGAATGATGTATTTATTCATTTTACTGTTGATGTATGTTTGAGTGTTTTTCAGTTTTTGTCTACCATCTTCAATGCTGCTATGTACAGTCTTGTGTGTGTCTCTTGGGGACGTGTATAAGAGTTTCTCTAAAGTAAACAGCTAGAAATGGAATTTCAGGTGGTGAACTCTTATTTTGATTCAATGATTATGTGATTTTTTTCTTTAATCTATTGATGTGGTTAATTACATTAATTGATTTTCTGATATCAATGGTCAAAGTTTACATCCCTGGGATGAAATCAAACTTGATGAAGATATATTCTCTTTTTATTAGTGCTGTATTTAGTGTGTATTTAATTGTTTAATTATCTAAACAATTAGATGATTGTTTAAGATTTTGTTTCTGTGGCCTATAATTTTTCTTTTTTGTTATCCTTGTCTGGCTTTGGTTGAAGCTATGTTAACCTCATATGAAATGTATTAGGGAATATTTCCTATGTTTCTGTTCTCTAAAATCAGTACAACTTTAATTGTGCATTCCTTGGACTTTGGTAGAACTTACCTATAAACAGGCCCCGTGGACCTGGTGCTTTCTTTGTGGGGAGATTTTAAACCAGTTCTGTTTCTGTAATGATTATATGACTATTGAGGTTTTTCTGAGCCAGTTTTGGTGAGTTTTGTTTTCTGAGACTTTATTTTATCTAAGTTTTTAAAATGTTGGCTATAAAGTTATTCATATTTTCTTAATATCTGTTTTAAGTTTCACGACAACTACAGCTATGTCCCCTTTTCGTTCATAATGTTTATTTGTGCCTTCTATTTCTTGCCAGAGATCTGTCAATTGTATTAATCTTTTCAAAGAACCAACTTTGGGCTTTATTGAACCCTCTCTCTTATAAGTTTCCTTTTCTCTTCCTGTTTCTACCTGTATTTCCCTCCTTCAAATTCCTTTGTTTTTATTGTTCTTTTTTCCTTGAATTTCAAGGTGGAATTTTATCTCTTTAATTTTGAACCTTTCTTCTTCTTAAAGTAAGCATTTAAGGCTGTAAAGCTTTTCAAGTACAGCTTTAGCTGAATCCTTTGTGTTTTGATATGAATATTTTTTTTATCATTAATTCAAAATATTTTCTGATTTCCATTATGATTTATTCTTTGGCTTATTAGTGGATAATGATGTTTTTTAAAAAAACATATTTGTCATTATTATAAGTTGCTGGGATACCAACTCATTATTGTGATAATTGATAAATATAAAGGAAAGACTCAAGCATTTAGCCTATCTTTTCTTTGTGAATTCTATTTCAAGTAGACCAAATACTTGATTGAGAAAAGTTTTTATTTTTAGAATTCTAGCCAGTAATTGTAGATCCCTAATAAAACAATGGACCTGTGCAATGATCATCAAAGGATGTAAAAACTTTTATATGAGGGACTTCCCTGGCGGTCCAGTGGTTAAGAGTCCACACTCCCAATGCAGAGGGCACAGGTTCAATCCCTGGTCGGGGAACTAAGATTCCGCATGCCACACGGTGGGGAAAAAAAAAAAAAAGATAAAGGAATGAAACAACAATTTTTAAAAAATGAGTGGGGGTGGCTTCCCTGGTGGCGCAGTGGTTGAGAGTCTGCCTGCCGATGCAGGGGATGCGGGTTCGTGCCCCGGTCCGGGAAGATCCCACATGCCGCGGAGCAGCGGGGCCCGTGAGCCATGGCCTCTGAGCCTGCGCGTCTGGAGCCTGTGCTCAGCAATGGGAGAGGCCACAACAGTGAGAGGCCCGCGTACCACAAAAAAAAAAAAAAAAAAAAAAATGAGTGGGGGACTTTATAATGGAGGAATCCGGCTGATACCACCTGAACACACTGATCATTCTAGCATCACTGAAAGTGTGACAGTCAGTCATGTGCCTCAGGATGTGATGCAGTAGAAGTACAGCCCCACCTCTGAAGTAGTCCTATCCAAAAAAAAAAAAAAATTTGAACAAGAATCTAAAGAAGCATCTACATAGACTATCAGTTTGCCAAAAAATACAAAGGATAAAGGAACAATTTAATGTTAGATGGTACTCAAGGAAGCAATCAACCAAATCCAGACTGTAGGAAAGTCAGTAGAACAAATGACCTGATATCTCCTATGAAAGAATGAGGTAAGGAAGGAAAAAAAAAAAAGAGGGTGAATTGGTATAGAAGAAAATGACATAAGAGACATAACACCAAAAAAAAGCCTTTTTAATATTTTGATTCCAGTACTTCAGTTGTTTTTATCAGGAAGGCCATTTAAGGGATATAGCCCACCATACCACTAGAAACAGAAGTCCAACTTAAACTTACTTTTTTTAAAAAATAAATTTATTTATTTAATTTTATTTTTCGCTGCGTTGGGTCTTCGTTGCTGCGCACGGGCTTTTCTCTGGTTGCGGAGAGTGGGGCCACATCTCGTTGCGGTGCACGGGCTTCTCATTGCGGTGGCTTCTCTTGTTGTGGAGCACAGGCTCTAGGCACGCAGGCTTCAGTAGTTGTGGCTCGCAGGCTCTAGGGCACAGGCTCAGTAGTCGTGGCGCATAGGATTAGTTACTCCGCGGCATGTGGAATCCTCCCAGACCAGGGATCGAACCCCTGTCCCCTGCATCGGTAGGCAGATTCCTAACCGCTGCGCCACCAGGGAAGCCCTAAACTTACTTTTTAAAGAGATAAGCAGTTTGCGTTTCTTTGTACGTTCCTATCTCATCTTAGTCTTTTAAAATGGAAATAATGTGTAAGGCCCACTGTAAATGCATTTAAATTTGCTTAATGCATTAAATGTTTTTCTTAAAAATGTAAATCTAATTTATAAATCTATATTTCTCTTAAGAGAATTAAGGAAATTTGATTTTTTTTTAATTTCAACTGACTCTTTTAATAAAGTGAGTAATACTTTTGTTAAGTAAAGGATCTTTCTCTTACTTAAGTTTTGATTTGTATGTAGTGAGTTTTCTTAAGGGACAATACAATCATACCATTACCAAAAACACTGTCAACATGCCGTCAACAATTCCTGTGTCTGCTAACAGCATAAGCCGATGGAATTTATCATAACATCATTTGACCTATGTCTTTTACCCCTTTTATAAGGACACCACGAAGATAAAAGTTGTAATAGCTGTAAAGTCTATCAAGCAATTCTTTCTTGGCTACACTTCTTGCACTTGTTCTGAGGCAAAATATATACTGATTTCTCTTGGAATTTTTTTTCCACATTTCATGTCGAATTCTTTTCCAAAGAATTAAGGGAGGATAAGAATTCCTACATTTATGTATTGCCTAACTCTATCTACTATAGTTGTTTTTTTGCCTATAACTAGGAGACCATTTTTACTTAATGTTTTGCCTTCTGAGAAGAAAAATTGTAGAATTTCAGAAAAGCCAAATAAGTAGAAAGTTTCATTCTTCTAAACTTTAGTGCTTTGTAGATAGGCACTATCTACATCAACCTTTGATGGTTGATTTGAAATAAATGGGTGTGTTGTTTTAAAAACAGCTGTTAGAGCTCAGACCTGAAGACCAGGCAGCACTAAACTCACTTTACCCAGATGGTTTCTTCAGCCCTTATATCAACATTATAGAAAAAGGTATTTGAACTGATCAAGACTGTCTAGTATTGTTCTTTTAGGGGAAAAAAAGGAAGCTCTGCTAACTTGTCATTGCTATTGCTTAATTTCTGATTACAAGTTATTAATGTGTTTAATTCTATGGTTTCCTAAATAAAAACTTTATTCTCTTATTGTGGTAAAATATACATAACGTAAAATTTACCATTTAACCACTTTTAAATGTACAGTTCAGAGTTATTAACTACATTCACGTTGTGCAACTGTCACCACCATCCATCTCCAGCACTTTTCTGCCTTCCCAAAATGAAACATCATACCCATTAAACACTGACTCCCTATTTCCCCCCTCCCCCCTCCCCTGCATCAGCCCCTGGCAATCACCATTCCACTTTCTGCCTCTATGAATTTAAAAAGTTTATTGTTAAAGGCAATAATTTGAAACCAGATTTGTGTAAAGAGAGCAGGGGTCAGAGTACAAGTGGAGCTGCCCTCTACGGTAGGAAAGAACTGTGTGGTGCTTTAAGGTCTTCATTTATAGACAGAGAAATAGTACGCCATCTCTGGTGCCACCCACTGACTGTGTTCCATGACATGTATTACAGGCAGAGAGTTTTTTGTGGGCCTTTCCAAAAGGACAAATCAACGAGGTGCTGAAATCTTGGCTGATACTTTTAAGGTAGGTAAAGGATAATTTATGCCTGGCACAGAGTAACTACCTAATAAACATTCATAGACCCATTGAATCAATATGTCATGAATAATGGTATTTCTATGTCACAGGCTTTGCAAAATAATTCCTAATGTTTGTGTGCTTGCTAGAAGTTTTAGAAGCTAGAACTTAATATATAGGCTTCATGGGACTCCCACAGCAACAACAGACAAAGTTATCATGGACATCTGTTTTCTCCCAGTGTATACTCATAAAACCACCTGGCAGATGTTTCTGGCACAATCGATGACTTAAAAAAAAAATCTGGAGTCCCAATCGCCTCTAACATGAAATGTGGATTTTTCAGATTGGAATCAAAGATCACCTGTACTTGGGTGCCTACTGTGTGCTGGAAACTCGGCTAGGCATTGCACATACATCCTCCCAGGGTCCCTTTACTCTATTGATCATTAGCAGATTGGCTCACCAGACTGCTTAGGAAGGGATGTAATCCCTTGTTTACACAGGATACTCTTGTTTACACAGGATATTCATCCTTCCAGAGTAGCCCACTACATAGGTCAGCCAGTGAAGCTGTTGACGCAGTCACACGTCGGGAAGGGGGCTCTGCACTTTCTTTTTAGAAGCGATCTTCATTTAACTGGCAATATCCAAACTTGTGGGTCCCAGTTTTCCTTCCAGATGTTCAGGGACCCTGGCAGCCTCCAGAAGAGCAAGAATGTTTTGAGCAGATTTGAATGCGTTTTAGAATTATTCTGAAATGCCAAACTACTTGTTTCTATTATATGCATAGGACTATGCGGTCTCCACAGTCCCAGTGGTCGAAGCTTTGCACTTGAAGAGTTTCTGCAGCATGGCTGGGCCTAACCTAATCGCAATTGGATCCAGTGAATCTGCACAGAAGGCTCTCAAGGTAAATATAAAACTTTGCTCTTTCTAAAGGCAGTAGGTGGTGCCTGTCGCATGGTTTTCCTAATTCTGTCTACTGGGTGGACAGCAAGCAAGGGTGGCAGGGAGAGAACAGGCTGGTACTTGAGCTTTCTGTGATGTACACTGTCATGACCTCACATTTATCAGGAACTGGGAACACCTAATAAGTACTCTTCCTGGGAAGTACACTTATAGGAAGAGTTCTTCACTGGTGAACCATTCTTACTTACACACCAGGTTACCTGGAAAGGCCGATTCAGAAAAATAAATACCAAACTCATCACAGTTCTCTCTTCTGGGGAAAAGGAAGGCATCCCACCAGTAGAGCTCTTGGTAATGTTTTATCTAAGTCAGGTAATTGGTACACATGGGGTCATTACATTATTCTTATCCTTTTGTATTTCTGAACTATTTCATAATAATCTTTTAGAAAGACATGATTCAGAAGTACCTAAAAATCTTAACTTCTTCATTTGCATTGGAATACTTAAATTTTAGGAAAGGAAATTGTCTTATTTCACAGATAGGAAAGGAAAGTCCAGAAAAATTACAACTTGCCTTGGGTCACATAGCTAGATTGAGAGTGGAAGTCACTGATAGTGAAGAAGACCTTCCATCGTTACAGTGCTTTACAGTTCAAAGGCACATTTCATCTCTGTAACTAACAACCTGGGAGATTATCTGGACACTTCATAAGGGCAAAAACCATGTCTGTTTTGCTCACCATGTGCGCCTTTGTGCTTGGCCCATGGTGGTCCTTAAATAAAGAGAATGATGAATAAATGAATGTGGGAGGTGGTTTTATCTCTATTTTGCAGTTAAGAACTAGATCGAGTGGCTCACCCCAGATCGCAAGGCTAATACTAAATGGTGGGCTGCGACTACTTTTTGCCCCCTCCTCTCAGGTGGTCCTGCACTACACATGACTTATTAGAGGACCAAGACAGTAACTCCTCTTAGGCAAAGAGAGGAAGTCTGTGTGCCCCAAGGTATACAATTTATTTGTTTGCCCTATCAGGTCTTTACTCTTCTGCCTCAGTGCTAGACTTGGTATGGTTTGTCTGGGAAGTAATCATTGCCTCCCACTTGCTGACTTTCCCCTTTGCATTATCTGCAACTTCTACAGTCAGCTCACTTGGCCTTTCTTCCTTTTCTCAAACTGTATCTCTGATTGTATTTCTAGGACCTTTAACAATTCTTGTTGAACAATGTACCTCAGATTTTGAATTTGGGGCTTTTTCTGTTGCCTTTAGAGAATGTCTTTTGTTCTGTTTCAGCTGGAAGGCTATGTCAACTTTCTGCATATAAAAAAAAAATGGTGTCTTGAAGGAAAACATCTGATGAATGGTGTTACTTAGAGGATCTAGAAAGATTATATTTCTCCTCAGGGACTAACTCCATGGCAGCTGGGTTGGTCTGTACATGTCTGAAATTGATTACAAGAGAAGGAAAAGGCTGAAGTTGGTCTGTACTGTGTCTTTGTGTGAATTAGCAGAAAGAACCTCTCTGGGTAGACAAACTAGAAAAAGTAGCCCCATCTGCCATTTTGGGTAAACTAGGTCCCTAACTCAAATAGCTTGGTCTCTAACCAATAGGTCCCTAACTCAAACTGGTCCCTAACTTAAATAATCTGGAGAAACTAACATATAACAAACTAAGAGATAATACAATATGGTTAACTAGCACTGTTATATGAAATAGCCCTAACTATTATTCAGAGGAGAAGAGGAAACTCTTGAGGTTTAGATATTCAGAGAAAACTTCATGAAGAAAATGTGGCTAGATGTGGGTCTTGAAGGATTTATCAGGGTGGGATCCACTGAGAGAGTGTTACAGGTGGGGACATGGAATAAGCAAAAACTAAGCAAAATATATTCATGAGATGTGGGCAAACTAGCCCAACTAATGAAGAGTTTTCTTGTGGGCTCCCAGATAGCTGGATGGGGCAGGTGACGTCTAAAGAGGTTGGGACATAAAAGTGAGCAAGAGATGAGTTTATCTCCATGAAGTAGGAGTCTGGGTACCCACAGGCTCTGAGCAAAAGAGGCTGTATTGCTACAGAGGTGTTGGACCATCATTCCTTTTGCAAAAAAAAAAATGGAGGGGAAAGACCCTGCAATCAGAAAAGAGGGCCACTGATGACCTGAAAAAAGAAAGCCAAGCCCCAAGTCCCATTGTATGCCTTGGCAACTCACTCACATTTCTCCCTTAATCTTTCCTTTCCCATTGTCAAGTCCTTTAAGACCACATCTTTTAAGGGCATCCTATGAGGATTTTATAGTCCTCCTTCCTTTAAAGTTCATTTGAGTTAGTGTTAATAGTGATGTTCACTCTAAACTTGAAACCTTCTGTGTCAGAAGCTATAAATAATCCTCACTGAGTAGAAAGACATTTTTGGGGATTGAATTTTCCATCAGCAAATGTGCTTCATAAACTATGGGCCTATGGAGTTAGCAAGTGCCCACCCGCCATGTTCCTAGCATCAAAAAGGTTTCCTTCCCTTGTAGCAAAAGCAGGAGAGCAAAGCAAACTGAAGAATAATGAGATCTCCATGAGGGCATGTTCTCAGGTCAGAAGTAGGTGGGTTGGTGAAATTCAGATTTAGTGAATTGAACTGCTTATTTATTTGCAAACAGTTTGGGCTCCTTTAAATCAATCAGAAAAATTGATAGTGGGTAAGTCCTACTACTAATTTGGACATATAAATACTGATATAGACAGGCAGGAAGACAAATGGACAGAGACAAATACATCATTTACAAGTAATGAAAGCGTATTTTCTCCATTTCACAAGTGAAAATACTGAGAACAGATGAAATAAGGCATTTTGAATAGGATCTCATGGTTCCAGAATCAGATTTCCTGGACCCTGATTCTCCTCTCCCCACTTGCCCGCCCTACTCCATATCCATTCTTTTTCTGTTGGAAAGCCTTTTCTAGTTATTTTGCCATGGATTGGTTCTAGCTAATCTCCCTCTTTATCCTCCCCTCTCTCCAACTATTCCCCTCTTCCCATTTTTTGCTGTTGTCAGGATCTGACCTGTTTCAGGGAAGATATGAGTTTGGTCTCATTTTCCTTTGCAAATCTTGATGTCTCGGTCTTGTCTCTGTAGAGAAACCCCTGGCCACTTGGGCCTTTCTTCGAAGGGCATAGCATTTAGACAGAGGTGAATTGTGCCTTCCTGTGCCACACACTGAAAGCCTGATTGCGTCCCACATCTGTCACTGCTTGCTGAGTACTTGCTTCCTTCAGAGTCTGTAAAACTACTTCTTGCATATTCTTGCAAAGCTGAGAGCCCAAGCGTTTCTGGGTAGTCTTATTGCATTTGAAACACTTTGTAATGGGTTGCAATCTATTCTTGGTTAATGAAGTGGGTTCTTGTGGAGATAGTCATCATGCCTGTCTCAGTTGTAGTAGATTTAATAGTGTATGCATTGTATGTTTAAATGAAATAATCCATCTAGCAATTCTCTGCTAAAAAGCCCAGAATGCAGAGTACATTTAATACACACTTAACACAGAGATTATCTAATACAGGGAAGGAAGAAAGGAGGACCTATTATTACCATATTTTACTGTTGATACGGTCAAAGTACTGGAGATTAGGTTGATTTGAAATTACTAAAGATATTTGATACCAAGTCTTACCCTACAAATACTATTATCTAAGCAAAATTAGCCTTTAGAGCAATCTGCCCTTGCTATAGTTTTTCTCCTACACTTTTCATCATTGCCTTGTACCCCTGGGCAATCACTACCTTCATCCTGCTCCTCTAGCTATAAAAGAAAATACTATAAGAGTAATTAATTCGTGTGTAGGCAGTAGATCTACTAGTACTCTTCCAGGAGGAATGTTTGTCTTCTCAAAAAGATGAGAACTCCAGTTGCCACCCAGCTGGAACTACTGCTCACAAACATAATTTGAGCAACAGAAGCCAACCTCCAAAAAGTACATATTATATTATCTCATTCACTTCAAGTTAAACAAGAGATAAAACTACTCTATGCTGTTAGCAGTCAGAATAGTAGTTACTTTAAAAAGAGGGAGGGAGGGCTTCCCTGGTGGCACAGTGGTTGAGAGTCTGCCTGCTGATGCAGGGGACGCGGGTTCATGCCCCGGTCCAGGAGGATCCCACATGCCGCGGAGCGGCTGGGCCCGTGAGCCATGGCCACTGAGCCTGTGCGTCCGGAGCCTGTGCTCCGCAACGGGAGCGGCCACAACAGTGAGTAGGCCCGCGTACCGCAAAAAAAAAAAAAAAAAAAAAGAGGGAGGGAGTCATGGTGTGGAGGGCCATCTTGTATGTTACACTTTAATTTTTAAAGTTTAATAAAAATACATATATTGTTGGAAGTGGGCTGTGATTAACTTACAGAAATACCTCTCCAGTAGCTGGGTCTAAGTCTCAAATCCCTGCTTTATCGCCTATATGATGCCTGTCTTGTCCACAGACTAGCCTGGTGTTTTTTTTTTTTAGCTAAGGAAAAAAAGACAAACTTGGTACCTCCTGACCAATATCTCCCCATTTCCCCTTGCCTGCCGGTCTTTGTAAACCTTAAATATATACAATTTTTAATTGCCCTTTGTATGTCAGTAAAGTTGGGGAGGAAAAAAGACATGATAAAGAGTAGATTTGCACCACATCTCACCTGTTCTTTTTCTAGATCTGTGACAAAATTGACTTGCTTTCCAGAAACCTGGATTAATTACATGCTCTCTGTCACAGAAGGACAGATCGTAATTCTTGCCCTCAGGAGGGACTCACAGTAATGATTTTTAACTCAGTCTCCTTGGTAGCATTCAGCCTTCCAGGCAACTGCAGGGGGGGCGCGGGGAGAGAGAAAGGAAGGAAGGAAGGACAAAGGGAGGGAGTGAGGGAGAGAAGGAAAGGAAGTTGGGAAGAGTGACACTTAGCTAAAACTTTCCTGAAACTAATCAGATGAGGAAGCTGCCGCTCTACCCAAGCTTGGAGCTCCAGGAACTTGTGGCACTGACATGTTGTGGGGGGGAGTGGGGTGTATCATCTGCTGGCCGGGAGGCAAGAGGCGCATTCCCACCTTCCTAACCTAACCCCACACAGGAGACCAGGTATTTTCTCCATAGGGCATCTGCAGTTTTATTTAGTGGCCTTTCTTTTATTAATAATTTTATTCTTTTATATCACAGTGAATTATTGTTTAAGAAGACTTTTAATAGAAGTACTAAAAGGATGTGGTAAGAAAAGAATTATGAGATCACCACTCCATTTTTTGTGCCTTTGTCATATAAATGGAACTGAAATATAGTACATGGAATTCCAGTATGCTTGTAATTTTAATTAAAATGATCATAATGCATTTGGATGGAAATGTCTTTAAGTTTTTTATCTACTTCCTGAAATAACGAATTACATTTGTAAGATTCCTTGAATGAGGACATAGGCTGCTTGCTTTAAGCTAATTTAAATGGCATAGGATACAGCGTGTTTTTCTTTTGAATGACTAACTATATAATAGAGGTCACTCAGTACTTCTTCTCGTTTTGACTCAGCTTCAGCATTGATTTTATGTCCAAAAATGTCCATGTTATTTTATAGGTGGTCATATAAAACATGAAGATGGAAAAACCCTTGATGTGTTTGGATTTTGTATGTTTTTTTAATTGCCTGGAATTTCCTTTAATGACAACTGGAACAGCAAGAGCAAAAACCAAAAGACAGAATGAGAGGTAACTAGTATCAACAGGGTGATTGAAATAGAAAAATAAAGACTTTGCATTTTCGTTTGCTGCCACAGGGAATTACAGTCTGTAGCCACAAGATTTCCCGCTTTGGCTCTATACAGTGAAGGGCAAATTGACAATCCATTGCAGGTTTAATTTAGTCTCAGTATCAGATTGTCTGTTCCAGTTGTATTCATCAGATCCACAAGACAATAATTTAAAAAAAAAAATACTCTACCATGCCTGAATTAAGAAATTAAAACACAAAAATCAAATAGACTCTGAGTTTGTAACAACTGTTTATGCTTCTTTTCCTAGCAGCAGTTGCCTTATCTGACAATAGTCCCAGAGCTGTATGCCAACAAGGCTGGCAAGGCCAAATAAAATGCTTTGGCATGATAGGGCAATAAATAATCTGAAGCTGTGAGACCAAAACAGCCTTGCTGATTATCAACAGCAATTCCCAAGGCAGGAAGAAGGCAAAATTAGCCAAGTAGGAGAAAGGGAAAAATAATTTTTTTTCTCTTGAAAAAACATTATTATTTCAAGAAAATGTCAAAGAAAAAAAAAGGAAAAATTATATTTAAAGCACTGTTAATTCCATCCATTATACAATGGACATCAAAAAGTATTCAACAGACTTTATGGGATGTCATTGCAGGAGCTCAAGCATCTTGTTAGGTGGTTGAGCAAATGGCCTTTTAAGGGGTCTTTCAATCCAAGACTCTTGCTTACTAAAGAAAAAGCCTCTGAGTGACCTTAAATTAGTGGTTCCCGGTGAGAGATGTGGATTAAAATCTCCTCAAGAACTTTCTGAAAACACACTGCCCTGGGCCTATCTCAGAAAATTCTGATGCTCTGGGTCTGATATCCAGCCCAGGCATCTGCATTTTTTTAATTTATTTTATTGAAGTATAGTTGATTTACAATCTTGTGTTATTTCTTCTGTACAGCAAAGTGATTCAGTTATACATATATATATACATACACATTCTTTTTCATATCTATTCCATTATGATTTATCACAGGCTATTGAATATAGGTCCCTGTGCAAGATGGTAGGACCTTGTTGTTTATCCATTCTATATGTAATAGTTTGCATCTGCTATTCCCAAATTCCCAATCCTTCTCTCCCCGACCCGCTCCCCCTTGGCAACCACACGTCTGTCCTCTACCAAGCATCTGCACTTTTAAAAGCACCACAGGTGATTCTGGTGCACAGACTAAGTTGAAAGCCATTGCCTTTAAGGATTCCTACAACTTCCAAAAGCACCTAGCTTAGGATACTGAATAATGTGCACCACAAGAAGTAATCACTATGTCTATAATAGAGGTACAAAAGAACATCTTCCAAACAGCAGTAAAAGTTAGAGAAAGTGTCCAAATTAAAAACCATCGAAAGTTAGAAACTCCTTACTCTTTGCTGCCTGGAGTTCAACATTGTATAGCTTAAAATACAACACCTAACTGGTTAGTAACTTGAATGGCATCACTCAATCCATTTGGTATGCTAAAATTTTTTATTAAAATATTCTGAGTTATTCAAGAAACAAGAAAAATCTCAAATAAACAACCTAACCTTACACCTAAAGGAACTAGAGAAGGAAGGACACACAAAACCCAAAGTTAGTAGAAGGAAAGAAATCATAAAGATAAGAGGAGAAATAAATAGAAACAAAGAAAACAATAGCAAAGATCAATAAAACTAAAAGCTGGTTCTTTGAGAAGATAAACAAAATTGATAAACCTTTAGCCAGACTCATCAAGAAAAAGAGGGAGAGGACTCAAATCAATAAAATTAGAAATGAAAAAGGAGAAGTTACAACAGACACCGCAGAAATACAAAGCATCCTAAGAGACTACTACAAGCAACTCTATGCCAATAAAATGGACAACCTGGAAGAAATGGACAAATTCTTAGAGAGGTATAACCTTCCAAACTGAACCAGGAAAAAATAGAAAATATGAACAGACCAATCACAAGTAGTGAAATTGAAACTGTGATTGAAAATCTTCCAACAAGCTTAAATCCAGGACCAGATGGCTTCACAGGTGAATTCTATCAAACATTTAGAGAAGAACTAACACCCATCTTTCTTGAACTCTTCTAAAAAACTGCAGAGGGGGCTTCCCTGGTGGTGCAGTGGTTGGGAGTCCACCTGCCGATGCGGGGGACGCGGGTTCGTGCCCCGGTCCGGGAACATCCCACATGCTGCAGAGCGGCTAGGCCCGTGAGCCATGGCCGCTGAGCCTGCGCGTCCAGAGCCTGTGCTCCGCAACGGGAGAGGCCACAACAGTGAGAGCCCCGTGTACCACAAAAAAAAAAAAAAATTGCAGAGGAAGGAACACTCCCAAATTCATTCTACAAGGCCACCATCACCCTGATACCAAAACCAGATAAAGATACTACAAAAAAAGAAAATTACAGACCAATATCACTGCTGAATATAGATGCAAAAACCCTCAACAAAATACAGCAGAATCCAACAGCACATTAAAAGAATCATACACCATGATCAAGTGGGATTTATCCGAGGGATGCAAGGATTCTTCAATATACGCAAATCAATCAATGTGATACACCATATTAAAAAACTGAAGAATAAAAACCATATGATCATCTCAATAGATGCAGAAAAAGCTTTTTAAAAAATTCAACACCGATTTATGATAAAAACTCTCCAGAAAGTGGGTATAGAGGGAAGCTACCTCAACATAAAAAAGGCCATATACGACAAACCCACAGCAAACATCATTCTCAATGGTGAAAAGCTGAAAACATTTCCTCTCAGATCAGGAACAAGACAAGGATGTCCACTCTCACCACTATTATTCAACATAGTTTTGGGAGTCCCAGTCACGGCAATTAGAGAAGAAAAAGAAATAAAAGGAATACAAATTGGAAAAGAAGAAGTAAAAGTGTCACTGTTTGCAGATGACAGGATACGATACATAGAGAATCCTAAAGATGCCACCAGAAAACTACTAGAGCTGATCAATGAATCTGGTAAAGTTGCAGGATACAAACTTAATGTACAGAAATCTCTTGCATTCCTAGATACTAACAACAAAAGATCAGAAAGAGAAATTAAGGAAACAATCCCATTCACCGTTGTAACAAAAAGAATAAAATACCTAGGAATAAACCTACCTAAGAACGTCAAAGATCTGTACTCAGAAAACTACAAGACACTGATGAAAGAAATCAAAGATGACACAAGAAGGTGGAGAGACATACCATGTTCTTGGATTGGAAGAATCAATATTATGAAAGTGACTATACTACCCAAAGCAATCTACAGATTCAATGCAATCCCTATCAAATTACCAATGGCATTTTTTACAGAACTAGAACAAAAAATGTTAAAATTTATATGGAGACACTAAAGATCCTGAATAGCCAAAGCAGTCTTGAGGGAAAATAAATGGAGCTGGAGGAATCAGACTCCCTAACTGCAGACTATACTACAAAGCTACAGTAATCAAGACAATATGGTACTTGCACAAAAACAGAAATATTGATCAATGGAACAAGATAGAAAGCCCAGAGATAAACCCACGCACCTATGGTCAACTAATCTATGGCAAAGGAGGCAAGGATATACAATGGAGAAAAGACAGTCTCTTCAATAAGTGGTTCTGGGTAAAGTGGACAGCTACATGTGAAAGAATAAAATTAGAATGCTCCCTAACACCATACACAAAAATAAACTCAAAATGGATTCAAGACCTACATGTAAGACCAGACACTCTAAAACTCTTAGAGGAAAACATAGGAAGAACACTCTTTGACATAAATCACAGCAAGATCTTTTTGAATCCACCTCCTAGAGTAATGGAAATAAAAACAAAAATAAACAAATGGAACCTAATGAAACTTAAAATCTTTTGCACAGCAAAGGAAACCATAAACAAGACGAAAAGACAACACTCAGAATGGGAGAAAATATTTGCAAATGAATCAACGGACAAAGGATTAATCTCCAAAATATGTAAACAGCTCATGCAGCTCAATATTAAAAAAAACAAACAACCCAATCACAAAATGGGCAGAAGACCTAAATAGACATTTCTCCAAAGAATACATACAGATGGCCAAGAGGCTCATGAAAAGCTGCTCAACATCACTAATTATTAGAGAAATGCAAATCAAAGCTACAATGAGGTATCACCTCACACCAGTTAGAATGGGCATCCTCAGAAAATCTACAAACAACAAATGCTGGAGAGGGTATGGAGAAAAGGGAACCCTTTTGAACTGTTGGTGGGAATGTAAACCAATACAGCCACTATGGAGAACAGTATGGAATTTCCTTAAAAAACTAAAGATAGAATTACTATATGACCCAGCAATCCCACTATTGGGCACATACCCAGAGAAAACCATAATGCACCCCAGTGTTCCTTGCCGCACTATTTACAATAGCCAGGTCATGGAAGCAACCTAAATGCCCATTGACAGATGAATGGATAAAGAAGATGTGGTACATATATACAATGGAATATTACTCAGCCATAAAAAGGAACACAATTGAGTCATTTGTAGAGACATGGATGGACCTAGAGACTGTCATACAGAGTGAAGTAAGTCAGAAAGAGAAAAACAAGTATCGTATATTAACGCATATATGTGGAATCTAGAAAAATGGTACACATGAACTGGTTTGCAGGGCAGAAATAGAGACACAGATGTAGAGAACAAACATATGGGCACAAAGCAGGGAAAGCGGCAGTGGGGGTGGTGGTGGTGGGATGAATTGGGAGATTGGGATTGACATGTATACACTAATATGTATAAAATGGATAACAAATAAGAACCTGCTGTATAAAAAATAAGTAAAATAAAATTCAAAAAAAATATTCTGAGTTATCAAAAATCACTCATTTTATCATTTTCTGAGAATAGGAAATTTGCATTTGGCTCATGTTTCCATACCCTCTCCCCCAACACATACACACAGAAAAATCTAACAGGACCTGATCCTGATGTACAGAGATGTGTGTCAAAGAGGAAAAATAAGGTTAAACTTCATACTGATATTAGAGAACTGACTTTTAAAAATAATCATATGTTGATTCTACTAAAGAAGCATGGCTGTCAAAAGGGCCAAAATGGATTTGAGAGCAAAGCAGAGAACTTAGAATCCAAATTCACAGGTTGTCCTTCTGGCTCTGCCTCCTGCTGTCCCTGTGTGACCCCTGTCTCCTGTACTCAGTCTTGTCCTGAAAAAACAAAGTTGAAACAACCTCTCTAGGGAATGAGAGCTTCGTTCCTCCCCGTTGGAAATTTCATGACAGGCAGTCAAGGTGAAGGACTGTGTCTCAAACTTGGCAAAAAGTAGCAACCATTTAATTATAAAGCTCCCAGTGATATAGATAGTTCCAAAGTGGGTTCACTGTAGACTCTTGACCACTGTGACATCGTCCTTTCAGTGGCTGTAAGTGATAGAAGACTTGTGCTTAGCTGAGTTTTTCATGCCTGCTTAAGGATAGAAAAGCGCAGAAGACTCCATCCTAGTTCCATTTTTATTTGAGGAGGCTTCAATTGCATATATAACTATTAATTTTGATATCTGACAAACAACATCATATCCTAATTCATACATAAAAATCTGATAGAAAAAAAAAAAGGTAGGGTTTCCAAAACCTTTTATTGCTGTCTCTTCTGCAAAAAAGGCTTTTCAAAAGGTGATTGAAAAGAGAGCACAGGGCTTCCCTGCTGGCACAGTGGTGGAGAGTCCACCTGCCGATGCAGGGGACACGGGTTCGTGCCCGGGTCTGGGAGGATCCCACATGCCGCGGAGCCGCTGGGCCCGTGAGCCACGGCCGCTGAGCCTGCGCGTCCGGAGCCTGTGCTCCGCAACGGGAGAGGCCGCCAACAGTGAGAGGCCCGTGTGCCGCAAAAAAAAAAAAAAAAAAAAAAAAGCACAGCTGAGTTTGAAGCTCGGGCTTCTTGAGCATCATACAGCAATTTATTGAGCAGCAACTGTATGAAAGATAGTGTCTCACACACGGCGACACTGAGATGAATGAGAAACAGTTTCTGCCCTCAAGACCCTTCCAGCTGAACTGGAGAAACAGGACAGTGTCGGTGTAAGATAAGGCAAACGCCGACTAAATGGCCCAAGGTCCTAGTAGAAGTGATGGGAGTTCCAAGGATGGAGTGATCACAGGAGGTGAGAGCCAAAGTCTCGGTGAACCTGAATGAACAGCAAGCCGTATACGGGCACAGAGGATGAGTGGTCACTACAAACAAGATGACTGGGGGGATAGCTATTTTATAATCAGCAGACAATGGCTAGAACAAGGGGTATGTGCAGGGAAAGAAAGAGATTTAAGGTCTAAGGAGTAAGCTGGGGCTGGTCCAAAAGTAAAGGAATTGGGGTCTTCTTATCTGCAGGCTGTGGGGAGCCACTCAAAGTTTTTTTAAGCAAAGGTGTAAAAGGTGGTGTTTCAAAAAGATCCGTCTGACATTATGCCTGGAATGATCAACAGGAAGAAAGATAAGGGGTAATAAAACTAGTTAGGTACCATCATACAGTCCGGAAATAAAGGACAGGAGGGTCTGGACTGGGGAAGCAGGCGTGAAAATGAAGAGCCCCATGCAGGAGGTGAGTTCTATGTAGAGAAATAACAGAACATTGTAACTGATGGGCTTGAAAGGGCAGGGGAAGGAAAAGGAGCAGGTCAACACTTGGACAGATATTTATGGAACTCCTGTTGTGTACCAGGCACTGTACTAGGCCCTAGGGAGCAATGATCAACAAAATTACTTCAGAAATGACTACCAGATGGGGCGCCTTTGGTGGAATTCTCGGAAAAGAGTTCAAACTCTCACTGTCACCGTGAATTCAGTTCTCTCCATCAACACAGGAACAAACCACAGAAAATTGGTGGGCAGAATGTGTTGCTGGATCTCACTGAGCTAGATTCACAGTTTGAGAACTGAGCTGTACTCAGACACATCCAACTGACAGCAACTCTGGTAGACGTCCTTCGTCTAAGCTTGTAAGACACTTAACGGGGTTGGCTTCCATTTCAGTGTCCATTGGCAGCACACAGCAGCTCATCTGAATTTGGAGTATCTGTCCTTTACCCTTTTCCATTTCTTTTTTATTATCTTTATCTACTCACTCTCAAAGCACGCGAAAAAAATCACTTTAACGTTTGCATGCCCTCCATCTCCAGCAGAGTCCTATTGTTTCTTGGCTGAATTGAGTTGGCAGAAGACTGCAAAACACCCAGGATGATTTCTGCCTCATGGGATGAAACTGTACATCACAGCACGACCTATGTGACAGTCTCACCAGGCCAACACCAGTACTCTTGATGTGGAACAGATTAGGAAACGTGTCAGTTGAGCTGGAGGGAGAATGGTTGAGTTTTGGGTTACTGTTTCTCCGTGGACATCACATGTATTAAATGCCCTCGGTGTTGATGAGTATCCTATTGATGGCTGGAGGTTAATACAGCATATGGTAAAATGTAGACACTAAACTAGAAGTGACATTTTAACCCTAAATTATTCTCCAGCTTCTAGGGAATACATCCACACTGTCAGATACAATACTGGGATTTCAGCCATCCTTAGACATAATGACATGCAAGAGAAACAAATTAAAAGTAAATTTGGGGTAGGGGGGATAAATTAGGAGTTTGGGATTAAAATATACACACTACTATATGTAAAATAGATAACCAACAAGAACCTACTTTATAGCACAGGGAACTATACTCAATATCTTGTAATAACGTATAAGGGAAAAGAATCTAAAAAAGAATATATATATTCATATATATATGAATAAGTGAATCACTTTGTTGTACACCTGGAATTAACACAATATTGTAAATCAACTATATTTCACTAAAAATGTTTTTTAATTGTAAAAGAAAAAGTAAATTTGCCACCGCCTTCTTGCAAAACCACTCCAGTAATACTACCCTGCTCTTAATAATTGCTTACTGTTTCTCCTTGTTTTCATCTTTCAAAATGTCACATTAGTCCAGCAATCTTTAAGAGTATTTCTAAATCTGTTTTTCATTTATGGTCACTGGGTGCTGGAGTTGGGGCCCGGTATTACCCAAACACTACCTGTCTACAGATGTAAAAAGCTTTGGAGATAGGTTACGACAAGCCATTCCCTTTTATCTCTTTCTGAAGTGGAACCAAATTCAAAGCCGTGACCACATATCCAGAGGTGACTCTTGGTACAGAGTTTCAAAAAAAAAGCCTATTAGGAGCTAAATAAAAGGTGTTGAATTTGCTACATTCTGTGCACATTTTCTAATTGTCCATTTCTTTTTCCATCCGTACCCTGGCAAGTGATAATAGTTCAGTATAGATTAGCTACTAGTAGTTGTAATATTAGTAGTGGTAATATGTGTGATGATGACGTTAATTTAATTTGAAAACCCTAAGTTAGTGGTTTTTAAACTTTAGCGTACCCAAGAATCACACAGAGTGCACATTTGAAACTCACATCACACTTCTGGGGTTCGCCACAAGAAATTCTGATTCGGCAACCCTGGCATGGAGCCCAGGAACCACTGCATGATTCAGAGGCAGGTAATCTGTAGACCACACTGTGAGAAGCACTGACTCTGGAGTTCACCAGACATCAGTTTCTATACATTAGCATTTGAGGGCAGGGGGAGAAGATTCATGCTAAAAGTAAACTGCATGTGTCTTTGGACAGAAAATGCCATTTAATATTCAGCATAGTATCTTATTGAATAACATAACTGGCACTGCAGAGAAATAACTCTCATGTAATAGAAAACCATGCAAAACTTCACTAGATTATTGAAATACAAGTGCCTATGAAAAGCTAATTTTCTTTAAAATACTGTGTCATTTTAGGGGGAAATGCTTCCAGAATAAACGCTATCATGTGTTCCATCTAGTGCCTTTCTCTCTGTTGATAACATTTGCATATTAAAATACAGTATATCTGCAGTGAGTGCTTATTGCTCTAATTCTCATTAGGCACGTAGGCTCTTAGACTTGAATAGAAAAGTCTGAAGGTGTGAAGTCCTGTGGCTTGAAAACAAGCAGGATACTAAATTCTTCAAGTAGGAATAGTGGAAAGAGGAAGGAAACTCAGATGTTTACTTGGGTAGGAAGTTGTGTGGTCCCATCCATGAGCTTGTTAGGGAGAATTTGAGAAAGGCCCCTGGAGAGCACCCAAAGCTGATTAAAGCTGGATCTTCAGTAATAAGTATTGATTGCACAGAAGGATGTGGCACAAGCGCCAACTGGCAGCTCTTCTTTGCTGTTCACTGAAGGTTGAGCTCTGAGTGAATGTGTCTTATAGGAAATTGCATCAGGAGATTTTTAGGAGGATTTTAAGAGTTACTGAAATGCCAAAATGCACTGCTGAAAGATCATTCATTCAGTCAGTCAACATGTAACGAGTATGTATTGAGCGCCTACCCCATGCCAAGCCCTGCACAGAGGGCCAGTGATGTGACTGTGCCTCACTGGAAGCTTCTAATAATCATCTGTCCGCCTGAGATGACTTGGATACCTTGACTTAATTAAATCCAAACAGTATGTCAATCACCTAAAGGGGCGGAGGTCAAAATATGAATAGTGGGGATGTAAAAACTATTACTCTCTGAACCGATGACCAATTGAGCCAGTTGCCTTCTCCAACTTCCATACTACCCTTCCTTCTTATTAACTGAACCTTGAGTTTTAAATGAGCACATTTCTGGGACTTCCCTGTGTGGTGCAGTGGTTAAGAATCCGCCTGCCAATGCAGGGGACATGGGTTCAAGCCCTGGTCCGGGAAGATCCCATATGCCGTGGAGCAACTAAGTCCATGCGCCACAACTACTGAGCCTGTACTCTAGAGCCCGTGAGCCACAACTACTGAGCCCGTGTGCCACAACTACTGAAGCCCACATGCCTAGAGCCCGTGCTCCGCAACAAGAGAAGCCACCACAATGAGAAGCACAAGCACCACAACAAAGAGTAGCTCCCGCTCGCCACAACTAGAGAAAGCCCGTGCACAGCAACGGAGACCCAACACAGCCATAAGTAAATAAATAAATAAATTTATTTAAAAAATATATATATGAGCACATTGCCACTTGGAACAACGTCCACATTTCTCAGCTTTCTTTGTCCTACGTATAACAATGAGACTAAGTATTGCCCGATGATATGAAAGTAGAGGTGCTCTGTATGAGATCCAGGAAGCCTGGATTTGAAAGGCAAGAGTTGTGCCCTTCTCCCCTTCCTGAATCTTGAGGAAGGGATGTGATAGAGCATAAACAACTATTTTATACCATGAGGACAAGGACTGTATCCCAGGTATGACACAGCAAAAAGCTAGAAGAGCTTCAGCCCATGATGACTGTCAAGTCACCATACTGTGCTACAACCTCAAAACACCTTTCACACGAGAGAGAAATAAACCTTTAAAAGTTGTTTTGAGGAGGCAGGTACTTTCTGTCACAACCAAATTTAGTTCTCAGTGATAAAAATCTATCTTCACTAGCCATGAACAGAAAACCCAGTTCAGTGAACTGGGTTTCGGGTTCAGTGAACCCGAAACAGTGGAGGAGAGATACTGGTCCATGTAGTTCTGAAGTAATACAGACTTTAGGGTGGGTTTGATGGGTCTGCTTAGTGATGCTGTCAAAGAACCAGATTCCTTTCCTCTCTCTTCACCTTCCACAGATGAGCTTCATTATAAAGCTGGCTCCCCTTCAGGGGAGCAGGTGGTTGCCAGCAGCTCCTTGCTACTTGCCTCTTCACACACATTCAGGGAGGGGGACATGAGTCCTCTCAGAAAAGTAAGGAAGCTTCTTTCAGATCTTGTCCATTCTTAATAGTCCAAACCGATCATCTGTCCATCCCTGAGCCACTAATATAACCAAGGGGTGAATTTCTCTGGAGCTGCAGTTTCCTGACTGCATCAAGGCACACAGGGGCACCACAAACAAACTCACAGGGGCACCACGGCAGAAATTTAAATTTTTCAAAAAGAACACAGATATACCTGTCAGACATCACACACAATTCTACTATTAAGTTGTTTGGACCTAACTACTTAATAAACAAAAGTGTTAGATTTGTAGGGGTTTATTTTCTTTGTTGGTTTTGGTTTGGGTTTCATTTTTTCTTTCTTGGCCTAAAGGCACCATGAAAATATTAATGAGACACTTACAGGTACTGTGAACCAAGAAAGGAACCTTTGGCCTAGAGTCTCAGTCCTGGAGTCAGAGGTGGAATTAGCTTCCCCCAGATTATGGGGGCTGCACAGAGAGGTGTGGATTTACAAGTGAAAACTGGGGTGATTGCTAAGAAAGCAGAGACTAGACATGTGGGAGGCAACCACAATGTCCATAGGCCCTTGGAAGAGCTAAACTCTGCATTCTTCTTACGAGAGAATTACCTTTGTTTAGGAAAATACAATAAGTCCTTTGGGGTGAAAGGTGAGACCCTTGAAGGCTTGGGATCAGCAGGAGATAATACAGCAAAAGAGAAAGCAAAACGTCCTTTGTTAGAATAGGAATGTGGAGATAGGGAAAGAGGAGAGAAAAGGGAAAGAGAAGAGATCTGAACCACAAACCAGAGTTGTCAAGTCTTTGAAGAACACCAACATTTCGTATTCTATTTTAAGTGTCTATATTACTGCAATACTCCAACCTGCCAAACTTGAGAAAAATCTGTTACCCAGGTGAATAGGGTTTTCTTTTTCAGGCAATCAAAGAAAGGCTGAGGTCCCTGCTTATGTTGACATCATTTAAAAGAGGAATAGCACCTGTAAAATAATTGTGTCTCTGCAGGGATCTAATTCAGTGGAGCCAGAGACAACAGGAGAATAACCTGCCTCCTTTCCCCTACCACCCTCTGCCCCCCAAATTAGTAGAAATTATAGAGAGGGCACAGAATAGTGGTTCTCAATCCTGTCTACATATTTAGAGTCACCTGGGGAAGAATTTAAAAAGAAACAGTGACGTTTTTCCCCACCCTAGACCAAGTAAATAAAAAATCTCTACGGTTGGGGCTCAGAAGTCTATATATTTTTTAAAGCTCCCCAGATGATTCTAACGTGTAGCCAAGGTTGAGAACCACTGGTCTAGGACATTCCACAAATCAAGGAATAGACCTTGAAGGGAAGAGAGACTCCTTAACTTGTGAGTGGAGGAGGGGTTGATATGGTTCCTCTTTGTCCCACTTGAATTCTTTTTTTTTTCTTAATTTATTTATTTTTGGCTGTGTTGGGTCTTCGTTGCTGCGCACGCAGGCTTTCTCTAGTTGAGGCGAGTGGGGGCTACTCTTCATTGTGGTGCACGGGCTTCTCATTGCAGTGGCTTCTCTTGTTGCAGAGCACGGGCTCTAGGCAGGCAGGCTTCAGTAGTTGTGGCTCACGGGCTCAGTAGTTGTGGCTTGTGGGCTTCAGTAGTTGTGGCAACGGGCTCAGTAGTTGTGGCTCACGGGCTTCAGTAGTTGTGGCACACGGGCTCAATAGTTGTGGCTCATGGGCTCTAGAGCACAGACTGAGTAGTTGTGGCACACGAGCTTAGTTGCTCCGCGGCATGTGGGATCTTCCCGGACCAGGGCTCGAACCCGTGTCCCCTGCATTGGCAGGTGGATTCTCAACAACTGAGCCACCAGGGAAGCTCCATGTCCCACTTAAATTCTCTCCACCAAACCAAGATCACTAGAAAAGGCCTGGACCGAGTCGTGAGATCCAGGATCTAATCCTAGCCTTGCGGTTCACTATCTTTGTGTGATTTGAGGTAAGTCACTTAATTTTTTATCTCTCCGAACCTCCGTAAAAGAGAAGTGGGCTTGATAAAATGACATCACTTTCCCAGGTTCTCAGAGTACCTTATCAGCATTCACTGTCTGACACTAACAAAGGCCAAATCAGAAGGAAACCACGATTTCTCCTCCCCATTTCAGAAACGTAAAACCTGAAATGCAGAGAGCCCAGGTAACTCCCCACACAAGAGCAGGTGAGGTGAGGACGGCTGCTCTCTTCATCAGCCGTGGTTTGGTTGTCATTTACAGGGGATTTGGGTTTCTTGTACAGGATATGTGGGGACAGCAGTGTTTTTCTTAAATACCAATCCATTTCTTATCAGGGATTTTATTAACCCAGAGGAAGAATAGAAGAGTAAATGGTATACTTATTTGGAAGTTTGATTTCTCTCTCTTTCTTTTTCTGGTTGTTTTTCCTGCTGTCTCCCTTAAGTATCTGCTCTTCTTTTAAAATATGAATAGATTTGATAGCTTTCTCCTAAAAACAGTGGTTCTCAACCAGAGACAAATTTGCCCCTCCCTCCCTCCCAGGGGAGCATCCAACAATATCTACAGATATTTTTGTCATAATGTGGGGGGCGGGGAAGTGGATGCTTCTGGCATGTAGTGGGTAGAAGACAGGGATGCTGCTAAATGTCCTACAATACACAGGACAGTCCTCACAACAAAGAATTATCCAGCCCCAAATGTCAATAGTGCTGAGGTTAAGAAAACCCATCCTAAAACGCGAATGAGCTTTGTCACCCCTGTTTCACAGAAATGTCAGTTTCTGAGCATATCACAGTTAAGGTGCTTTTATCCCTGATGCATTTAGCGACAGCAGTGACTTCTGAAGATCAAGTAGCTCATGACAGCAAGAGTGTTCTTCAGTAGGAGGGAATTAAATAGCTGTGTAAAATTCCAATATTTATTCAGTTCTTGTGTAACATTATTTACAGGCATTGGAACTACTTATGGGCAAAAATGTCATAACTGTAAGACAATCACAGAAATTGCCTTCACGAATACAAAACCTGCAGAGGCCTTTGTTACCAGACTTTGAGAGAAGTGGACTTTGGGACCCCTAGAAATTGAGATGTTCAGGCTCCTTCACTGACAAGTTCCGTGGGAGATAAACAGGTTTTGTTTTAAGTATGTGTATGTGTAAAAAATGATCTGAAGGACTCACATCAAACTTAATAGTGGTTTCCCATAGGGAAGGGGAGAAGAGAAGAGAAAGATGGGATAGAGGGGGAGAAACAGGACTTCATCTTTTTTTTTTTTTTTAAAGAAGATGTTGGGGGTAGGAGTTTATTAATTAATTTATTTATTTTTGCTGTGCTGGGTCTTTGTCTCTGTGCGAGGGCTCCCTCCAGTCGCGGCAAGTGGGGGCCACTCTTCATCGCGGTGCGCGGGCCTCTCACTGTTGTGGCCTCTCGCGTTGCAGAGCACAGGCTCCAGACACGCAGGCTCAGCAGTTGTAGCTCACAGGCCCAGCCGCTCCGCGGCATGGGGGATCCTCCCAGACCAGGGCTCGAACCCGTGTCCGCTGCACTAGCAGGCAGACTCCCAACCACTGCGCCACCAGGGAAGCCCCATCTTTTTTTATAAATCAGATTTATTGAAATATAATTTCCATACAGTAAAATTCACAAGCTTTAAATGTGCAGTTCAGTGGGCTTTGACAAATGTATATAGTTGTGTTAAGTCCAATAGAATTTTTAATTTTTCATATTTGAATCTTGTACAAGAAACTTATGTTTTTTATTTATAATTTGTATTTTGGTTTATAATTTAAAAACATGTTTTTAGAAAAACCGTTCGAAATTATGTAATCATACTGCCCCTCATTTTGTAAAAGCGACTTAACAAAGATGCATGAAGCATAGCAAAATAACATAACTGGAAATGAAAGGGATGTAAAAGGAGAAACAATAATTTAAATTGGAGCCAAGTTTAAGAATGCAAACCATGAATTCTCATTTCCTCTTTATACGTAGGACATTCAGACTTTAAGCTTCCAATCAGTCATCCTCGCTTATATGTTTGAGAACTTCATTGAATTTAGGTTCCTATTTAGCAAATCCAATTTGCTCTCCTTCCTTTTAAGTATTCATGATAACTTATACCGTCAGTGTTTTTCATAAGCTCATTGAAGGCTAACCCCCAAATATTGTTTGCCCATGAGAAAGCAAGAGTTACATGAGCCAGGTTTTAAAACTAAAGTTATCCTTGGTACTAACAAAGAAGGTAGAGAGTGACTTAAGGTAACTTTCTATGAAAAGCCAACTTCTGCTGAAATTCAGGAACCAAGTCTTGTAGAACCATGAAGTCCCCTGTGTAGGGCAGCGGTTTTCTGGAGCCAGCTTCTACTAGCTTACCAGGGTCAATTGTTACATTTTGGGGAATTTTGACAGCTGGTTGTTAAACACATCCATTATTAAAAATCAGATTACATAAACTTATGATTAAAGAAATTTCATTAAAAACAAAGGTAATAGGGCTTCCCTGGTGGCGCAGTGGTTGGGGGTCCGCCTGCCAGTGCGGGGGACGCGGGTTCGTGTCCCGGTCCAGGAAGATCCCACATGCCGCGGAGCGGCTGGGCCCGTGAGCCATGGCCGCTGAGCCTGCGCGTCCGGAGCCTGTGCTCCGCGACGGGAGAGGCCGCGGCAGTGAGAGTCCCGCGTACCACAAAAAAAAAAAAAAAAAAAAAGTGTCATGTGTGTAGCCATTACATTGAGGGAAAAATGAGGAAATATTCTTCCAGTATTCAGAAACTACTATGCACTTCAGCAGAGAAGTCCCTCACATCATTGCCAAACAAGTAAAGTTCCAATATATATCTTCATTATTTCATTTGTCTTACTCATTAGTGTAAACAAAATATCAACCAGCAGCCATGTTGGAACTACAGTAATTTGTCAATTGCAACTATTAGGTTGGCCTCAAACGCACGAGCTCTGCAAAACTCAACAGAAGCATTCTGTGAGAATCAATTGACAATATGAAATTTATAGTCAAGAGTATTGAAATTTTTATTATTATTTATAAATTGTAAAGGATGCTACCCATCCTTTATATCAGTAAAATGTATAATAAACTTCTGTAGGTATATTATGCATATGTTTTCCCCCATATTTACCAGCACACTATTGCCTGGAGCTGAAGATCTCAGGGCACTAAACATATGCTAAAGACTCTTTTGTTCGGCGCCCAGGCTAAGAGTACAGTTAGGTAGAGGGATATAGTTGAAAGTCCCAATGATGATTTTCTTCACACTATTCCAGAAAAAAAGAATGCTCTTTCCTGTGCATAGACTCTTCCCTAACTCCCAGGCAACCCTTTCACAAATGGCCAAGCAGACTGGGTAGAGGATTTTGAATGTCTCAAAGCAAAACAGTTACAATTATTGCAAGGAAAATGTTTGAATGTGTGCCTTACTGATGAGATAACCAAGGAATCATTTGCTCATACAGAGACTAAGCATTAATCCACCAGTGGTGGGGTCTGAGTGAACAGGGCTGGTCCTGGGCATCATTGCAAAGTGTGTGTGTTTGGCCGTTTCTCATCTCTTACCTTGGAGCTTACCCCTCTACTGCTCTAGAGGTGATAATGCCTCTTCACCCACTGTCTTTTTCCATTCCCAAAGGCTTTGCTCTTCCTTCATCTACTTAAAAAATAGAGTAGCTAGCTCTGGAAACCAACCTATGTAGTCTAGTAGCAAACGCGGATGACTTCAGAGGCCAGACCTTCTCTGTCTAAGATGCACTTAAATGCAAACTTTTCAATATATGTGCACGTCAAATAAATTGTATCTACAAGAAGAATTAGCCCACAGGCTGTCAGTTAGTGAGCTCCGAGTCTAATCTTTCAAGGGCTATTGTCAAGGTGGTAGATTGGTGTGAAGTAAAAAGGTGGGCGTTTGGAGGCTGACTCACCTGGACCTGAATCCTGGATTTCTGTCTTAATGTGTGACCTTGGAAAAATTACTGAATTATCTGAACCTTGGCTTTCTTATCGGTAAAATGAATTGTTAAAGAAAGAAATAAGTGAAGGTAGATAAACCATCAATAAAGAGAAGATAGCTCAATAAACATTCCAATTCTTTCTTGCTATTGAATGACCCAGGGGGAAACTGAAAGATCACCCAGCTCCCAATACCCAAGGAAGTTAATTTTTGATGATGAGATTTTAGGAGCTGAATTTAGGGTGCAGGTATCTGAAGAAACATAGCCAGGGCATGACCTCAGTAGCCAAGTAGGCAGCTGTCTACTGTACTTATTCAAGACTAAGAATAAGACTGTGGGATATTTGCTTCTGCTACAGAACTAGTCTTAGAGAAGCATGGCAGGGGTAAGAAGGGAAGGTAGGATGCTAGACTTCGCATTTTGGAAGTACTTTGGTCTGATTTTTTTCCTCTCCACTCCTTGAGTCAAAAACTTAAATCAGGGCTGTGACTACCCGTAGAAGCTCCCCTTGTTCCTTCTGCCCATGCCCTGCTCCCCAGCCCTCCGCAGAGCTCAGAGTGTTCCTGTAAGAGTATGGGGGGTTTTTCCCAGCCTTCCACAGAAACCACTGTGTTTGAAGATTCCTTGCAGAAATGGTTTATGTGACTTGTGGTTGTAGTTTGAATAGTAGAAGAATTCTTTCCTCTACATTTTCACGTGTGCCATATGATCTGAGTGAAGCAGCAGCTCCAAACATGAGATAATATGTGGAGGAAATGTCATCTAGCTTGGAAGGGAATATTTGGCATTGAAAGTTTGCCCAGATTTGACTAAAAAAAACCATGTAACCTCATTCTTAGGATCACAGCCCATCAATTCAGAGAGGTTGTTTAAAAGACAACCTCTCTCAGGTTATGTTCATTTTGAGCTGATCCATGGAAAAACCATTAAAAAATGAAAACATGATATCAATTCTAGAATGTTATTCATAGCCGTTTGACTCAGCCTTAAAAGGACTGCAAGGACTTGATGCCTGGTGTATTGTCAGACGCTCAATGAACTGTTGATGGATGGGTGGATAAATAAATGTATGAATGATTCTAGATATTCAGGAGCAATGAAAAGTGTACTTGAGCATCATATATTGTATATCTCAATAGAATCTATAATGAGTTGCTTTATTGAGTTGGCTCCATTTTGATACGCTGAGATGAATACATATGTATATTTCATAGGAAGATCAATTATGAGCAAGCCAAAAATGTGCTCTGTTTCCTAAACATCTTTAAATACGTTCTATATAACTTTGCTTCGGTATTTGACCAATGCATCCAACATTGTTCTGTGAAACAACATAGCCTGGGAATTTTTTCAGAATAATTGATGTACTACAAAGAAACCATGAGTAACAAGTGGGAGAATGAAACTGCCTTCCAGACTTTTGGATGAGAAAATTCCCAGAAACGTTGGGAACTGCCGGAAATGCCTGGTTGTTAATGCAACTAGCCATGCAAATCATCTTGGGCTGGATGACATTTCCCACTCTGTTTTGTGACAGCTCCCCTCTGGGGAGCAAGGCCGGTTCCTCCAAACCAGCAGCTGTGTAACAGACCACCACAACGTGGCCAAGATGATTCTCAGAGCCGTTTCCTCGCACGGCTGCATGCCTTCTTCGTTAAAGAGATGCCTCTGTCAGGAGTAAGGCTGACTTTCTTTTTACTGCTAGTTTACCCTTGACCTTCCTTAAATTATAGACTATCATCTCCTGAAGGCAGAATCTGTGACCAAGTTACCTTTTCATCTCTTTCCCGTTCCCACCTCCCACTGCCATCGCGCCCGCCCTGAAGGGGGCGCTCCAAGAGGACAGTTGAATTGAACGGAACACCAATTGTATCCAGTCCTGATGATATTCAGTAATTACTCTCTTTTACACAAAGTGGAATAACTCCTTCGGGAAATTGCAGAAATCAGAAAAGACATTTAGAGCAGCGAGTTAACCTCTCAGATACTCCCCCAAAGCCTTGTAGAACTGCTGCGTGTTACCCGGAGTCCGGGGCCTCTCGGGAACTTGAGGCGTGGGGACGGATTAGCGGTTTTCTCCTTTCCGTGCTGGCTCCCAGCGCAGCCAGAAGCAGGAAGCATAGCCCCCGGTGTTAAAAGAACACTTTACACACAGCTCTGGAGCAATACACCGCCTCCACCCCTTTTTAGGAAAAAATGTTGGGACATGGAACTAAACAGCCTAGCAGCCACATTCTCAGAATATTTGAAATGATACTCATCTTTTAACAAAGGCTTCTGTGCATCCACAAAGCGGAAGCAGACCCCGTTCCTCTGCCTCGCGCTGGCTCTGTCCTTGGGAGCCTGAGCTCTTTGAGGTGATGCCCTGCCAGGCGGGCCGGGAGCACATGCTCACATCTTCGCAGTGCCGTTCCAACACCACAGGGGAGAGATGCTAGAGAGACACACAGTCTCCTGAACCTTTTTCTGTGTATTCCCCTCTGGATGGCAAGCGCCCTGCATTGTGTATATATGTGCGTCTTCTGAACCCAGCCATAAATAAATGCAAGCTGTCTTATTCAGACAATAACAACATATAAGAGAAAGAAAAACAGTCACTAACAGGAAAAGAAAAACCTGTTCTTTGTCCCAAAAGAGAGAAACCCTTTGTGTTCAGAATAAACACCTTTAGCTTTTTCATGGAAAAAATGTATTTTTTGTTTATTATCTATAGTTACCACTTCCTAAATCCTTTTAGTTTAGAAAGACTACGCCTGACAGAGCTTTTGTATTTTTCTTTCCACAGTTAAGCAGAGCCACTCACTGCTCCACACAGGGTCTGTTCTAGTATTAAAAGTCATTTCTTTTGGCACAGATTTTAACCTGTCTTAAAATGATAACCATGCGGTCTTGATAAATTATTTGAAAAGCTTCTCCTAAGGTGGCTTGGTGGTTTTGTTAAGACATTTATTTTAAGAGTATCTCTCAATAGAATTTATCAGTGAATTACTTTATGTATTCCCAGCATTAAATTATTTCCGCTCTAAGAATATTATAACTCCTTTCCTCACAGTGATGAAAAAAATGAAACTATCCTCAAACAGTGCTAGGTTGGGTACTGACCTTATGTCAGTAATTTTTGGAATGTTCCCACCAGAAGTTATAAATTATAAATATAAGGCCCAGAAGAGAGAGAAACATTCAAGAGTGAGGAAAACAGCAATTAGAATTTCACATAAATACCATCAACTGGAGAACAACAAATCGAGCACATGGGAGGGGAGTGGTATTGTTCAAGCTAGGATGTGGGGAGATGGGAGGGAACATGGAGAGAGCTGAAGGCCGGGTAAATAAAGCACACCAGGAAAAGAAGGATTCAGTGTCTATTATTCCAGAGAAAATGGGAACTTTCTGAGGTAGGTTTCTCTGCAACCTTGGAGATTCTAGTTTGTTCCTTCCCTGATAAACAAAAAGTCAGCAGTAATAACATCCTTGATAACACTTCCTCTGGAATGTATAACATTCCATGTTTCTGCTTCATAGTCACCACCGGACATGCATGAGTCAGACTGAGAGGTGGGGAATTTGCTGGGCTGCTCATGGGACCATTGAAGTTATAGTCAAGGCTTATGAGGTGTGGCTATGCTTCTTTCTCTTTCAACTCATCTTGTACTAAGAGCCATAGGTGATTTCTTTATCTCAGAACAGGCTATCTTAAGTGTGAGGTTAAAGGGCAAAGCTTGCCAAAACAGTAGATGGGACTGCAGACTGGAAACCTGAACCTTGTTTGTCTGGTCATGCTGTCGTAAAATACTAGCAGCTAATTAAGGGCTTAGTACAGCGCCTAATTATATTCATTATCTTCACTTATCTTTCACAATAAGTATGTCAAAGGCTATTATTATCCCAATTTTATAGATGAGGAAACTAAGAAGTCAAAAAAAAGCTTGAATTTCTATAGCTCACAAAGGATACAGCAGAGACTTAAACCCAGGTCTCTTTCCAGAGTTCACCGTCTTAATGTGTCCCCTCCTACACAATAATAAAGGGAAGCTACTATTATTTTTTTTTTGAAAGCAGCCAAAAGAAAGTCTGCCTAAGATATAATTAAATAGCAATTCATAATAGAGGAGAGCTACTTGCGTCTGGAAATTTTCTCTTAAACAAGCCTCTTCATATTATTTTTGGGCACATCCATTTTATAAAGAGGGCTAAATTGAATATGTTGTTAATTTGCTTATAATAGTTCTAAATTGTCCATGTCCTTGAATAGATACAAGGTTTCTCAGGCTGGGCTCTAAGGAAGAACCCACCCCACCCGTGGGTGATCCACCCTATGGGCCTATCCCCTCGGGGAACAATTTACATTAAAAAGTGCAAAAGAAGGGCTTCCCTGGTGGCGCAGTGGTTGAGAGTCCGCCTGCCAATGCAGGGGACACGAGTTCGTACCCCCGTCCGGGAAGATCCCACATCCCACATGCCGCGGAGCAGCTGGGCCCGTGAGCCATGGCCACTGAGCCTGCGCGTCCAGAGCCTGTGCTCCACAACGGGAGAGGCCACAACAGTGAGAGGCCTGTGTACCGCAAAAAAAAAAAAAAAAAAAAAAAAGTGCGAAAGAGATGTCCAGTCAAGTCGAAAATGTACCGTGTCATAACAGGATTACACACAAAAAGAGAATGAATGGTACCATGATTAATTTTGACCATAAATTTAAAGTAGCAAATTAGTGTGAAAAAGTAGATGATATGGTAGTTTGTAGGAGAGAGATTTTGCTGCAGCTCTGGAAGTCAAGAAAGAGCAAAGTGAGATGATTAATAAAGTTTTGAGTTGCACAGATCTGGGTTTAAATCTACAATTATGACCTTGAGCAAGTTATTTGACCTCTCTCAGTCCAACTTCGTCATCTGTAAAATGGGAATTTGGGGATTCAGTAATAAATGTAAAATGTTTAGCATGGTGCTCTGCCTGTTCTTATTGTAATATAATTGTCTATTTGTCTGACAGTCTCCTCCATTAGCCTGTGACCTCTTCAAAAACTGGATTTATGTCTGTTTATCTTTGTGTCTCTGAGCCTTTGATATAGTGCTTAAGCTCATCCCCACTCTTGATGTTTCCTTCTATGTGAAGGATGTTCCATTATCATATTATTCCTGGTTTCTGTCTGCTCTTGACATATTCCCCACTTGGAGAAGAGAATGGATTACCTGATTGGTGAGTCAAGAAGGCCTTACCATCTGTACTCTTCACATCCTCTTGGGAGTGAAGTTTCTGCAGGGAGCGTGGTGTCTCTTCTGCCCTTCCACACCGTAAATCTTACTGTTCAGTGCCTCCATGACTTAGTAGACAAGAGACCTAACTCTGGGGTCCTATAATATGAGGCCCATTTCCACACAAATCTTGAGGGGCAAAGGAAGACCTAGCTTGAAAGATAGATTAGAACCAGACAGTGAAAAGATCTTCTTATACCTCCATGGCATGACATTTTGGCAGATTCCTTAAAACATATAGATAATGATAAAGAATGGAAAGAGTCTACATGAGTAAGCCCAAAATCATACTTGTTTTTGTTTTTAATGTTTGGATATTTTTGGCGTGGGGGAGGGGTGCAGGGGAATGGGGAAGGTTGTTCTTTGCATTTTTGTTTTAATTTGTTGAGGGGCTGAAGATGAGATATCAATATTTTAAGTTCTTTGCAGAATTCATTTTTGTCTTATCTTTAAGTTATTTTATACTAAGGTACTAATAAACCCTTCATTTGATGAATGGACCTGCTAAGTCAGTTTTTCTCCAAGTGTGGTCCAGGGACCATCTGCCTCAGAATTACCTGGAGGGCTTCAGAATACAAATTATTATGCCTCACCTCAAACCTGCCAAACCAGAATCCCTGGGGGCATGGCCTTGGAATATGATTTTAACATTCTCCGCAAGGGATTTTTATGTTCATTGTATTAAGGGCAGCACCTGCCAACAGACAAGTGAATTCAATTTAAATGTACCGAGAAGAGGAAATTATGTTTGTGTGTGTGTGTGTGTGTGTGTGCAGTTATTGCTAAATCAGTTAACTGACCATTCTGATTACTGCTACCGACCATTCTGATTACTGCTATGATCCTTTTTCCCTATAGACCAGAGCAGCCCTGCTTACTCAGCTGAGGATATCATCAAAACCCCAGCTGGGCCTTTTGTCTATGTGTCTTTCTGATAGATCTTATGAAACAAATAATCATTTTAAAACCCTTAAAAGCTTAGAGACTGGGCTTCCCTGGTGGCGCAGTGGTTGAGAGTCCGCCTGCCGATGCAGGGGACACGGGTTCGTGCCCCGGTCCGGGAAGATCCCACATGCCGTGCAGCGGCAAGGCCCATGAGCCATGGCCGCTGAGCCTGCGCGTCCGGAAAACTTAGAGACAAACACGTACTTTTAAAAGAACAAGAAGAACCCTTACAATTCTTCCAAAGAATCGTAGCTACATCCAGTTTTCCTCTTTTGGTTCTAAGTGTCTAGAGGTAATAGACAGGAACTTCAACACAGAGGAACATTCTTAGGTATGGATTGCAAGCTTTTATCCCACCACACTGCCCTCCTTCTGTTGGCAAGTGTGGGAGACGCTCTGCTTAGGCCTGCTTTGTTTCTCGTTATAGATCATGCAACAGATGAGTGACCACCGCTACGACAAACTCACTGTGCCTGATGACACGGCCGCAAACTGCTTATATCTAAATATCCCCAATAAAGGCCACGTCTTGCTGCACCGAACCCCAGAAGAGTATCCAGAAAGTGCAAAGGTAAAAAAAAAAAGTCCTTCCTGCCACAGCAGCTGAGTAGGCCTCCCTTTGCAGCCTTCCTGCCTAGGGATTTTTTTCACAATAGAGTGACAAATAACAGGGCTTCCTTTTCCCCTATACACATCATTAGGAAAGCCAAAAGGATAACATAATTTATTTATTTATTTTATATGATTTTTTTAACATGTTTATTGGAGTATAATTGCTTTACAATGGTGTGTTAGTCTCTGCTTTATTACCAAGTGAATCAGTTATACACATACATATGTTCCCATATCTCTTCCCTCTTACGTCTCCCTCCCTCCCACCCTCCCTATCCCACCCCTCAGAATGAGAGAAAATATTTGCAAATGAAGCAACTGACAAAGGATTAATCTCCAAAATGTACAAGGATAACATAATTTAGGGCCGAAGGAAAGTTTATTTAACTCGCTCTTCTCGTTAGTGTCATTGGTCACTAATGCATGCAGAGTAATTGAGATGATCATGCCTGGTATTCAGACCTTTTCAAATGAGTATTTAGATCTCCCAAGTCTGTGCTCCAGCTTTGATTAAATGTACTTCTTGACACTGACATGCTCATTAAGCATAGAGACCTACAATTAGATGGCCAACTGCCTCATTGTTTTCTGATAAATCTAAGCTGCCCCTCATCAGAGGGTCATTTGTTTCTTCAGTCAGAGAAGTAGGAATGACCCAGAGAGAAGGGTGCTCAAAAGCAGGGGCTACACATCCTAGGCAACAAAGGCCTGAAAGGATAGAACAAGAAGAAATATAAATACAGCACACTTGGAACCAGCCAACTGGTCCCTCCAAGCAGCTCTGCATTTATGTTCCAGCCAGGGAATTGCCCCCTCCATATGGAATTCCTTCCTGGTCTGAGAAAATCTTCCCAGTCTTTCAGGGCACTCTGCCAGTCTCATCTGTGTACTTTGGTAATTTCAATTTAATCATACCAAGCAGATTAAGGGTGTTGGTCCATAGATCCTTCAAGTGTTCATGTCTTTTTTAGGCATTTCAGTATGTTCATCTCTGTCCAGAGGAGCAAGATATTTATAGTAAGCATTACAGAAGAGTCTTAGTAACCACTGATCTCTCTCTCTTTTCTTTCAATCTTAAACTTTAAAACTTTTAGAAAATAGTTTATGCTACCTTTTAAGTATGCAATACTGTATAATTACTAGGCTTATCCTCCTAGTCAGGAAGGATCCCCTTCAGCAGATTAAAAAGAGAGCAGGGGAAGAGGATAAATAGATTTTTTTTTTTCTTCTTCCATGGCTGAAAGTGTGAACCTGAGGAAAATATAGGACCCCTGACCCCCTGGACTGGGGCTTAACCAGCTCTCAGATGAATAGTAGGTCTCACAATTTAATGTGCCTCAGGGTTGTTAAAAATACAGGTTCCTAGACCTCCCCACCCTAGAATCTGCCATGTCAGTAAGCACCCTGGTCACTGAACTCACTTGGAGAAACACAGCTCTGGATCATTCGTACCCCTTCAGCCACATCAATCATCCGATAACGAGATGATCATTAACTGCTTCTGAATTCAGCCCTGGGTCTACCACCAAAAAACAGTAACATCATATTTATTGAGTGCTTCCCCTGTGCCAGGCACACCGCATGTACTATCTTATTCATTCCTTACAGCAGCCCTGTGAGGGTGCTGTTATTACTCCAGTCTTACAGAGAAATAATCCCAAGGCGATGCCACTTGACCGAAATTACACTTGGAGCAGTAAGTTGGCAGAACTGGGGCTGGAACCCAACTCTGTGTGGTTCCAGCACTCTTAATTAACCACTGTACCAAAGTACATCCTACAGAAGCATGGTGGATTGTTTTTAGGCAGTGTATTTGCAAGTGATTTTGCCTTTTTTTAAAAAAAAAATGTTCTTTGTTTTATCATCAGAGAAAAAATCTGTGGACTGTTAATTTGAAGGTTTGACACATGCTTGCTTTCTATTCGTGTCAAAAGATGCTCTAAAATTCACACACCTGTAATTTAAAAGCAGTTTGACCTGAAACCCTTCACTTAAATTATACTTTGTCAAGTTTTTCCAATGGTCTTATTAAGGAAAGGAACATGATAGTTGAGAGGGTTTTGAAGCGTGGAGAGAGAGTCCTACTCAGCCTGTAAACACGTCCACCAACTTTCATATATCACTTAATCTAGCAATGACAAGGGAAGAGTAAAGGCCTTTCTAGTAACAACCACATTTCTGACACATCTTTGGCTTTGAGGTTAGAGCATAGAGCTAGTGGTTAACCAATGCTGCTAGCTCTCTGGGTATCGCTGTAGGCACGTGTGTGGTCTTGGTTCCATGCATATCTTGGGGTTCAATGGGTGAAAAGCCTAAACTTACAAGCTACATGAATCCTCTACCCCAGGTGGAGGGGGTGGGCCTGGGGGCCAGGGAAGACAGAGGCAGAAACATAAGCCTTCTTCTCTACTTTTCCTTGATTCCTCCTGCAGGTTTATGAAAAGCTGAAGGACCATATGCTGATCCCCGTGAGCCATTCTGAAATGGAAAAGGTGGACGGGCTGCTGACCTGCTGCTCGATTTTAATTAACAAGAAAGTAGAGTCCTGAGTCGCAGTCCCTCCCTTGTTGCCGGCAATACTGCACTTGTAAGGCCGATAACTGTACCCATTCCTACCGTTTTCATTGACAATCTTTTATGCCACTCTGCTACTAACACTGGTCTACAATTCTAAATTTAATTGCTTCGTTCTGCACCTCCCCCAGCCCCTCCCCTCGAGGTGGTACCTAAACTGTGGATTTGCTCAATGAATTAAGCCATCTAGAAAATATAGAGCTAATGAATTATTCAAATGTGATTAATAATTGTAAGGAAACACTCATTTTAGTGTTTGTATTATCAGTGTGAAAATTGTTTATTTGCCAATATAAACCGAAGAATGTCTTTTTGATCAGTCAGCTAAGCTGGATTTTCTTTCTGTATATCATTAATTATCTTTGGCTCCTATGAAATTCCCTGGTCTGTGGATCCTCCTCCTTTCCCTCTTTGTTTCCATCTGAAGTATGAAAACTTTCCCACTTCTATCACAGTCACCTCGACCTTGGGTAGAATCCGGGGTCTTGCCTTCTGCACATCTTCCTGCAGGTCGACCCTGTCTGCCAGCAGTCTTTCTGCCTCGCCGCTACATCTGCCGCCACCACCACTTTCCCCCAGAGGGTCAAACAGGCCCCTCGGCAGAACCGTGACCAAAATCAGAGCGGCTGTTTGGGGGAGAGTTCACTGCACAGAGGCACATCCCAGTGGGGTTTGCCCCAGAGATCTAAATTCTAGAAGAAGTAGGGCACCACACCTAGGAAGGTGAATTCAGCACCAGATGGTTGCTAGGGGGTTGCAGATCAAGAAGCTTGGACACACCCCATGAGTACAACACTTTAGAAAGTCTTTAAATCACATTCCGTGAATTTTTGCTTTATTACTGGCCATATACAGATCTTGGGAATAGACTTATTTTTTTCTTTCAATTTACTTTCATTTCCCCCCATTGTGACTCACCCTGTTTCCAGGCTTCTACCCCTTAATCTACAGAGTTATTTTTTTGCTGACCTACAGAGTTATTTCTTTCAAAAGAGACATTACATCTAAAAATGATTATTGATGGTCTAGTGCGAGCCAGATGGAGCATGTTCAGGAAGTGATAGGCTTGGTGCTTGAAATCAGCTGCAGACAATGGACACTTCTACTTTGAAATATCCGTGAATATTTACTGTGGAATTCAATTAAAACTTCTCTCCTCTGTAGCCTTCCACAACCTTAAACTGACACGAATCTCTTAACAAAGAACAATGCCGCAGTGAAGGGAGAGATGGTTGTCTTTTACTTAAATGAAAGAATCAGTCTTTTAGCAGACCAGGGAAATGGTACTTTCCAAGGAATGGTGACTGATCCAGGCATGTTATCAAACTTCCCAGTCATCTCCACCTTTCCTGTATTGCCTATGGCTAAGATTAAGATTCAGGGAGTTTAAGGAATGCTACTTCACGTCTTGCTAGGCTCACCTAACGTGTTTGTAATCAGACATTCCTCATATTTGGTGACCAAGAGAGAATACCTTCATTCATTTCATCTCCCCCTGAACAAATGGAAGTGAGAAACCTCTGAACAAATCAAGACAACCTTAACTACTATTTTTTTCATTTATTCGATCATTTTATGTCAGACTTAGAAGAAGTTCCTTCTCCTCCTTCTTTTTCTTTTTGCTTGACTTTAATATTCATATCACGTTCAAATATTTAATTTCATGCATCCTATGACTGAAACGTATCTTGGTCACTGGCATATTTCCAACTGTCTCATCATGGGTGAATAATATGTTTTTACCACAGAGAGAATGAATGTTACCCACATGCCCAAGTTAATAAAGAAAAATTGTCCTCAGTAGTTATGGTTGCCCTTTGGGGTTAAATCCGGCCCTATGCTGGCAAAAACAGAAATCCTCCCTCAAAGACAACCACAGGAAAACTCACTCAATCAGCCACTTCAGTCTTAATAGTACAGCTAACTGGCATATAATTTCCAATATCTTTATTTCTAGCTTTCCAAACTAAAGAACTGTTCTCTATTATGTTTAGTAAATTGCAAGTGAATCAATTTTTCTTTTGAACCATTTGTTCTACAGAAGGCTGTTTTCACTTTTCCTTTTCTTTTCATCTTTCCATCTTTCCTTCTCTTTGTCTCAAGAAATCACTTAGAATCTATGTGCTTCTTCTACAGAATCTTATTCTGCACTGCTACATCACCTACAAGGCTGGCTTCTTTGGACTCTCTCTGTGATATGCTGATGTGGAAACCTAAAATATTTGCAGCATAGTAGTATTATTTCTTTTGTGTACTCATCAGCATCATATTATCTTTGAAGAAGAAAGACAACCCGCTACCCCGTTACCTAGGTTCCCCTCTTGTCCATTGTGATTTATAAGGAAAAGCTAACAGAAACTGCTTTTTGACATTATAAAGACATTAGAGATTGTATTTAAGTAAATAAAAGTTGAGTCAGAATCACTTGGTCAGTAAGATTCAACTTACTAAGGACAATATAGAGAAAGTACGTGATTTAGCATTGTTTCTTCAACTGTGATGAATTGCTATAGAAATCAGCAGGCAGATCTCTCTACCGTGTATTGATTGCTCTTTTAAGCTACTGTGAACAGGCTACTAAGGCCATCTCTTCATCTAGAAGGGGAGAAATAGTCTGTAGATGAACAATGTGACTTATTTAGAGTTGCATGTTAGTCTTCGTAATTATTTACTCCTTTACATTCTACAGAACTCAGACATGATTTCCACGTGGTGTTAGATTCGTGCATTTTATCATACTGACCATCCTGTTACAGACAGTGTATGGTTATCCACTCTGTGTGCCAAAACCAGTAATGCCTTTCACGGTCCTTTAGTCCAGAGAAATTCTGCACTGATTTTAGTCTCTTGCTGTACTGATCCTACAAGTATACCAATCACGATGGAATAAAGTGTGAGTTGTACTGTGATCAATAGCCCATGTCTCTTTCTTGCAACAGAAACTGCTGTGGTGAATGAAGTCACCATTTCTTTGCTACCAGAGATGGGAAGTTTTTGGGTTTTTTTTCTCTTGTCCTATAAGCTATGGAATTAGAAATACTTACCTGTAAGTCAACTGCTATCAAAAGCTTGGATTAAAATGATAATCAAAGGATACTTCATACTTCTGGTGCTTTAAAAGTATGCATATTATCCACGTGTGGTCTGGAGATCTTGATTTCACATATGTTCCTCCTCAAAAAGGCTTCCCTTGTTCCTTTGACTCCTGTCATCAGCACATTATAATATGGCTCAGTTATGGAGACGGTTGAAAGATTTTTTCCTGTGTTCATGCAAGAGTTTGCTTTTTGTTTTTGTTTATTTTATAGTAAGAGTTTTTTAGGAAATATGAAGTTTTTTTAATAAGACTTTTTATTTCCAACAATTTTTTTCAAACTGAAAGTAGCTTCATTGTTCTCTTTTTCTGACTGTAAAAATAATAACCGCTCACTGCAAAAATAAAAATCAAACCTTACCCAAAAAAACATAAAAACAAAAGTAAAGGAAAAAAAATTACCCCAAATTTTATCACCTACAGACAGCTGCTATTAGCATCTTGGAGAATATCCTCACATCTAGGAGTAGATACAGATATAAATATGGAATGATTGTACATCATCATTAGTGCTTCCTTCACTTAGCAATATATTGTGGCCATCTCTCCATGTCAATAAATGGAGATCTACATCATCAACTTGAACAGCCCTGAATAATTCACAATAAGGTTGTCACAGCAGCTCTTTCCAATTTATGTGGAGTGTTCTATCACAGATGTTTGGTGTGCCCACATTTCTAGTAACCGCGGGTCTTTAGGCTATCAAACATGTTCTGCTTATAAGCTCTCACACACCCCAAGGGTTAGCTCAATCCGTAATCCTCTTACCATAACTGAAGGGTACATGCAAAAGCCCATCAGAAGCACAAACCAGTACTAAAATCCCTTGGAGAGGTCACTGATTTAGTCACACCGCTCAGTTGACGATGCGTCAGTCAGTTCTCCATTATTTAGGCTGCCATTAACGTGGACAGTGAAACTAAAAACTGCCAACTGCAAACCTACTCTGGGCCGCCACAGGAAATGGAACCTTCCACCCACGTGCCAGGGTTCAGTGCTACTCTTAGAGGAGAGAGGGAGACACTTTTTAAAGCAAGGGTTCGCAGGGCTCCCCTGCCTGGTCCCCCCCAGCCTTGCAGAGAGTGGAGGAAGCTAAGAATGAGCAAAATCCCCTCTCACCACAAGCTTCAGATTCTGGAAATGGGAATTTGCTGAATGAAGAATGCTGGTCAACCATCATTTTAGACACATGAGCACATGTTTAGCAAGTTCCCACACTCTGCCAGGCTCCTGGGTGCTCCTGTCTTTCGAGAGCTGACAGTCTGGGAAGGGCGGGGAAGGAAGACCACACAAGCGCCCCGATGATCATAACACAAAAGAAGGTAAGGGAGGAACCAAAAAGAATGGTGCTGTGGTGGTTCCCAAGTAGGGGAGATCAGACAGAGGGCTCAGGGTTTAATCTGGGCTTGAAAGTTCAGCTCTGGCTTCAAGAAGCCAGGATAGAGTTCTGGGGGGCAGCAAGACAAAGGCATGGAGGTGGGAGAGCACAGTGTACGCTTCAGAAGCACCTACTGTGTGCCCGTTAACCTGCCTAGGCCCTCAGGATACAATGGTGATTGTCCTTGCTTTCCTGGAATTTACATCCAAGTAGGAAGACAGACATTAAACAAGTTACAGCAAGCATGATAAACATTATGAAAGGAGAATGGGGTTCTCAGAGCGCGGGGTAGAGGCAAGCAAGGGGATTTGTTTGGCTGAAACACGAGACAAATATAAGAGCACAGTAAGGGCTTCCCTGGTGGCTCAGTGGTTGAGAGTCCACCTGCCGGTGCAGGGGACACGGGTTCGTGCCCCGGTCTGGGAAGATCCCACATACCGCGGAGCGGCTAGGCCCATGAGCCATGGCCACTGAGCCTGCGTGTCCGGAGCCTGTGCTCCACAATGGGAGAGGCCACAACAGTGAGAGGCCTGTGTACCGCAAAAAAAAAAAAAAAAAAAAAAAGAGCACAGTGAGACAATGTAGGTTGGAATGTCAAGGGCCTTGGGTATTTGGACAGAATTTGGCAGTCTGTGAGTGTCCCCTGAAGATGTTTGGGCCAGGGAGTCATACTAATGGAGTTTGATATGGCAGCCTTGTATAGGATGAATGGGAACTGAGACTGGTGTTCTTCTAAACTTAATCTCCCCAAATTTAATTCATCACTTAAACACCTCTTCTCAGCACCAAAATGGAACCTGAGAGCTCGGCAATTAACTCTATATTTTCTCTCCCGAAAAACAGATTCATAACACCTTTCCCTCCCAACTACAAAGGGACATTTTCAACGCAGATGAGATAAAAAGACTAAAAGGTTCTTTGGAAGAAAGGTATAATGTAAATATCATTATCATCGTCATTATCCTCATTAACTCCTATCACAGCAAGTCTGGAGCCCATCAAAATGTCATCTTCTATTTGAAACATCAATCACCTACTCCAGAAATAACTCAGGATTTTCATAATTGATGCCTGTAAGCTGGCCTGACAGCTTCCATGGTGAATTCACAGGTTTCCTTGGTACCCAGCAAGGCTGCTCCAGAGACATACCTGCCTTAGGGAACTGTTGGCAAATCCAAATGGCCCTCATCTCCCTTCCCCCTCCAAACACTCATTTTTAACTCAGTGAAAGCAGGACCGCTTATAGCAGAAGATAACGGGAGTTATCAGGCTTTTAGGAGAACGTGTAAGTGCCAAGTATGTTAGTCACTATAAATAAATAAAAGATTCAAACCAGTCTGCCCTCTAACCACTTGGTAAAATATAGCCTGGGCTGGCTTGTGACATGAATGCTTAAAAGCAGTGATGGGTCCCTAGGTCTCAGGAAGCCCCCTCTATTTATAAATAGAAAGTTTAGTCATTTGGCTATGAATAACAAGACAGAGCTTGGGTGAATTAACACAAGCCTCTGAAGGTAGTTTTGCTTTTCTTGTGCTTAAACTTTTTTAAAGAATTTTTTTTTAAGTTCCTAAGGACTCTTATTGATTAGACAGGGCTTTGAGCCAGAACTCAGAGGACAACTGCTCAAAAATTAAACTAGGAAAACGTGTGCTATGGGTTGAAATTTCCCATATCCCATCAGGGTACAAGACTGCATATTTCAGACTTCGCATATTTCACAGTAACGCAGGAAAAGTTCAGGAACCAAACGAGTTCTCATTCCAAGCAACAGTCGAGCTATGTAGAAATGTTAGGTCTTCTACCTCTGGAAAGAGCTTGTGGAATAAACAGAGTCGTGGTCATGGATCCAACAGAGACTTAAAATTCCAGGGCAGGATATGAACAAAGTCAGCTGTTTTGTTTACATGGGACTCAGATGAGCATATGAGGTCCCCCTAGGATTAATGTTAGGACAGCAACATGGGGCTTTCTTTCTTTCTAGGTTTAATGATAATTGAGGGAGACAGAAGGAACACTATTACCATGGCAAGGTGGTAACAAAGAGTCTATCTGATAAGAAATAGAATTCACCTCCACTTGGATCAAATTGAAGAGATTCTAGTGAAGGTCTGTTTCAAAGGTATGGATATTCAACGGACAAACAAGGGGTGGTGGGTGAGACACCCAGAAACCAGCTGTCAGCATCACGCCTAGGGCCAACAGGAAAAGGACAGGAAATCATACCACTGGATCTGGGACAGAGAAGGAAGGGCCACAGCTCTGGCCAGAGACCAGTTTCCAGAGCCTCTCTTCTCACTGTCTGACCTGCTGGCGCTCCCCATCGATTGAGCACAATGGCAAGATGGTTAGTGAGGGGTCCCAGGTGATGCCCCTGCAGGGACCAGCACAGAGCTGGCAGAGAAGGGTAGAAAAAGGATCTGGAAAGGGTAGAAGATGATCAGCACAGTGCCGCTATGAAAATGAGCTCTCAGCCCTTCAGAGAATCGTCATCACCAACTCTGTCTCTCAAGGTTGGCATTTAAATCCTATTTCTTAGCAAATTCCTCAGGCACATGCCAGTTCTGTGGTCTGGTTCTCCCTCTTTCAGTATCAGAAAATGATTGGAGCAGAATCAACAGTAGAACATGAGTCTGCACAGCCTGAAGGTGAGAGAACGTCACATTCCAGACCCGTGAGTCCTGGACCGCTTTAGTAAGCAGTACGTTAGTTCTAAAATAAGCACAGTAGCTCGGGCACCTGGTGTCCAAAAAGAGCTAGTTGCCTTTTTACTGCATGCCCATGACCTGCTGGTGACATAAAGTTGCTTAGGATTCCAAAGAACCTATTTTCTGTGTTCCCCCTTTTGTTTATACCTACAGCCAGCCTTGCTGGGCACAAGCTGTTTTGGTTTTACATGGTTATGTTGCTCATGGGGATAATATTCAGTCTGAACTAATAGTAGTGAGTTCCCCATTTTGGGGGGTGTTCAAGTAGAGACTAAAGGACCCCATGTAAGATGGGTTGTAGAGATTGCTCTATCCAGTAAAATCTAATGTAAATAACATCCAACATCCTTCACTGCCCTGGAATTCTATGATTAGGTGTTTGTACTGTTCTGATCCTGAGTGACTTTCTTTTCCCCTCTGATCCCCACTCCCCCAGTCTCCCTAATAGATGGACATCGTCCTCATCTGTTAAATAACAGTAATTACGGTTCCACTTCCAGCATGACAGCATGAGGAGATAGATCTGCAAAACTGAGAAGATTGTTTTTTTAAAAGAAACATTTAGAGTCTCTGGAAATGGTCGTAAGTGTATACATCAGATGAAGACATTTAGCCAAGAAAATCTGCTAAACTCGGTAAGATCAGTGAGACTCTGTGGTATTTGAAGCCACACATTTCCTCCTCCCCTCCCAGCTCAGTGACATTAGTCCTCCACTCCAGAACACAGGGCCCTCTCTCCCTGCAGCACACTGAGGGGTGAAACATCAGTGTTGCTCATCTTGCCCTCAGCTACATATTGCTGACACTGATTTCTGGACAAGTGTGGCTGGGAGATGGGGACTCCCGTCTTTCTCCCAGCTCTACTAGTGGGACAGAGGCTCTACCCTGAGCACTGCACCAAGGAGAATACTGGGGCCCTGAACCCCTTGCCCCGGCTCCCAGGGTAGGGGTTCCAGCCAGGAGAGGGAAGTCAAAAAGACTCGAGGCTATTGCCCCCCACCTAGCACAGAGCAACTACAGCAAAGAGGTCACTCAGAGAGGAGCACACCATTGTCTCTACCCCCAGCTGTAGAACCTTCCCTCAAAAATTTTGCCCAGGGGAAGAGGCAGGCAGTAGAACAAAGAGTTCCAAATTGAGGAGCTGGTCTAAGGATACTCTCAAAAATAGAGGAGTTAGTAGTGAAATGCAACTGGGAGGAGATTGGTAGATTCCTTGGAGGTGTAGGCATCCAGATTGGAAAGGAAGAAGGAAAATTGTCTCTATTCACAGATGACATGATTTTGTATATAGAAAACTCCTAAGGGATCCACTAAAAAATGATTCGAATTAATAAATGAGTCCATCAAGGTTTTAGCATACAAGATCAATATAAAAAATCAATTGCATTTCTATATAATTGCAATAAACAATCCAAAAATGAAACTAAGAAAAATAATTTCATTTACAATAGCATCAGAAAGAATAAAATACTAGGAATAAATGTAATAAAAGAAGTTCAAACCTTATACTCTGAAAATTGTAAAACATTGTTGAAAGAAATTAGAGCTAAGTAAATGGAAAAATCTCTCACGTTTATTTATTAGAAGACTTAATACTGTCAAGATGCCAATACTCCCCAAAATGATCTACAGCTTCAAAGCAATCGCTATTAGAATCCTAGCTGACTTCTTTGTAGAAACTGGCAAGCTGATTCTAAAATTCCTATGGAATTTCAAGAAGCCCCAAATAGTCAAAACAATACTGAAATGAAAAACAAATTTGGAGGACTCAGACTTCCCAATTTCAAACTTCGAAAGCAAGAGTAATCAAGACAGTGTGGTACTGGCATAAGGATAGACACATAGATCAATGGAATAGAATTGAGAGTCCAGAAATAAACCCATGTGTCTATGGTCAACTTTTTCAACAAGAGGGTCAAAACTATTCAATAGGGGAAAGAATAGACTTCTCAACAAATGTTCCTGGGACAGCCGTATACCCACATGCAAAAGAATGAAGTTAGACCCTTCCCTTTCACCATATACAAAAACTAATTCAAAATGACTCAAATAGCTACGTGTAAGAGCAAAAATATAATATAAAACTCTTAGAAGAAAACATAGGAGTAAATCTTCATGACCTTGGCTTTGAAATGGATTCTTAGATACGACACCAAAAGCACAAGCAACAAAAGAAAAAAGATAAATAGACTTCTCAAAATTAAAAACTTTTGTGCTTCAAAGGACACTATCAAGAAAGTTAAAAGAAAACTCATCAAATGAGAGAAAATATATCATATATCTGATAAGGTATTTTATCTAGACTATCTAAAGAATTCTTACCACTCAATAATAAAAAATACAAATAACCCAATTTTAAAGTGAACAAAGGATCTAAAAAGACATTTCTCCAGAGAAGATATACGAATGACCAGTGAATACATGAAAAAATGTTTGACATCGTTTGTCATCAGGGATGTGCAAATCCAAATCACAATGAGATACTACTTCACACCCATTAGAATGGCAAGAATCAAAAAGTCAGATAATAACAAGCATTGGCAAGGATGTGGAGAATATGAACCTTCATACATTACTGATGGGAATGTAAAGCGCAGCCACTGTGGAAAAAAAATCTGGCAGTTCCTCAAATGCTTAAACATTGAGCTACCATAGGAACCAGTAATTCCACTCTTAGGTATATATACCCAAGAGAAATGAAAGCATATGTCCATACAAAAACTTGTACATGAATGTTTATAGCAGCATTATTCAAAATAACCAAATGGTGGCAACAACCCAAATGTATACCAACTGATGAATGGATAAACAAAATGTGTTATCTCCATACAATAGAATAGTATAAAGCCACAAAGAAGAATTGAGTATGGATACATGCTACAACATGAATGAACCTTGAAAACATGCTAAGTGAAAGAAGCCAGTCAGAAAAGACCACATAGTATATGGTTCCATTTATATGAAATAAGAGAACAGGGAAATCTGTAGAGACAGAAAGTAGATTAGTAGCTGCTTAGGGCTGGGAGTGGGGGCAGGTGGAGAGGGAGAAGAAGAGGGAGTGATAGCTAAAGGACAGGGGGCTTCTTTCTGACATAATGAAAATGTTCTAAAATCGACTGGGGTGATGGCTGCACATATGTGTGAATATGCTTGAAACCACTGAATTGTATACTTTAAATGGCTGAATTGTTTGGTATATGAATTATATATCAATAAAGCTGTCTTTTTAAACGATAGTGATAATACTCTTTGTCATCTTCATATCTCAAAGCATGGTTAGAATGATTAAATGAGAGAATTTATATAAACGTACTTGGTAGCCTATGCAATGCTGTGCAAATGTAGCCTATTATATTCTTGAATAGGATTAATCAGCTTTTCACCAGCACCTGTCAGTACAAAACTGCCTGTCATAAGCTGCCATTTCTAAACCTACCTTTGCCCCCAATTAGATTTCCTTTTCTTTCATGGTTAAAATTCATTGACAGAGCCCAACCCTTGAAACAGTCCCACATAATGATTGCTTATGGAAAGCTTCTTACCCTCACAGCCTTTTTAAAAGAGGAAGTAACGTTTCTTTCATATGTTTTCACAAAGCTCAACTCAAGTGTGCATAATTACTGCACATACCAAGCTCCTGGTTAGTCAGACCTGGAGTCCACGTGGGCTGTGTAACAGTTTGGCTAGCTGGTGATCGTTCCTTTCCTCTCAAATTCCCAAACCCTGAATTATATTTTGGCCACCACTGTGCTCTTTAAGCTGGGATGAGCAGCCGTCTGAATAAGCAAAAGGAGACGAGAAGAAATTTGCTCTAAGTGGCAAGTTTGAGAGTAAGACTGAAGGAAGCTGGTTCTCGGCCAGGTGAGCCTATGAGCGCTGCACCAACACAGCATTTTTATACGAGAGAAGGAGGGAGAAATCAAGTTCCCCTTTCCGGTGGCATTTGCTTTGCTTCGCCTGTCCTGTCCCATCCTGCTGTCTAAATACCCCTTTCTTTTTTTATCCAGTTGTACAACCTTGGACCCCAGTCCACCCTTTTTGGCTTGCAAGAAGCTGAAGCCTTCATCATCTCTTTTTTTTTTAATTTTAAAATAGTATTTAATGAGAATAGCTTTTTTTTTTAAAGCTGTACGTGCCTGGCACGGTGCCAGGAAATGTTATGTGACTCTTTCCCTTAACCTTCACAAGTACCTGAAGAAGCAGATGACAAAAGCGAAGCCCAGAGATAGTCACTGAACAAAGTAACACAGCTAGTGGGTGTGGCTCTGGGATTCAAACCCCCATTCCTGTCTGGGCAGTGTGGCCCTTGCGCTTCAACACTATTCTTTGTTGATCATTGAAAACAGGTGCCCTGTTAACATTTCAAAATGATGACACATCAAGGCATTTTCAGAACTTAGGAAGTGTTCTTACCTCTGCTCCTCCATATTAATGCAGACCCGGGAGCGTGTGTTACCCTCTTTCCCAGAGGCATCCCTCGGCTGAGCCTCAGAAACAAAAGCGAGGGGGGACATCCCTGTTAGCAGACGGCAGTTTTTGCAGGAAAATTGTGGGGTCATAGCGCCCTCACGTGGTCATTCTCATTTTCTCATGAGGCCTTTGGCGGGGAGAAGGGCTAAGAATGTGGCGGTCTCCGTGGTACACGTGATCCCTGGGAAGCTGAGCCTTCTTAGGACCCGGCTGTGGACTTGGCTGTGGATCTGGCCCGGGCAGGTTCCGCGGCCTGGACTCTCTCACCTTGTCTGAAACCAGAAATGGAGTCAAAGTCCCTGCAGGGGTGTTTTAGATCCTTACACACTGGAATCTGGGAGGCTCTGAGCCTTCATGGCCAGGAAACTACCCCCTCCTCCCACCCCAAACCCCAACCATTCCTTGACCCACGTCTGCGTGTCTGCCTTTAATCCCGTGGAACACCAGCTTTTTAGCTAATGATTTGTTCCTTTGCTGAAAAATAAAATCACCAACTCTGGGGTAGGGATCGGGGTGGCAACACTTTAATTCTTATTAATTATTTACATCTTGGTGTGAAATATGTCCATCTGACACCTACCTGGTAACAGGAGCTTTAAGAGATAGGAAAGAACCTTAGGATAATGAGATCCAGGAGTAGGTGGGGACAGCAAGAAATAGACAATGGCGGAAGAATCAAAGAGGAGCGACAAGGAGAGGGAGAGGAGGGAAGGAGAGAACAGGGGAAGGGAGGGCAGGGGAGGAGGCTGGCCCAGACCCAGGTGCAGTCTGACTCAGCCCTCATTGCCCCAGCCTTCAAAAGCATGGGGAAACCACAAGGGCATTTTTGCTCAACGCACCAGACGTTTCAATGTCTCCTACTGGACTCCCATCATTGCTTGGTGTACAGTCTGAGATCTCCAGAGAAACAAAATTAATAGGATAGATGATGATAGATAGATAGATAGATAGGTAGATAGATAGACAGATACTAGATAGATAGATTTACTATAAGGAATTGGCTCATGCAATCATGGAGGCTGAGAAGTCCAAGATCTGCAGTTGACAAGCTGGGGGCCCCAGGGAGCCAATGGTGTGGTTCCGGTCCAGGTCCAAGGGCCTCAGAACCAGGAGAGCTGATGATGTAATTCCGGTCTGAGTCCAAGTCTGGAGGCAGGAGAAGACCAATATCCTAGCTCGAAGACCACAGGCAGAGGGAGACAATTCTTTCTTACTCAGCCTTTTATTCTATTCAGGCCCCCAACAGACTGGATGAGGCCCACCGATGTTGGGTGCTAACTATTCCACCAATTCAAATGTGAATCTCCTCCAGAAATCCCCTCACAGACACACCCAGAAATAACGTTCAACCAATTGTCTGGGCGCCCTGTGGCCCAAATTGGCATCTAAAATTAACCATCTCGCTTGGCCACAGCTCTGGTTAGCACACGGCTTTTGGTTGTTTGTGCCCAGATTCACCTTAGACAGTAGACGCTGAGGGCAGATACAGTTTTCCAACATCATATCCCCAGCATCCAACACAGTCAGTGCTCAGGATGTTTGAAAAGTATAAAAATAGACAAACTCACAGATTTGGGCCCAACATAAAGAAAATAAAGCGTTTGTCTGATTACACAGTCGTGTCCTCTACAGAAGACAGTGGCCACTGAGGTCGGGACTATGCAGGTCATCGCATTCCCAGCGCTTAGTGTGGTGTTTGACACATAGTAGGAGCTCAATAAATATGTGACGACCCATGAGAGAATGGATCCATCAGTGAGTGAGAGAATGGGGGCAGCCGTCCACCTCCCTAGCTGCAGGGCTGGATTTGCTTTTCACTTGGAGCTGACCAAACACCACTCTTACTGAACCTCTGGTCAGAATCTGAAACAAGCTTTTACAAACTGGTATCTTTGACATTATCTTCAGAGCTGAGAAGCCTTCACTTGTAAAATTCCAGCCTGGCCTTGTTATCACTGTGTTATCACCACAGTTATCCAGAAACTCTCAGAACCTCATTGGACCCCTTCAGGGGTAAAGCCAGGAAGACTTTACAATTACTGCTGTCTGTGAAGAGCCTATGACAGCACCTTGAGTCCTTCCAGGGGAGAATGAAAATTCTGATTAAATGCAGAATGTCTGTCTGTCACAGCTGGCAGGTCTGCCGTGCTGACGGAAGATTTGCCCTAATGCTGTGAGACGGTTTCCAGAACAATTTGGAGAAGGGTGAAGAGACCCAGTCCAAGTTCATCTTAAGTGCTAGAATGCTGTTCAGGAAATGGAAGGAAGGGAAATCTACCTTGGGGGATTCTGTGCCTCGGTTTTGCTTGTGAGAAGCAGGAATGGCGGTCCCAGAGAGAGTCACAGAAGTGTGGGGAGGTTACCAACCCCCAACTCCTCAGGCAGGAGGCCCGGCTCGGGGAAAAAAGAACCCTCAGTTACTCAAGCTTCTGCCAACTCACAGAGGGTACAGGGTAGTAGCGAAGTCGTGGGCTCTAGAATCAGAACTGCTTTCAGATCCTAGCTTGGGCCATTACAGTAGGGGCACCAAGAGGTAGCTTGGAGGGGATTTAGCCATCCATGATTCTCTCAGACCTCAAGCTATTCCAAACGATGATCATAATCATCATTATAACAAACAGTTGAAATATGCTTGATCTTTTTTTTTTTTTTTTTTTTTGCCGTACACGGGCCTCTCACTGCTGTGGCCTCTCCCGTTGCAGAGCACAGGCTCCGGACGCACAGGCTCAGCGGCCATGGCTCACGGGCCCAGCCGCTCCGCGGCATGTGGGATCTTCCCGGACCGGGGCACGAACCCGTGTCCCCTGCATCAGCAGGTGGACTCTCAACCACTGCGCCACCAGGGAAGCCCAATATTCTTGATCTTATGCAAAGTATGAATATAACCTTATTCGAAATTTTTGGTATTTTTGTTATTCTCAAGCTAAGTGAACAGGATATAATTTTTGTGCAAACGCAGCTTCAGCCAGAACAGTCTCCCCAAAAGCCCAAACCAGATCACCACCTTAAGCCCCTTCCACGTGTAAATTCTGGAGCCAACACTGGCCAATCACTTGTCTTCTGTAAGCCTGTTTCCTCCTCTGTTAAAACAATAGAAGCTAATATAGTTATTGAGTACTTTCTGTTTTCCAGGCACTGAGCTAGATGTTTTTATGTGAATTATCTAATGTAACCCTTTCAACAACGGTATAGTCAGTTCTTATCTCTCCATGCCTCAGTTTCTGAAGGTGTAAGACAGAAATAATAAAGCCTATCTCTTGGAGTTGGAGTAGAGATCAAAAGAGATGATGTGTGTAGAATGCTTGGTGCTGACAGTACTCAATAAATGGAGGTCATAATGGTTATAATGATGCTAGAGAGGCTGAAGATGAGGGCGGAGGGGGGAAGAGGCAGATGAAATCATGTCTCCTGGTAGGCAGAGGCTCTAGCTCGTACCTGCACCCTCCCTCAAGTGTTCATTTCAACCACTTTCTCTCCCGAGCATAAGCCCTGAAATGTCTCCCCAACGTCTCTTACGTGTTTTATTCATGTAAGCTGAATCCACTATAATTGCTTTACAATGGTGTGTTAGTTTCTGCTGTATAACAAAGTGAATCAGCTATATGCATACATATATCCCCATATCCCCTCCCTCTTACATCTCCCTATCCCACCCCTCTAGGTGGTCACAAAGCACCAAGGTGATCTCGCTGTGCTATGCGGCTGCTTCCACTAGCTATCTATTTTACGTTTGGTAGTGTATATATGTCCATGCCACTCTCTCACTTCATCCCATCTTACCCTTCCCCCTCTCTGTGTCCTCAAGTCCATTCTCTACATCTGCTTCTTTATTCCTGTCAGAACCATTTTTTTTTTTAGATTCCATATATATATATGTTAGCATATGGTATTTGTTTTTCTCTTTCTGACTTATTTCACTCTGTATGACAGACTCTAGGTCCATCCACCTCACTACAAATGACTCAATTTCGTTTCTTTTCATGGCTGAGTAATATTCCATTGTATATATGTGCCACATCTTCTTTATCCATTCATCTGTTGATGGACACTTAGGTTGCTTCCATTTCCTGGTTATTGCAAATAGAGCTGCAATGAACATCGTGGTACATGACTCTTTTTGAATTATGGTTTTCTCAGGGTATATGCCCAGTAGTGGGATTGCTGGGTCGTATGGTAGTTCTATTTTTAGTTTTTTAAGGAATCTCCATACTGTTCTCCATAGTGGCTGTATCAATTTACACTCCCACCAACAGTGCAAGAGGGTTCCCTTTTCTCCACACTCTCTCCAGCTTTTATTGTTTGTAGAATTTTTGATGATGGCCATTCTGACCGGTGTGTGTTTCTCTGTTGTTGACACCTTCTCCCATCAGAAGTCCCCCACCCCACCCCAAGCAAGTTTCTAACAGGGATTTAGAGGAAAAGCAAAGAGAACCAATCAGGAGCAGGCCAGGGCCGGGAGTCCAGAGAGAGCCACAGGGTTAGGGCACTTGTGAATGAGATTTGAGGGCCAATAATACAAGGATGTGAGAACAAACTAGGCATAGGATAAAGGACTAAAGGCGTGTGTGATAGGGACTCATGATTGTCCAGCTGTATCCATTCTCCCCTTCTTCCTTTTGGTCATAGGCCCTTGAAATTTTACCAGGCATATGGCCACTTAGCTGGAGATTACATTTCCTAGCCTCCCTTTTTTTAAAATTTATTCATTTATTTTTGGCTGCACCGTGTGGCATGTGGGATCTTAGTTCCCCCACCAGGGATCACACTCCGCGCCCCCTGCATTGAAAGGGCGGAGTCTTAACCACCGGACCGCCAGGGAAGTCCCCCCAGCCTCTGTTACAGCTAATTATTGCATTGGAGTAAGTTCTGGCCAATGGGACATGAATGGAAGTGATGTGAACAGTTTACAGGCCAGATGCCTGGCTCTTCCTTTTCTACCTTCCCATGGGCTGAAACCCAGACCTGGTCCTGGTGAGGCAGCTTCAGCCATGAAGACAAAGGCAACGGCCCTGGGGTTAGTGAAGCAACAAGATAGAAGAAGCCTGGCTTCCTAGATGACCTTAGCCTGGGCCACTCACTTATCTCTAGATTCCCCCCCCACCCCCGCCCCCGTACGCGGGCCTCCCACCGCTTTGGCCCCTCCCACCGCGGAGAGCACACTCCGGACGGCGCAGTCCCAGCGGCCACGGCTCACGGGCCCGGCCGCTCCGAGGCATGTGGGATCTTCCCGGACCGGGGCACAAACCTGCATTCCCTGCATCGGCAAGCGGACTCTCAACCACTGCGCCACCAGGGAAGCCCCTATCTCTGGATTTTTCCTTGAGAGTTTTATAAACTTCTATCTTAACCATTTGGGCCTCTGGTTAAAGCAGCATAGCTTGTACACATTTGTCAATTGTCCAAAATGAGCCCAACATCCAGGAATGCGATGAGTCTAGCTGGAATCCCAGTCAGAAGGCCACCAAGTCCAAAACAGTCTTGGGAAGTGGGAGCTGGATGCTTCCCACTTCCGAGTGCTGGGAAGTGGATACTAAAATCAGCTTGCTAGGCTTTTCTTGTCACATCATGGACTGGGGTACTCACACTGTCCACTGACATTTGAAGCGTGGTTGTCATCTCTCCCAGAGCCTCCTTGACCTTGACCAGGTTCGAAGTAGGGAGTGGCCAGGCTAACTTGAAAGGAGGAAGACTGGAGGGTACCAGCCCTGGGCCTGCGGGTTGGGGCAGGAGTGGTAGAATGGGTAGGAGTGGAAGCAGAACACATAGGAAACTGTTAGAGAATTGGGTCAGAAAGCTTTTTATCAGAAAGCCTGTGTGTGTGCCGGTGGTGATGGTGGCTGTGAGCACCATGGTATCAGGAAAGTACATGATGTCAGGAGAAAGTGATCACGGTCCACGCTGCCTACACATCAGGAGAGCCAACAAGAAGGAAAACAGGGAGCTTCCCTTCCCTGGTGGCGCAGTGGTTGAGAGTCCACCTGCCGATGCAGGGGACACGGGTTCGTGCCCCGGTCCGGGAAGATCCCACGTGCCGCAGGGCGGTTGGGCCCGTGGGCCATGGTCACTGAGCCTGCGCGTCCGGAGCCTGTGCTCCAGAACGGGAGAGGCCGCAGCAGTGAGAGGCCCGCGTACTGCAAAAAAAAGTTATTTAGTAATCTCAGTTAACCTGCCTCATAAAATACCTCATTCCCATATTTCTGTAATTTTGTCTGCATTCTGTGAAAATTGGTCACTTCCCATACTGTGACGTCAAGAGCAAATTTATCCCATGCTCAGTATCTGGGGGGTCACTGCCTTTAGTCTCTCAATCTGGGTGGTGCTCCTCTCTCAGAGACTTTTTCTCAGGAAGACTTTTTCTTTTTTTCCCTCTTGGGCAGCTTTCTTCTCAGGCAGGCTCTTCACTGAATTGCTGCAAACTCAATCCATCGCTGGCAAGTATTCACGTAATTTTGTTCCTGGAATAGCAAAGTACAATATCATACTCTGTGTGTCTGCACCTTTCTCTCTACCTATTTCATCCTTGTCTTCAGCAGGAATTCTCCTTTCCTTTTGCTAACTTCTTTCATTAGTCTGAACGTTTGTCCAGTTCCTCTTGGAGGTTTCAGATGCCATCTGATGCCAGTGTTGGATTGGACAGGGCAGTTAGCCTCTCTGAGTTTCAGAGTTTTCATTTATAAGATGGGGATAGCAGACACCTACCACATAGGTCATGAAGAGGATTGCAGAGGATGATATACATGTTCCTGCTCTGTGCGTTTGTGGGACGTTAGAGGTGCTCAGTAAATGGAACTTTTCCACCCTGGTCGGGCCTGCCCCAGAGAGTCCCGTGTGGATGTACATGGGAAAAAATCTAGCTGTGGTGTGCAGGCCCAGCTAATGCGAGAAGCCCTGGCTCTGGCCAGCAAGTCTTCCGGGCCCTGTACGTGAGACCCAGGCAATGCATCTTGCTGAGAGGCGGAATTGTTACCTCACTCAGTAGTGTAAGTTATATTTGGAACCTGATGTGGTTAGAGATATTAAACACATGAATCTCATACTTCTATGATGTTTCTAAGCTGGAAGGTATCTCTGAGGCCATTATATATGACTGTGCAGTGCACAGCTCAGTACAGCTGCACGTGGTGGTCCACAGCATCTCCCCGCAGCCGTCCAGTCAAACTCAATTCCTGCCTCTCTCTCTCTGGTCTCCTCTATTCCTTCCCATTCCTCCTTTCATCCTCTCGTGAAAGAGGAGATCATGTTATTGTGAGGTTTTTAACTGGATCAAAGTAGATGTGTCTAAAAATGCTTCACTAACTGCAAATTGCTATACAGAACCTATGTTTTATTGTTTTATTTTTCAGTACAGGAACTACCATATATGTGTCACACACCCATTAACCAGTTAAAGTGCTGGTTTTATTTATATGGAGTGGTTTGGGTTATTTTGTTTGTTGGTTGGTTGGTTGGTTGGTTTTGGTTTTGAGGTTTTTTTGCTTTTTTGGTTGTTGTTCTGATTTCTGTTTGTTTTGATTTCCGGTCCATACTGAATTAGTGGTATTTTTAAAACCTAGCAGTCCTCCTAGCATAGCTGAGATAGAAACATGACTTTCCTGAGAGAGAATTCTCACCCTGAAGCATGTTATATAGACTTGCCCACATGAGAAGTGACTCAATTACAAATTCACACCTGGCACTCAGGGTGTCTGCCCTTGTGACTTTTGATTTGGGGATCGCCTTAGAAATCACGGTGTGTTTCCTTTGTCCTAACATGTAAGACCTGTCTCTCCAAATTGGCAGGTGCATGGGCCTCTGACTGAATCTCAAATTCAACAACTACAGGGCTTCCCTGGTGGCACAGTGGTTAAGAATCGCCTGCCAATGCAGGGGACACGGGTTCGAGCCCTGGTCCGGGAAGATCCCACATGCCACAGAGCAGCTAAGCCCGTGAGCCACAACTACTGAGCCTTCGAGCCACAGCTACTGAGCCCATGAGCCACAACTACTGAAGCCTGCGTGCCTAGAGCCCATGCTCCACAACAAGAGGAGCCACTACAATGAGAAAGCCTTCACACCACAATGAAGAGTAGCCCCCGCTCGCCACAACTAGAGAGAGCCGCGTGCAGCAACAAAGACCCAACACAGCCATAAATAAATACATAAATAGATGATAGATAGATAGATAGATAGATAGATAATTTCAACAACTGCAGAGGACTCTTTGAGGTGCCCCCCAGGACTCTATTAGAATCTCAGTAATGATGTCTTGCTTCCCAGCCTGAGCTCTGAACCTATTAAGAAATAAGACAAAAGACCAAGTAATTAGAGACCAAAATATCACATTTATTATTGATAAAGGTGAGGTTGGAAGAGCTCATGTGTATCTATGGGCAAACAGAAGCAGGCTTAGGAATCACCATTCCAAGGCAGTGCTGGGCCAGAGCAAGCCTCCTGATGCAGGGGCGGAGCCTGCCCTGGGGATGCTGAAGGGGACGCACTCCCAGCCGATGAGCCTGCTCCCAAGAGGGAAAAGGCACCGAGCCAAATTCCCAGTTTTCCCTCCCAAATTCACCAAGTAGAAGGAACTTTGCCATAGACCAGTCCTGGTCAAGGACTATTCTTTTCCCGCAAAGTCTTCTTGGGACAAATGTTTATAAAATGACAATTTCCTTCTAGAGGGACATCTGGTTACCCTATGATCTATTCTGTTCTCACATAGTGATTAAAATACCTCTATTCCATCCTCTTTCTGGTGTTTACCGCAAACCCAAGTTGCAGTCTGGCATTCACACCTCCCACCACTGAAGTCACTTCTTCCGTTTACCTAACATCCAACACCTACTCACACCAGCTGTCATCTGAAGGCATGCAGGACACAGTGGCTGGAGTTCACATTTCCTCTTAAACTGCTTACATGATACAACCTGTTCCTCTTTTGTCCTCACCTAGACACATTCTGTTGGCGGTTTCCATATTTTGGGACTTCAATGTAGTTAAGTGTCACATGGACCCACAACAACAATAAATGGAAAACCTAATCACCGTGTGTGTGTGTGTGTGTGTGTGTGTGTGTGTGTGTGTGTGTGTTTCTTAAGTCGTTCCATTTAAATGAGTCATACCATTAAGTAAATACACAGTTTCCTTTAAACCTTTCATCGGTTATGTAAGCACCAGAGAGTTCACTCTGACCCTGTGTTATGTAAAGGTTTTTCCCTTGTTCTGTAAAATTTTTGTTCTTGGATTACGCATTTTCAGGGACAGCTAATTCCTCCCTTTGCCTTCAGTTCTCCAAGCATTGTGTGTGTGTGTGTGTGTGTGTGTGTGTGTGTGTGTGTGTGTGTGTGTGTTAATGTCAGCATCCTAGTCCTACAAATAAAAGTCACCTTTCCTGTTTTTCCAGCAACTTGGATCAATTCCAACTTTCTCCTGGGTTTCCCTGCTAGCGTATTGTACGCATACTTAGCTAGACTGTTCCAATAAGCTTCCCACTCTGCTTCGAACGCATCCAAGGTAAAGGGCATCGCATTGGAAAGAACTGAACTTTCTGATCTTTCAGAAGCTCAGCCTTCTCCTTGGAGGACCGAGCTGCTGGGCAGATGTTTAAGAGGACCTGGTTGGTAGTTGCAGCCTCCTCTATGCTCCCAACCATCTTCTTAATAACACTTTTTATTTCCTTCTGCTATGTACACACCACCTGTATTTTAATGACTTGCTTCTCTCTCTTTCTGCTCACCTGCTCTGTGAATTTCTCCAGGGCAAAAATTCTGTCCTATTCTTTTGATCTGTTCCAGCTAACTCCTGACTCCTAGTGTGAGCTCAGCTAATATTTGAGGGAAGGGAAAAAAGAAAGAAAGAAGTGAGGGAGGTCAGGAGAGGATGGAGGGGTCCCCTTGAATATGCTGTACCCCTGTCTAGAAAGCTGTCCCCACGCATTTCCCACGGCCAGCTCCTTCCCTATCTGTCATTCCCATCCACATCACCCCCTCAGAGTGCCCTGCCCTGACACCCTTCTTAAAGAAGCCACCACTCGGCCACATAGGTATACATACACACAGTCACGCTGTATCTTCCTTCCCTGTTTTATCTACTTCATGGCTCTCCACTCTCTGAAATTATTTTAGCTGCCTGTTTATTTACTGTCTGTCTCCCTGCACTATAACATAACCTCCAGGAGGTACTACAGATATAGTGTCTTAAATAAGCGCCTGGCGCATGGTAAGTGCCTAACAAGTTCCCATGGAATGGATAAACAGAGGAGAGGCAGGAAGGAGGGGACTGTCTCCCCTCTCCCTTTTGCCCTGTTTAATAAACTTTAAAATGTGCAGTGATGGGAACCTCCACAGAGAAAAAGGAGCTATTCTTCTGCCCTTTGCTGACCTGCCCCTTGGCGCTTCAATGGAGACTGCAGGGTCCAGAGGGATCGAGAGGGAAAAACAGGTGAGGGAAGTGAGGAATGTCTCAAGCCGTTTGTCCTCCAAGTTGCAAAGAAAGACTGCTGTGAGGACTGTGGCTCCTGAGATGCGGAGCTTCTGATGGGGTAACGGGGATATGGTTTGCTCAGACGCCCACAGGAGTTTAAGCAGAGATGGGTGTTGTTTTCGATGTATCAGGGTACTGGTGAGTAGGCGGCATAAGGAGGCCAGGAGCCAGGCCTGGGAGGGCGGGGCCAGGGGCTGCAATGCTGCTGCTCAGCCGTCTGAATCGTCCTCCTTTCTCCTTCACTCTGTGCATCTGCTTCCTTCTCCTCTCTCACTGCAGCCCTGTGCACGGCAGCCAAATACCGCTGCTCAAGAGGCTCAGAGGCCCATTTCCGAATTTCACGGAGAAGAGTCTGATGGGTCCAGCTTGAGTCAAGTGCGCACAGCCCTTCCCGTGAGCTGTGGGTAAGGAGGTCACGTTGCATGGGCGTGGCGGCCGGTTCAGGGTGTAGAGGAGGGGAAATGCGGCTGGGGATCAGCCGAAGAGACATTTACCTTAGGCAACAGATGGTGTGCTCCAGGCTCCAACAACATCTGAGAAGCAGTTTATTGTCATTTCCTTTCAATTGTCCAGATACTTTCCATCTGTTTTCCCCGTCATTAACTCACAGTCACCTAGCACTGGAAGCATAAAATATAAGAGGCTGCTCTCGGAAATATTTGCTGGGTCACTAGGGCATTAAACACTTGTTTCCAGTGTTAGTAGATCTAAAGCATCAGTCATGAGTCAATGAAGGAGACATTTTTACTGCCCTAAATTGGCCTAAGGATGCCTAATGCTACACAAGTCCTGAGGGCAGCTTTCCGCTTTCCCCTTCTTCCATCTTGGGGCCTGAGAAAACAATTCCTGGAATGTACCCACTGAATCCAACCGCCTCAACCAAACTAGACAGTGTATCCTGAACGTACCCGAGACACACGTTTCCGTGGGTAATTATGAAGCCAGCACACACAGACTTCTGTCTTTCTCGCTGACTATTTCTGACTCATCCAGAGAGCTTCCTGGCTATTTAGCCCAGGCTTACGTGATACAAAGTGACACCAGGTGAGATCATACCTTGGGGGTTTTTTTAGCTATTTTTCAATTGATTTACCTTTGAGCAAACCCCTCCTCTGTTGTGGGAAGCCTATTCAATACCCTGGGGGTGGGGGATTTAATAACAAGGTGGCTTCAAGGAGAAAATCTTCTCTGCACATTCATGTAAGGAGTTGTCATAACTGTGGACGGAGACGTATTTCCTAATGATGCAGCTGTGTGTCTGCGACTGGCCTGGCTTTTTGAGAGGTTTCGGGCCAATTCTGTCTGGTCCCATGGTACTATTTGCCCAGGTACTACTCCAGGAAGACCTCTAGGTGACCAAGACTTTGATCCTGAGGCTTTTATGTGTCCTAGGCTGTTGGAAAAGAGCTTCACACAAGGTATGGGTGGGGCAGAGAGCTGAACAAAATCCTGGGGCACAGGTGCTGGGCTTTGGACCAAGCTAATCACCACTGTGACTGAAGTCCATGAGCAATCTTCACCACAGGTGAACAGGACATCTAATCTAGGTCCTCAGGACAGGTTAGGTCTCCAGGGATGTGAGCTGATGGGCCGTGTACCATGTTCCAGTGGAGCACGCTACCTCTCTTTCTGCCCTTGAGGTCCTTCTTCTCTGCCCTTCCCCTAGGCTGTGGAATCTTTAGTCTGGGGGATAGAGCTGCTTTGTAATTATGCAGTTATGCATCCGGCTCTTTCTTACACCTGCACCAGTGACTTCTGAACTTAAATGCTATAAATTGGCCTCCTTTATTCTCTGGTTTAAGAATGACAACCTTCCCCTAAAGCAGTGGATGACATTATCTAGTTTTCCAGGCTAGGAGGAAGATTCTCAGGGTGCAAGTGAAGAAAATCAGACAGCCCAGCATTGGAAGGGTTGTGAAGATTGAGGGGAGGGGCACATGTGAGAACACAGAAGTAATTTTTTTTTAATTTATTCAGAAGTAATTCTTTAAAATATTATCCCACTCCATGTGAATTAGGAATTGTGTCCAGAATATGAGGCTTGTTATTGTTGAGTTGTGTGTTCTTGGTCTTACGTTTCTTGAAGGCCGTAGGACAGACCTGTGGACCTTATATGGAGAACAAAGAAGGAAAAGTAGCTTTGGGCCAGCACAATTTGGGCTGAACTATGGATGTCCTGCTGCAAAGTTGACTAAGGAACCCAGACCTTGGGAAATGTCTTGATATTAGGCTTTGCATTCTTTTGTCTTTGCAAGACCATAATGCCAGACCTCACCTCCAGTAGCAATGGCTCCCCTGTCAATCATTTCTTGGGTGAGCTGACCTAGAGCCAAGTGAAGGGGGAAAAGTAAGCAAATACCTTCTGCTTTTCCCTGGGGTGAGTCAGGCCTAGATTCTGAGGATGAGCACGAGTGGAACCCTCCTGTTTGGGGAGATGGAGTTTGTTGGTTAGGATGGCCTTTGCTTTGGGAGGTAGGAAGGAGAGAGTGTACCGGGCACCGTTGGTGCCCCTCCCAATGCCTTGGCACCCATTGCTTCTTACTGACTCCCTCCCTGGGGCTCTCTCCAGCACAGAAGCACACTCTCCTCTGCATGGGGCAGCCAGAAGTACCAGGGAGTCGACACGCCCGGGGGAGTATTCAGCCAGTGATGATTTGGAGCAAGTGGATAAATATACCCAGTTTCTTCCATTTTCAGGTAGCAAAATTCTGAGGCATGACCTACACCAGCACTGTTAAATAGAAATATAATTTGAATCACAGATGGAATTCTACATTTCCTAGTAGCCACCTTTTTTTAAAGTAAAATGAAACAGGTGAAATTAATTTTAATAATATATTTTGTTAAACCACATTTTTCTAAAATGTTATCATGTTAATGTGTAATCAATACAAAAATCATCAATGAGATGTTTTACATTTTTTTGTACTAAGTGTGAGGAAACTCAATGGGGTTTTACATTTAGAGTAAATCTCAATCCCGATTAGCCACATTTCAGATGCTCGGCGGCCATGTGTCCTTAGTGATTACCATATCGGCCAGGCAGCTCTATACTGTCTCTCAAAGGTTCCCAGTGGGACTGAGCCCCAGTTGCCCACAGTGGTAATCTTCTTATTGACACAGCCAACCTAGACTTCCTTCCCTTCCCTGAATGACTTCTCCACTTTTCCCAATGCTTCCAACCAATCATCTGCCAGTGAACTACTCACACTCAGATGTGTGCCTGAGTCAGCTTCTGGGGAACATAACCTAAGACATAGTGGCACGTCTCATATTCGTTGTTACATTATTCTCAAGTTTGAACTTTCCTCCTGTTATTTTTACATGGAGTGACTCCATGCTAAAAGTTCCAGCAAGGTGTGTTTTATGCTGTCTATTTTGTCTATCTATTTTCTAGCCTGAATAGCAAAGGACAGAACAGTGTCCCCTCCCCAGAGGCTAAAGTGGTGATAGTAGTAGCAGTACCCACGGAGACACCTGTGCCCAGCAGAGGGGCAATTTCCTGAGGACCACCAGCAGCAATGTGGCTGAGTGACAAGGAGGCTCGGGCAGAAGAACACAAGGGGCCTACTTGCTTTCCCACAAGCTGTCTCTGGAGACCCTTGGACAGGCCAGGACAGTTTCTAGCCACCAAACCACTGGTTTGGGGATAGCTACCATAATTTTATATTTAAAAGGAAATTTTATTTTTGAGGGCATGCGTGGTAAAGTCAGGTCACGTGTCTGCCATGTGAGTTAAGTCTCAATCAGCTGTCTCAGTCAGGATGACTTCAGAGAGTCCTCCATCCATGCCTCTGAGAGCAACTAAGAAAAATGATGGCCAGTTGAGCTGCAGATCAACTCTGACAGTGTTCATAAATTCCCTAGAAGAGGTGCTTCCTTCTAGAAGAAGTGCATGTTTCTAGGAGTCAGAGCATGACTTAAGATGTTGTCAGACAACACTTAACACATCTCTGTCAGGGGATGGAGCAAAGATGAGAGAGAAATTTGATGTCAACAAGCACTAAAATATCCCTAGAAGAAATCTGACCCTGAAATGTCTACATAGATTGACAAAAATTTTTGTTGTTTATTTGCCTAATGAAAATGAAATATCCATCCATCTCTGCTTATTTGTACTCTGTCTCCTGTTCTCTTAGGCCAAATGCAACAGTTCTTTGAGAAACCAGCTGTATGTTTCCAGGTATATTTTTCTCTCGAGGCATCATCCTCACCAAATATAGGACAATATAGTTCACCTTTTGAGCCAAACATGATAAATGAACAAAATATCATACAGAAGACCAGCCTAGTCTTGTGGCCTTTTATCCTTACCTCCCCAAATCATGTTTTTCCAAAAAGTGAATTTAGAATGACAACAGTGGCAACATTTCATTTTTGCTTTCACAATACACTCTGCTGAAATTACTCTCAGGTCACCAGTGACCTCTTATCCTAAAACCAGGGATCGTCTCTGTGTTCTCATTCTACTTGAACTTCTGCAGCATTTAATATATCGAACAGCCTTTTCTTTGTTCATTCCATCTCGATAAATATTTACTCAGCACCTGCTATAAACTGAGCACTATTATAAGCACCATGGATACATCAGAAAATAAAACAAAGACCTCTGCCCTGTGGAGCTCACATTATAGCAGGCAAGACCTCATAAACCATTAGCCTCAGTAAATGACAGAGTATGTTGGACGATGGAGACCAAACTGCCCTTTTGGAGAAGCAAGGAAAGGACTTGAGCTTTGGAGGCTCGAGACTGTGGGGCGATGTGTGGTTTTTCACCTAACGTCACCCCAAACAGTAAATAAATTCCTAAGCATCAGAAGTTGCCAAACACAATTGGGGTTCTTATGGAAAACAGGGTTGGGGTGTTTCTTCACATCTGGGTCTGGCAGGTTCCACCAATTCTCTCAAAGTCACACCTTCCTTATGAGCTCAGGGCCTCAGCCTTCAAGCTGCTCTTCTCTCGAGCTCTAGTCTTAGACTTCTCTATCCTCCCCCCACCCCCTCACCCCAGCTTGCTGCCCAAGGGATTGTTCCCTAAAATACAAATGCAACCTGTCGCTGCCTTTTTCCTAAAATAAACATCCTGAAATTGGTCATTTGCTTACCAAAGATGCCCTGATAATATACACACTGAGAGATGCAGGCTCATTTGTCAATAGAATCATACCTAGAAAAAGTACAATGGAATCATCTCTTCTCTTGAAACAAGAGCAAAATGTTATTCCTATTTTAAAAGGTTTGACACACTTTTCACTACTGTAGGAACTACCCAGAGTTGAAATAAACAGCAAAGATTCTAAGAAATTGCAGGTGGCTGATAGAGCTCAACTGATTTTGACAGCAACCCAGGTAATCACAAGTGGTGGGCTTGGGGCTTTTCAAGCTGGCACCGAGCAGTTTAAAGCACAGCACTGCTTGGAGGTTGAAGGGCTGCGAGTGAACCCTCCCATTCAGCAGCTTGACAAGCCCGATCAGAAACACAGAATCAACAACTACTCTTTAGCAATAGCGAGGTTTGTTTCTGCTCGAAGGGTAGGTCAGCTATGTGTGGGCGCTGCCCAGAGGGAACCAGCCCTAGGGTAGTGGCCTGAGGCCTGAGTTTCCTCGGGGCAGCACAGTGGAGGGGAGAAACTGCCTTGTGGCCCAGAGGAGTCAAGGTCATCATCAAGAAGAAGGTGCTGGGCTTCCCTGATGGCGCAGTGGTTGAGAGTCCGCTTGCCGATGCAGGGCACACGGGTTCGTGCCCCGGTCCGGGAAGATCCCGCATGCCGCGGAGAGGCTGGGCCCGTGAGCCATGGCCGCTGAGCCTGCGCGTCCGGAGCCTGTGCTCTGCAACGGGAAAGACCACAGCAGTGAGAGGCCCGCGTACCGCAAAAAAAAAAAAAAAAAAAAAAAAAAAAGAAGGTGCTGACAAGCATCAGATCTGAATCATGAGCTAATAATGACAGTACTTCTCAAGAATAATGGAAGTGATAATTGCTAATATTTACTTCCTGTGTGGTGTATGCAAGAAACTAAGCACTTTATGTGCATTCAATCTGAAATCAGATGTCGCTATTTCTTATTCTTTTTATGGTAGTATTTCCCAACATTCCACCTTTACTTCTCTTCCCTTCACATACAATATTTAAGCTTTTTTCCTGGGTAGATGAGAAACCTGGGGAACAGAGCAATTAGGAAACTTGCCTGAACTTGAAAAGTAAATAGTAAAGGAATGATTCAAGCCCAAGGGAAGTAAGGCTGAAAATCAGAGAATGAGGTGTGAGTCAGAAAGCACAAGGATGGAGGTCAGGATGGAGGAGAGGAAGGGATGGGATGGGGCAAGTGTGTAGAGCTAAGGCCGGGAAGAGTTACAGAGTACTGACTTTTCCTTGAGCTGCGGCCTGGTGTGTTACAGAAGGGAGAATGGCTGCTGAGGGGGGAGCTGCAGAACTGGATGGGGGTAATGGGAAAAGCATGCTGACATGAAGATGTTAAGAATATTTTATTATTTATTTTTTATTTTATTGTGGTAAGAACACTTAACGTGAGATCTATCCTCTTAATAAAATTTTAGGTGTACAATACAGTATTGTTAACCACAGGCACAATGTTGTACAGCAGATCTCTAGAACATATTCATTTTGCATAACTGAAATTTTATACACGTCAAATAGCTTTTATTTCATCAGTCATTCAACATGTGTTTATTGTACACCTAGTGTCTTAGTCCTTTGGCTGTTATAACAAATTACCATAGACTGTGTGGTTTATAAAAAACAGAATTTTATTTCTCCCAGTTCTAGAGCTATAAGTCTGTGATCAGGGTGCCAACATGGTCCAGTTCTGCAGAGAGAGGTTGCAGCCTGCTGACTTCTCGTTGTATCTTCCCTTGGCAGAAAGAGCAAGAGAGCTCTTGGCAGTCTCTGTCATAAGGGCACTCATCCCATTCATAGGGCTCCACCCTCATGGCCTAATCACATCCCAAAGGCCCCACCTAATATGATCACATTGAGGGTTAGGATTTCAACATATGAATTCTGGAGGATTCACAAACATTCATTCCATAGCACATACTATAGGCCAGGCACTGTTCCAGAAGCAGCATTGAAAAAGTAACTAATGTACTGGCTTTATTGAAGTTACAATCTAATTGAATAATAATGATTAAATTTTATACAATAAAAATAGTAGATCTGATATGCCCTGCTATCACAGCCAGCTCTTTTCTCTCTTTTTTTTTTTAACATCTTTATTGGAGTATAATGCCAGCTCTTTTCAAAGCAAAACCCCAGTGGAGATGGATTAGGAAAATTAGGGGAAAGATAAAGGAGAAAAACAACAATTTTTTATCCTGCAGGCCAAGACCCTTCCTCTGCCCAGCAGAGACCCTCCAGGTACAAGTGACTCTGCCAGTATGAACACCACGGTCTTCCAGAAGCTTAGAGTTGGGAGCACTGTCAAAATCACTTAACCCAACCACCTCACCTTCTGGTTTTTAAATTCCCTCCTAGAAAAAGTTGTCTGGGATATTTTGAATACCCTGCAGGAAAGAAAACCTTTTACTTCTCAATACAACCCACTTCAGAGGAGTTCACTTTTTGTTTTGTTTTGTTTACCTTTATACTGATTCCTGTTAGAGTTCATCTTGACCCTGAGTCTGTTATTAAAAGTATTTCATGTTCTTAGTTTCGGGTTACCCATACATTAATTAAAAAGTACCTTCTGTATGTATATATATAACTGATTCATTTTGTTGTGAAGCTGAAACTAACATACCATTGTAAAGCAATTATACTCCAATAAAGATGTTTAAAAAATAAATAAATAAATAAATAAAAAGTACCTTCTGGATCACTGGTTTTCAAACTATACTCTATAAAGCCCTGGGTGAGTAAGTGAGAGAGGAAGCTTCTGCAGGGTCAGGAGACCGGACCCTGAGAATCTGGCCATTCCTCAGTGGTCCCAAGAACAGCTTCCCTTTTTTTTTTTTTTTAAACTTTTACAGAGGATTTCATTGGGAGAAAGGGCTGTACAGTTAGAAAAAAGTTTGAAAACTCCCACTCCAGATATTCATCCACTGAGGTCATTAGTATAAATGTTGAATTGAATAGATGTGAGAACAGGGCGCTAAGGCATATTTCCCTGCATGTCAACAGTAATCACTAGCATCTTGGGTATAGCTGGAAAACCACCTATGAACCATCCTCACTCTTCTACACAGATCCTAAGGGATTAGAAGTGTCTCCCTAAAGCTGCAAATGTCTCCCTGAAACAGTCAACATGCATCCTGTGATTCACCATTCTGTCAGTATCACTGAGGATCACTGGTTCTCAACCCTGACTGTGATTCTAATGATCTCATTAAAATCAACGAGGAAGCTTTCAAAACCACCACTGCTCCTCAAAAGGTTAAACATAGGGTTACTGGGCCTTCCCTGGTGGTGCAGTGGTTAAGAATCCGCCTGCCAATGCAGGGGACACGGGTTCGAGCCCTGGTCCAGGAAGATCCCACATGCCGCGGAGCAACTAAGCCCGTGCGCCACAGCTACTGAGCTGGCGCTCTAGAGACCGCGAGCCACAACTACTGAGCCTATGTGCCGCAACTACTGAAGCCCACGCGCCTAGAGCCTATGCTCCGCAGCAAGAAAAGCCACCGCAATGAGAAGCCCGCGCGCCGCAACGAAGACTAGCCCCTGCTCACTGCAGCTAGAGAAAGCCCGAGCGCAGCAACAAAGACCCAACACAGCCATAAATAAATAAATAAATAAAATTATTTTTAAAACAAACAAACATAGGTTTACCATGTAACCCAGTAATTCAACTCTTAGGTCTATGCTCAGGAGAAATGAAAGCACACATTCACACAATACCTTGTACACAAATGTTCAAAATAACAATATTATTTATAATAGCCAAAAAGTAGAAATAATCCAAATGTTCACCAATTTATGAATCCATAAATAAAGTGTGGCATATTCATACAACGGAATATTTATTCAGCCATAAAAAGGAACGAACGACTGATTCCTGCTACAATGTGGATGAACCTTGAAAACATTATGCTAAGTGATCATGTATCATTCCATTTCTATTAAATGTCCAGAATAGGCAAATCTATAGAGACAGAAAGTCAATGAATGTTATGGATGTTTGCCTAGGGCTAGGAAAGATGGGAGGAGTAGGGATGAAGGCTAAAGGGCACAGATTTCTTTCAAGAGTGATGAAATATTCTAAAATTGATTGTGATGATGGTTACACAATTCTGTGAATATACTAAAAACACTGAATTGTATACTTTAGATGAATTGTGCGGTATGTGGATTATATCTCACTGAAACTGTTAGAAGAAAAAAAAAAAACCCTACCACTACTCAGGCTTAAAAATTGGTTTGCAGTGGGACTTTAGCACCCATGTGATTCTAATAAGCAGCCCAGACAAAGAACCACTGATTCTAACCATGGCTCAGGGTAAGTGACTGATTTTGAGGGAGCCTATGTTGCCTCTCAGTGGTCATCCCCACCCTTCCACTCTAGACACGTGTGAGCTACTCCTTTAAAGACCCTTCCCAGAATTATGCCTGCATTGGAATCCAACCCACAGTTTGCAGTACCACCTTCTTCCTCCTTCTGTCGTTTGCATTATTGAGCCATTCCTGGTTTCCAGCATCGCCACTGTTTTACACAATGCCTCATGCATCATCAGCAGGATGAGGCGTTCTCATTCACAAGTTTCCTTCTATACCCTGAGGTACCAACTGACAGAACCACGAACCTATGAACTCATGTGAAGCTGTCTAGTTACCGTCTCTTCATTCAGCAGAGCACAGTACATTTGCAGAAACTCACCATAGACTATGAAGTCCTCTTACTATGTTCCTGACCTTTGGCTGCCCTTATGCAGTTATGCTGTAGCTACCTTTCAGAATCCTGCTCCATCAATGACATCCCTAGGCCTGGAACAGTGGGTGCATTCCTTGGCCTTCCCCACGGCAGGATGCTCTTATAAGGCTGCCGTTCAGGGTCCGTCAAGAGCTCGAGAGCTCCCTTCCTGCCAGTCTTCGGGTGTTCTCCTTTGCATTTGAGGAATTTTAAAATCCCATGATAAGTTTGCTGGCTTTTCTTTCTCCTACCTCAGACACAGAGAACAGACCTTGCCTTGCCCCCGGGAATGTTTGAGTATCCTCTAACTCCTCTGAATCACTATATCCTAAAGCAATTAGCTCAGTCTACAGCTAGTAATTAAGAACACTGGCTCTGTTATCAGAGAGAGCTGAGTTGGAATCCTGATTCTGCTATTTGGTAGAGGAGTGGGCTTGGGCAAAACATATTATCTAAGCCTCGGATTTCTCACCTGTAAATTGAGGATAATAAAGCCTGCCTGGAAGGACTGTTACAGAGATTCAATTGTAACAGCAGAGGTGGGGTCAGAATGGGTGTGAAATAAGTTGCTAGTGATTGTTTCTTCCCAGGCAGTTGTATGACTAGGAGATCTAGCTCTTTTCTCAAGATCTCATTGCTGGTGTATGGGACATCACCGCACCTCGATTAGATCCAAGGTAGCTCGTCCCATAAACATGCAGGGCTCTAATACCAAATGCCTGTCCTTATTCTCCAAACCAATCAGTCTTCTGGAGGAAGGCAGTGGGAATGATCCCTTCTCTCCGGTTCCCTCATCAGCCCCAGCAATGTCTCAGTCTTGGGATGCACGTGCGAATGTCCTCAAAGGATCTGCTCAGGTCCGTGCTCACCACTCCATACCCTCCTGGTCCTTCCTTCTTAGGCTGTGAGCCACTCCTGGGGGCAGGAACTCCTGGAATCTTCAGAAAACTCCTGAGTTAAAACATCTAAACTCTACCGGATATCGCCTTGCCATTAAAACCCAGGAGTGTCTGGCACAGAACTGTCCAATTTTCTCCTCCAACTATTTCCAGGAAATTTATAATTCAGATTACTTGAAATAGAATTCATTGTTCAACACAGCACCTGGTGTCTGGCAGGAAGTATTGGAATAAATCATTAAACAGCAGTTAAACTTCACCTACTAAAATCCTCTGGTCCAGTTTAAATGCACCTCTTTCATGTTGTCTCATTGGTCAGAAATGGTTTGCTCTTCCCTCCCTCGGCATTCCTATAACAGCTATCTTTATGGAATGCTTATTGATTGTTCCCAGCTCATATAGCTAATAATTGGCAAATCTAGAATTCAGCTGTACTGAGTTGAATAGCATCTTGTCAAATGTCCACTGGAACCTCAGAATATGACCTTATTTGAAAACAGTGTCTTTTTTTTTTAACATCTTTATTGGAGTATAATTGCTTTACAATGGTGTGTTAGTTTCTGCTTTATAACAAAGTGAATCAGTTATACATATACATATGTTCCCATATCTCTTGTGTCTCCCTCCCTCCCACTCTCCCTATCCCACCCCTCTAGGTGGTCACAAACCACCTAGCTGATCTCCCTGTGCTATGCGGAAGGGTAAGCTGTGACAAAGTGAGAGAGTGGCATGGACATATTACACTACCAAACGAAAACAGTGTCTTTACAAAGGTAATCAAGTTAAGATCATCCTGGATTAGAGTGGGCCCTAAACCCAAAGATTACTGTCCTTATAAGAAGAAGGACATTTGGAGACAGAGACATAGGAAGAAAACAGATAAAGCCATGTCAAGATGGAGACAGAGACTGGAGTTATACGGCCACAGCCAAGAAATTCCAAGGATGGCCAGCAACCACCAGAAGCTAGGAAGAGGTCAGGAGCAAGTCTTCCCTAGGGCCTTCAGAGGGAGCTTGCATGGCCCTGCCAGTTTTGGACTTCTAGTCTCTAGAACTATGAGAGAATAAATTTCTGTTGTTTTATGTCCCCGTTTGTGGTAATTTATCACGGCCACCCTAGGAAACTAATACACCAGTCTCGGTCTGTCAGATGCCTAACATCCTCATTTGTAACCACTATGAAATACTGCCTTATGTCTGTAGCACCCAAACTGTATCCTTCATAGTACGTTGATCAGATGCCTTGTATGTCACAGTAAGAGGCAGATGGTGAGCCCAGAAGTCGAGGTGGGGATGGAGGGGGTGGGGAAGAGGTAGAATTATTGCAAGGTAGAGAATGAGCAGAGCGATTTTCTTGAATATATGCCCGAACCTCATTATGTCTGATCCTGTGATTTAGCAGAGAAATGGGAAAGAGTTTGCTTATGAAAGAAGTATGATGCACTAGAAAGCAAGCAGGACTAGGAATGGCAAGGCCCGATGCGAACTAGCTCTGTGATTAGGCACATGACCTTCAGATGTGGCTGCTTTGACACAGACTATGTGACTTGGGAACATTGAGACACGGCCTCAAAAACGAAATATTAACCTTTCAGCTTTTAAAACTTTCTAAACTTCTCACTCATTCCCACCCAACCCCTGATCCTCATTTCATAACTCCCACTTCTGACACACAGCAGACACAACTTTTTAGTTAAATAATGAATAAGGGAATGAATAAGGAAGATGGAAGAAAGCTGGAGGTGTCAGAGTGAAATGATGGTCAACAACAAGGAAAGAGTCAGATGCATAGTAAGGGTCATGAAAGAAGGTTCAAGAATCAAAGATGTCTGCCACTAATATTTGGCAATCAAAAGCCATAATAGATGCAAATGTGGCAAAATATCAATCCTTGTTAAAATCTTGGTAATGAGCACAGGGTGTTTGTAACATTATTCTTTATAGTTTAGTGTATTTGAAACATTCTGTTTAAAAAAGAACAATAGAGGACTTCGCTGGTGTTGCAGTGGTTAAGAATCCGCCTTGGGTTTCCCTGGTGGTGCAGTGGTTGGGAGTCCGCCTGCCGATGCAGGGGACACAGGTTCGTGCCCTGGCCCGGGAAGATTCCCACATGCCGCGGAGTGGCTGGGCCCGTGAGCCATAGCCCCTGAGCCTGGGCGTCCGGAGCCTGTGCTCCGCAATGGGAGAGGCCACAACAGTGAGAGGCCCACGTACCGCAAAAAAAAAAAAAAAAAAAAAGAATCCACCTGCCAATGGAGGGGACACGGGTTCGAGCCCTGGTCCGGGAAGATCCCACGTGCCGCGGAGCAACTAAGCCCGTGCACCACAACTACTGAGCCTGCGCTCTAGAGCCCGCAAGCCACAACTACTGAGCCCGAGTGCCGCAACTACTGAAGCCTGCGGGCCTAGAGCCTGATGCTCCGCAGAGAGAAGCCACCGCAGTGAGAAGCCCGCGCACCACAACGAAGAGTAGCCCCCGCTCGCTGCAAGGAGAGAAAGCCCGCGTGCAGCAACAGAGACCCAATGCAGCCAAAAATAAATAATTTTTTTAAGATAAATAAACAAATAAATAATAACAATAGAAGAGCAACCTCATAATGTCCTATGAAAATGGGTGTAGCGAATTGGCTTCGTTCAAATTCCTTTGCTTTGATAGGTTCTGAATCTCCTTCTTCATCAGCAAAGCAGGAATGGTTGTGGCAAAACAGTTCGTCGCTGCACACGGACGGACCAACACTTTGGAGAGAACCTGTGGAAATATACCTGAAAAGACAGAGAATATTCCTTTCACTGGGCTCTGTACTCCTTCTCCTGAGAACTTATGCAAAAGAAATGATAATTCAACAGAAAAAAGGCCTGGGGAATATGGAGATGAAAAATTCACGGACAAATTTGTTATAATAATGAAAAATTGGGAATAACTTAAGGCCACCATGGGGAAGTGCTCTCCACTGCTCCCAGCCTGGTCACATCACCCTCATCTTTGCCAGGATCACTCTGGTAGCTTCCAGCTGATCTCTCTGCTTCCACCCTTACATCTACAATCTATTCTCTACTCCGCAGCCAGAGTGATTCTTTGAAAAGGAAATGAAATCACTTCCCTACTTCTCTTCAAAATGTTCTCACCACCCTAACTGCTTCCAACCCGGCTCTAAGCCAACACCTCCCGGGGCCTGGATGATGGTGCTAGACCCTAAGTGGTCTCCCCTCTTCCATCTTCCTGCCCCTCAAGGCAACAGTGAAAGTGCTCCTTTTTCAAATCATAAACCAGATCATGTCACTCCCCTGTTCAGAACCCTCCAGTGGCTTCCCGTCTGACTCAGAGTATGCCCAGATGACTCAGAGCAAAGTCAAAGCAAACTGTTACAGTGGCACACAAGGACCTCATCCCCTTCCCAGTCACACTGGATCCTTTTCATTGGCTGTTCCCTCTAATATTCTTTCTCCATATGTCTATATGGCTCATTCCCTCAATTCCTTCAAGTAGTAACTCAAATCTCCCTTTCTCAATGAGGTCTTCATTAACCACCCTATTTAAAATTTTACTAATCCAAACACCCTGATTCTATTGCCCTGTTTTACATTTTCTCTTAGTATTTATTATTTTCTAACATAATAAATAATTTACATAACATTTTTCACATGTCTGTCTGCCCTGCTCCAAACACACATATACTAGAATTTAAACTCCAGGAGGAAAGGAATTTTTATCTGTTTTGTTCACAGTTGTTTCCCCAGCACCTAGAACAGTCTCGGGCACATAGCTGACATTCAATAAATATTTGTGAAATGAAAGAACAAATATTTAAGTAAATTGGGTTATACCAAGAGGATGGAAGGTTAAGCAATCAGAAAAAATACTGTGTATCAATATGGAAAAAGACATGTGAGGTAATGTTAATGTTAAAAGTAGAACCCCCGTGTTGCGATAAAAAAACACGTTGGTGTGGCTTTGGCAACGTTGTTCTTTTCTGGTTCTTTTGCTTTCTCTTCCCTTAAATGTTGGGGCTCCCAAGTTCGTTTTTGGTCCTCTTATCATATTTATCTACACTCTAGCTTCAAATACCATCTACTTTATTTCTAGTTTATTTAGCACGTTGTCCAAACAACCATCTTGAGCCCAGGGCTCTGTTTTGAGCTTTTCACCCACATTACTTTGTATACACCTCTGTTAGTAGCTAGAATACCATTCTGAGAATAGTGGTCTGTTCATCAGTCTCCCCCGATAAAATGGGAGAACTGTAACAGAATAAGATGCCTAGAACATATTAGTAAGGACTCAATAAATGTTTTAGTAATGTAAGGTGTGTACTGTGTGCCCAGTACCTCTAAGAACCTTACGTATATCATGTCATTTAATTCTCACAGCAGCCCTGTGAGAGGCATGAGGTAGACATAGCTTCATTACACGGATGAATAAATAAGGAAATGTGTTTATAATAAAGTGACCCCAAAAAATGCAGACGTTAAACTAGGTGTTAAAGTAGTGGGATCGTAGGCGGTTTTTCTCTTTCAGAGATTTCGTTAATATTGTTGATAGGCTGTATATGCGTCTTGTGTGTGTATGCACGTGTGTCCGTGTGAGACCAAATAATTTTAAAACTTGAGTGGGCAAACACAGCAACAGGAAATCGTTGGGTAGGGTCTGGGAAAAGGGGAGGAACCCAAAAGTACAGACAAGCAGAGACCCGACTCCGCCTGTGAGCTGTCTGCGCAGGCGGCGACGGCCCGCAGGCAGAGCAGCGACGCTCCCCACCCAGGGAAACGATTCCTTTCAGTGAGGCCAACCCGCGGCCACATGCAAATGATCTGGAGGCTGTGGGCGGAGCCACTGCTGAAAGGCTCCGGACGGGGGGCGGGGAGAAGGTTGACCCATGGGCTGGCTCCGATTGGCTCCCACAGAGACGGGGCGGGCTCTCCCGAAGGCCCGGCCTACCGAGGGGCGGGGCCTGGGCCTGGGCCTCTTGGAGAGGGAAGGAGCGGGAACCCGAGCTCCGCGTCGGGAAGTTTAGGTCGGCTGAGCCCTCGGCTCCCAAAGGCAGAGCCGGAAGCGCTACAGTTTGACCCACGAGTCCATCTGTTTTCGAAGGCGTAGCCCTCTTCCTCCCGACCCTCTCCGCCTCCCCCTCTGCCCCTTCATCCGGAGGCCGAAGCCCCCAGCCTGGGCGGGGCGGCGCAGCCCGAGCTCCCGGACCCGGAAGAAGCGCCATCTCCCGCCTTCACCATGGAGCCCACTGCGCCGTCCCTCACCGAGGAGGACCTGACTGAAGTGAAGAAGGACGTGAGTAGCAAAACCTTGCCCGGGCACCGCCGAGGGCCGGGGGCGGGCGGAGCGGGGGGGGGGGGGCTGCATTCCTGCAGCGAGGAAACCCCGCGTCCTAGTCCGAGTCGGAATCGGAGGAGGAGCCCGCGGTCTGAGAAGCGAAACGTCCGGGCACAGCAGGACCGCGGCGAGCCCTGCATCCGAGGGACCTTGGTGGAAGTGATCTGATCCCCGCTGACCTGTTAATCCACGTTTTAAATCAATAAAAGCAGGGCTTGGGTTTCAGAAATCTTGTTCAGTGGAGCGTTTCTTTACAGTCAGCTTCTTGCCCACTGCTCACCCATCCCCTGGTGATTTCACCCCAGCTGCGCTTTGGAGCTGCGTTGTTAGGGATCGACGACTCAAGTTCATCCTTGAGCCAGACTGCCTTGGCTGCTGGCTCAACCTGGAGCAAAAGCTGGACCAGATAAAGCATCCCAAGCAGTGGATCAAATACGTGAAACTTGCAAAGGGGGTTGGGGGAAGCTGGACTGTTGAAAGCACAACCCGGAATTCCCCTAGTAAGCAAACGCCCACGTATTTAAATTGAAGGGGCGCGGAGGGGGCGGGGGATGAATACATGAAGCGGAGAATTAATTTACAGGTAAACGTTGGAGATATTCAGCAGCTAAATTATGCTCTTCTGCTTGGATGCTGAAGTGCACAAATCTTAGTATTTATTCGTAAAGAATGACTTTGTTGAGGTCTGACTTGTTTCTCTTTTCCTTTGCTTGTAGTTAACTTGTTTTGCCATGTGAGACTTATATGAGTACCATTAAAATACTTTATATTAATTCAAATTCAAAACAATATGAACATGAATTGTGTTCTGGCTTAACACTGCAGTACTTATACAAAATCATCTTTGTGAATTGGACAGGACAGCAGCTTTTTAAATGTTTGTGTGCTTCCTTTTACCCTCACCTGTAAGGTTTATTACACTGTACTCAATTACAGTTGGTATGACTCATTAGCAAAAGGAGACTGGTTATGACTGTGCCTTAGTTTCCTCCTTCAACAGATAATTGTGGAGCACTTATATGGAAAGTACTGTTCTTGGGCCTGGAAAGATATAAAAAAATGACAGGCCCCTGCTTTACATTCTAGTTGAGTTAAGACTGGGACATTGATAACTAATAAAGAATAAATGAGTATTGTGTTTTTCAAGATTTGTGCCAGTAAAAACATGAACTTCAAGAGCTAGGCCTACTGTATTCCAGATACTCTGTCACACAATTTACAATGTTCTCATTTAATCTGTACAACAACCTCTAAGGCAGATAGTTGTCTTTCCCATTTTATAGTTGATAAAACAGGTAGTGAGAGGTTACAAGTGGGAGGATATAAAGCCTGTACATAAACACAGATGTGAAGGGTGGCTTCTAGGCCTTTTTTTTTTCCATCAGTTCATTGATATTATCCATCTCCATGATTTCAGTTTACAGCTATATAAGAAATCCATAACCTTGGGGAATCCTGGACACGTTTCAGGACATCTGTGAAAAAAAATATGTGCACATTTTCTTCTTAGAAATTTTTTCATGATGTTTTCAGAATCGTTTATGACCTTAGGAGTTTTAAAATTATAATCCACATATTTGGACTTCCTTCTTTCTCAACTCTAAGTGCTTATTTCCAAATATCTACTGGAAATCCACTTTTATATCCTTCAGATTCCTCACTTTGTCTAAAATTGAACTTTTTATCATCCTTCCCCCAAAGCCACTTGCTGTTTCTGCTGTATTCTCTGTCGTGATGAATCCGTGGGGATTGGCTGCTGATACCAAAATTCATGGATGCGGGCTTCCCTGGTGGCACAGTGGTTGAGAGTCCGCCTGCCGATGCAGGGAACACGGGTTCGTGTCCCGGTCCGGGAGGATCCCACATGCCACGGAGCGGCTGGGCCCGTGAGCCATGGCCGCTGGGCCTGTGCGTCCAGAGCCTGTGCTCCGCAACGGGAGAAGCCGCAACAGTGAGAGGCCCGCGTACCGCAAAAAAAAAAAAAAAAAAGAAATTCATGGATGCTCAAGTCCCTTTTATAAAATGGCGTAGTATTTGCATGTAACCTACACACATCTGCCCATATACTTTGAATTATCTCTAGATTACTTATAACACCTAGTACAATGTGAATACTGTGTAAATAGTTGTAAATACAATGTAAATGCTATATAAATAGTTGACCCACACAGCAAATTCAAGTTTTGCTTTTTGGAACTTTAAGAAATTTTTTTTTTTTTTTTTTTTGGTTGTGTTGGGTCTTCGTTGCTACACGCGGGCTTCTCTAGTTGCGGCAAGCGGGGGCTACTCTTCGTTGCAGTGCGCGGGCTTCACACGCGGTGGCTTCTCTTGTCGTGGAGCACGGGCTCTAGGCGTGCGGGCTTCAGTAGTTGTGACACGTGGGCTCTAGAGCGCAGGCTCAGTAGTTGTGGCGCACAGGCTTAGTTGCTCTGCGGCATGTGAGATCTTCCCGGGCCAGGGCTCGAACCCGTGTCCCCTGCTTTGGCAGGCGGATTCTTAATCACTGTGCCACCAGGGGAGCCCCTGGAATTTTTTTTCCAAATATTTTCCATCCACTGTTGGTTGAATCCGAGGGTGCGGAACCTGCAGATACAGAGGACCGACTGTACCACCACTTATCCACATGGAAACTTCCACTTCTTTTTTTTTTTTTTTCAGGCTCCCACTTCTTCACTATACTCCTCCCTGCGTGCTCCATCTAGTTGTTTACCTCTCTTTTGTTGAATTTAGTTCAGTTTCATAAATATGGACTACACACTGTGAGACTGATACTGCCATTGATTCTAACAGTTCAGAAATTAAAAACTAACACACAATCTTAGTTTGAGAAGAGCTCAACTTCTTGGGGGGTGGGGGGGACATGTAAAATGACAATTGCAAATCACAGAATAAGTGCAATGGATTTTACATTCATCCAAAACATTATCTACTTAGCACTCTGCTAAATGCAGGATATACAGAGTTGAACAGAATGTACCTGGTTCTTGCCTGCTTTTAACATGTGGGTTCTTAAGGTTGAAAACAATAAATGTATAATTCCAAATTATGGTAAGTACTATGAAGGAGACAAACAGGTGTTGAGCCAATAACAAGATAAGAGGGGAAATCTACTTGAGATAGGATGGTCAGGGAAGGTTATTAACATTTTTTAAACTGGTTCCTGAAGGCTATGACAGAACTGGAGAAGAGCATTCTAGGCAGAATAGAATTTTCAAAGGATCTAAGGCAGGCAAGATCTTGGGGAAATTGGAAAAAGGCAGAGAGTGCCTAGAGGTAAAGTTAGGATGGTGGGCTAGTGCCAGATTATGAAGAGTCTTACAGATGGTAGTAAAGTGGGATTTTTTTCCCAAGTGTAGTAGAGACCTATTGAAGAATTATATTTTTAACAATCCCTCTGCCTAATGTATGGACTGGAGAGAGCAAAAGGGAGAAGAGGGAAACTAGTGAGGAGATCCTTGGAATTTACGTAGTTGAGAGATGATGGTGATTCGGATCAGGCAGTGGAGATGGATGGAACAGGAGAATTCCAGATGCATATTTTAAACAGTAATGATAGGACTTGGTGATGGTTTGAATATGGGAGTTAAGGAAGAGAGTGGAATCAGATTAGTAAGTGGAAATGTCAAATCAGCAATTAGACCTATCAGTTCGAAGATCAAAAGAGAGATCTGAGCTAGAAATAAAAGTGTGGGATTAAGTGAGTTTACCTGGGGAACTTGAGAGCTAGAAGGGAAAGGGAGACCATAGAAAAGTTTTAAAAAGTAAGAAGTTATGGCCGCAGAGATGGGAAGAAAGCCAGGAGAGTGTGGTATTCATATAAGACAAGAAAAGAGTATTTCAGGAAGGGAGTGATCAACTGTGTTCACGCTGCTGAGAAGTGAGATGAAGACTGAAAAGTATCAGATTTAGTGATAAGGAGACCCTTGGTGACTTTGAGAAGAGTAGTGGGACAGAGTGAAAATGTCTGGGAGTGAGTTGGGAGATATAAGTGGAGTCCTGTTGTATAGAAAAGTGAAGTGCATACACTGGGTGCTGTAAAGGCAGGAGAGGAGTACTCATTTGGGGGAGTTTAAGTAAAGTTACCTGAAGGAGATGACCACTGTCCTGAATTTTAAAAGATGAATAGGGATATGGGAAAAGAAAACAAGGCAAAGGTAATGACTTAAAGAAATGTAGTGGAAAACAGCAGTTTTAGGAAGAACATAAAGTTCCAGAACATAGAGTAAGCTGGAGAGGTAGGCAGGCTCCATACTATGAAGCACCTGCCTGCCATCATCAAGTAGCTGTGATTTATTGAATACCTACTGTGTCAAGCCTTCATATGCACTGTCCCATTTAGTCCTCCTACAGGTCCTGCTAGGTATTTATTATTTTTTTACCAATAAGGGACCTGAGGCTTAGAGAGGTTAAGTAACTTCCCCCAGCTCTCACAGGAGTATGTGGCAGATTCAAGATTTGAACTGAGCTTGGTCTGAGTCCAGAGCCATGCTCTTCACTTCTCTGCTATTCTGCTATAATTGAGAAACTTTATCCTTTAAGTCGAGGTGGAACACAGTGTTTTAATTTTTTTAAAAATTAACTAACAACATTTCAGTATTGGTAGAATTCATGTAACACTCCAGATTTCCATTTTTTCTTGAAAAATTAGAAGGTCTGATAGATGTGTGAAGGAAGAAGTTGAGCGGGGTGGGGAGAGAAGGAAGAAGTACAACTAGGTGTCTTGTTAATAGTCGATGCAAGATATATAGGGACCTGAACTAGGACAATGCTAATAATAGGGATGGGGTGAAGGGGCAGCTTAGATAAATATTGGGGTAGATTGGCAGGACTTGGTGGGTGGGTGATCTGATCGAATGTGCCAAGTGAGTGAAAGAGAGGAAAAGTCAAGGATGAGTTGTAGGTTTATAGCATGGTTGGATGGATGGTAGTACTCGCAAGTGAGCTGAGAATGTCAGAGGAAAACGATAGGGGAAGATAACAAAATTGGTTTTGGACATGTTGAATTTTAAGTACCATTGGGATCTCTAGGTGGAGAAAGTCTTGATCACATAGGAAAATTTAGAAATCATCAACGTATGGTAGAAATGACAACAAATGAGGTTTTCCAAGGAGTTCATTTTTTAAATCTATTTTTCTCTCCTCATCCCCACAGCTTAAATTCGTGCACTCAGCTTATCATATGTAAGATATTGCAGCAGTCTTCTAATTGCTCTCCTTTGACCCCAATTTTTGCTTTCCCCCAACCCTCTGTAAAAGTTTTCTTATTGCCTCTTATTTATAAACCTTTGATGAGGTTTTGACTATAGGGAAATGTAATTTCCCTCATTGCCCACCTTTCATGCCTCTAGGTCAGGTGTAGTCTCTGTAAATTTCCCAGGTCCTGGAGGCAGAGTTGGTTGCTTCCCCAGTACTTGACCTATATCTTTTTTTCCAGGTCATATTCCATTGTCTCATAATTTTTAGCTTGAGTTGATAATGTATTCTTCAACTAGACCATGTGCCCTTTGCATGCAGGTTTCAAGTCTTGTTCATCTTTGCATATCCACTGCTCAGCACTTGGCATATTTGGCATTTAAATGTGTGAAATGTTTCTCGTGGGAATTCAGTGGACTGAGAACTGTAGGAACCCTTCACCTAACCTACTTTTCTGCCACCATATACTCTCATATACTTTGAAGATTTTCCATTGTCTTTAGTTCATCATTGTCAGTGTGAATCAAGTTAGTCATCATTGTCATCATCACTAACATTTACTCATCACTTACTATGTACCAGGCACTTTCTCAAGTGCTTTACGTGTGTTAATTTATTTCTCATTACACTCAGATGAGGAAACTGAGGCACAGAGGAGTTAAGTTACCCAAGATTGTATATTTAGTAAATGGAGGAGCTATAATACAGCCACTCACATCAAATTGTTAATACCATTTATTAGGACCCACATTGATTTTTGACTAATTAAGCCTCATTAGGCAATTCTCAGGTCTAGGCCTGTGTATGTGATTTCTTTTTATTTCTTTAATTTTTTCCAATATCCACTATTCCTTTAGGTTTCTTTCCCCCCATACCTTTCTACCTTCCTTCTACCAAGGCTGAGTTAGACTACAGTCTTGCCAACTGACTCCAAAGATAGACCCAGTATGGTCCCTTTTGTTTTAGGTTCTTTCTTTTTCTTTCTCTCTCTCTCTCTTTGTGTGTGTGTGTGTGTGTGTGTGTGTGGTTTCACTCTAGAAAGATGGAAAATTAATAACATGAGAAAGTTATAAACTGTGAGTTATCCTCTCTGGTCCTGACTAATCCTGGATTCCTCGCTAAATGGAAACTAAAATGTACAGTAACCTCTGCTCTCAACTTTACCTCTGAAGGCCCTCAGCAGACCTCCCTATTTCCACAGACCCAAGCCCCCTAGATTAGACTGGCCCCCTCCTCACAACAGTTTGGTCTTGGTTTATAGATATGAAGATGAGATCAGAGCAGTGAGGAAGCAGTGAGGAATATCTAGTCAGGGACCTACTTCTGTCTAACTGGACCTTCATTTTAATAGCATGCCTTTAATAGGGCTGAGCCTCCTGACTTCAGGATGTTTTCTCTCACCAGTCAGATTCCTAACTGATCAGTCACCTTTGTGATTTCCTTAGGTGTTAAAAAAAAAAAAATACATTGAGGCATTTTTTATATCTTTTAGGCTTTAGAAAATTTGCGTGTATACCTGTGTGAAAAAATCATAGCTGAGAGACATTTTGATCATCTACGTGCAAAAAAAATACTCAGTAGAGAAGACACTGAAGAAATTTCTTGTCGAACATCAAGTAGAAAAAGGGCTGGAAAATTGTTAGACTACTTACAAGAAAACCCCAAAGGACTAGATACCCTGGTTGAATCTATTCGGCGAGAAAAAACACAGAACTTCCTGATACAGAAGATTACAGATGAAGTGCTAAAACTTAGAAATATAAAACTAGAACATCTGAAAGGTAAGATATCTTAGTTATCCAAAAGTTCATTTAAATGTAACAATGCTTTTATAAGTAGAATGCAAAACAAAACAAAAACCTAGAAGTGATCATTTTGCTTTTATTCAAAAAGTTCAACCTTTAGAATTACATTCAATTTGCATTTTTTTTACCTTATTTGATGTCATTACATTGCAAAAGTGAAATATCACTCAGTGTTCTGTATTTATATTCGTTTAACAACACATTTATAGAAAACAACTACAATGGAATCCCAGTATACACAGGAGTTTGTTTCTAAAGTCATCAGAATGCAAGATTAATCTGTTCAAAAGTAACCCCTGGGGCTTCCCTGGTGGCGCAGTGGTTGAGAGTCCGCCTGCCGATGCAGGGGACATGGGTTCGTGCCCCGGTCCGGGAAGATCCCACATGCCGCGGAGCGGGTGGGCCCGTGAGCCATGGCCGCTGAGCCTGCGCGTCCGGAGCCTGTGCTCCACAACGGGAGAGGCCACAACAGTGAGAGGCCCGCGTGCCGCAAAAAAAAAAAAAACAAGTAACCCCTGAAAATGCATATCACGCATAAAGAACAGTGTATAGGTAAAGTATTTTACCTTTGATAAACTCTGATAGTTTTTCTCCCACCAGTTGATTACATGATGAAGTAGTTGGCTTATGTTGGTAAGAATCATCGTGTATAAGTTATATATAACTTTAAATACTAGAATTACACTCAGTGTTGCAAAATGAGAGAGGCATAAAACTGAGATTGATTAAGGGAGTAGCAGATTTACCTCTTCGTCTCACCCTCACCCCAGAGCACACACTCACTAAATTGGAATGCTGTGTAGAATTGTTTGCACGATTTAAATCCCCCTCTCCCTCCAAACCCCCATCTTTCTCTGTCTCTCTCTACAGAGCAGTTAAGATAAATGTGCATGCGATACAGCTCTATTCCAGCTGTTCTAGGCAAGGGAAACATAAATTAGTAATTTAGGGCTTTTCCCTTAAGGAACTCAGTCTATAAATCCATGTTGGAACACAGATGAAGTTTCCCCTTGAGCCATATTTAAGAAAATAGTTTCTCTTTCATGGGACAGAAATGCTGACTGTATTGTGAAGTTGAAAAACTAGTGGAAAAAATTGACGTACAAATGTACTTTACAGACTCTGCAGGTTTTACATAAAATCTGTCAACTCAGGAAGTTCTGTGCCTGTAGACCATTGGGTTGAATATTTGCTGAGCCTAAAAGAGAGATAAATTGTGTTTGTGTTTATTCTTTCCACACTGAGGCTAATTGTTGGCTATACCCTTTGGATATATAGAATTCTTTGTTCAGAACAACCTCTGTCATTTACGTAAACTGTTAGGTTGAGAACCAGGACATTCTCTATTTAATGTGAAGAGGAGACCTGGGTTCTAGCCGTCCCCCTTGCATGAAGTAGTCCTGGAATGTTGGGCATGACTTCACTGTTCCAGGCCTCTGTCTTCTCGTCTCTAATAGTGAGAGGCTATCCCGGATGACCTGTAGAATCCCTTCCACTTGTAACACCCCATGATTCAAGAATTGGAAGTAAGAGAAATGGAAATAAAAACAAAAATAAACAAATGGGACCTAATGAAACTTCAAATCTTTTGCACAGCAAAGGAAACCATAAACAAGACCAAAAGACAACCCTCAGAATGGGAGAAAATATTTGCAAATGAAGCAACTGACAAAGGATTAATCTCCAAAATTTATAAGCAGCTCATGCAGCTCAATAACAAAAAAACAAACAACCCAATCCAAAAATGGGCAGAAGACCTAAATAGACATATCTCCAAAGAAGATATACAGTTTGCCAACAAACACATGAAAGAATGCTCAACATCATTAATCATTAGAGAAATGCAAATCAAAAGTACAATGAGATATCACCTCACACCAGTCAGAATGGCCATCATCAAAAAATCTAGAAACAATAAATGCTGGAGAGGGTGTGGAGAAAAGGGAACCCTCTTGCACTGCTGGTAGGAATGTGAATTGGTACAGCCACTATGGAGGAGGTGCCTATGGAGGAGGTGCCAGTATGGAGGTGCCTTAAAAAACTACAAATAGAGCTACCATATGACCCAGCAATCCCACTACTAGGCATATACCCTGAGAAAACCATAATTCAAAAAGAGTCATGTACCAAAATGTTCATTGCAGCTCTATTTACAATAGCCCGGAGATGGAAACAACCTAAGTGTCCATCATCAGATGAATGGATAAAGATGTGGCACATATATACAATGGAATATTACTCAGCCATAAAAAGAAATGAAATTGAGCTATTTGTAATGAGGTGGATGGAACTAGAGTCTGTCATACAGAGTGAAGTAAGTCAGAAAGAGAAAGACAAATAACGTGTGCTAACACATATATATGCAATTTAAGAAAAAAAAATGTCATGAAGAACCTAGGGGTAAGACAGGAATAAAAACACAGACCTACTAGAGAATGGACTTGAGGATATGGGGAGTGGGAAGGGTAAGCTGTGACAAAGCGAGAGAGAGGCATGGACATATATACACTACCAAACGTAAAATAGCTAGCTAGTGGGAAGCAGCTGCATAGCACAGGGAGATCAGCTTGGTGCTTTGTGACCACCTAGAGGGGTGGGATAGGGAGGGTGGGAGGGAGGGAGACACAAGAGGGAAGAGATATGGGAACATATGTATAACTGATTCACTTTGTTATAAAGCAGAAACTAACACACGATTGTAAACCAATTATACCCCAATAAAGATGTAAAAAAATTTTTTTAATAAAAAATAAATAAAAGAATTGGAAGTAATTAACTCATAGAATTTTAGCATATACCCAGTTTAAAATTGGGGTAAATTTTTTTTGTGTGTGTGTGCTGGAATGCTAAAGAATATTTTTTAGTTGTGAAAGCTATTTCTTATTTTATGAATAATTTCAGGGGCTACTTTATTTTTTCTAGGTCCTTCAATGGTTAAGTATAAATACACAGATTGAATGTGAATTGTAGCATGTCATTTAGCTTCCTTGAGATTATTCCTGTATCTAGAAAATGTAAATAATAGTATGCTTCATGATTGTCAGGAAAAGCAGATAAAATGTGAAATGGATTATGACAATTTATAAACTGCTATTTAAATTTGTGTAATCTTTAAAAAGTTCGAAGATGGGTGTGGACTCAGTTTTCTAGTTACTTTTCATTTACATCTGAATAATTTTATTGTAGGACTGAAATGTAGCAGCTGTGAGCCTTTTCCAGATGGAGCCACAAACAACCTCTCTAGATCAAATTCAGATGACAGTAATTTCTCTGAAAAACTGAGAGCATCCACCGTCATATACCATCCAGAAGGAGAATCCAGCACAGCCCCCTTTTTTTCTACTGATTCTTCTCTGAATTTGCCTGTTCTAGAAGTAGGCAGAACTGAAAACCCCACCTTTTCTTCAACTACGCTTCCTAGACCTGGGGACCCTGGGGCTCCTCCTTTGCCACCAGAGCTGCAGTTAGAAGAAGAAGGAACTTGTGGAAACTCTAGTGAGATGTTTCTTCCCTTAAGATCACGTGCTCTTTTGCGGCAATGACAGTTTACTGCATTTTAATTTTTTTAATGGTGACAAAAAATATTTGAAAGGATATGAATCATCTTATAAAATTGCTATAATGACTTATTAACATTTGATACATGTCTTATAATGCAACGTAAACATACTTTGTAAATAGAATTTTTTAGAATAAAAGAAGTATACTTGTAGATAGCTAAAGTAACTCTTGTTGATCATGTACTCTTCAGTATTTTCTCTTCATTTTTGAGGTAATTTAGTGTTTTCACTTTTTTTTATGTTTTAAGACTAATTTTAATAGAGAACATTTCTCTGTTTGAGAATAGAGTCTTAGGCTGGGAACAATGTTTCTTCTCTGTGCATTTGTGCTAGTAAGTTTCACAGTCTAATAGTCCTTTCCAACCATTCAACAGTACATTTTCAGAATTAAGCTGTTCCTATTCATAATAAAGCCAATCACTGCTGGGAAAACTGCCAGCTACAGAAAAGAATCTTTTTCCCACTCAATTGGGCTTACAGGTACTTAGAAAGTCCCCTTCTGATTCAGAGAAATATCTAATGGAGTTTGAGCCACCTACGGTGCCAATTTGCCAAAATACATTTCTTATTAATCTTACTAATTAATACTACTTTCTTAAGATTTTCACATTCTTTGCTTTATCATTTTCATTCCTAAAGAAAAATCTTGACATAAACTTCAGTTATTACATATAATTTAATGAGATTTTAAAAATACTTTTTCTGTACTTTTTGTTCCCTTTTAATGAGGACCACTGTACAGTTGAAATAATTAGAACAAAATGGTTTTTGTGTGTGTATATGTGACAATTCTGTTTTTAGTACTATTTGGAACAAGCAGGCCATTAGCTAGATATGTCTTTTTGTTCTATGACAAAGTTTGACTAATTTTACAAATTTATAAATCTTCTTTCATTATTTTCATTAAACTATCTATTTCTAGATATCTGTCTCATATATATTTCCACTACTTGCAAAAAGCAGAGATGGAAATATGCTATTAAGAATAAATGTTTTTAAGTTGTAGTGCTGTGTTTTGGAAGTTTCAGATTTTTCAATAGGAAATAAATACCTAAAACTTTTTTTATATGCACCAATTTTAATAGGAAACATTAATTCAGGTTGTAAGATGGAGTTGCACTTCTGGATGGACTGATGAAATTATCAATCGTGAAGAAGACTGGCATATTGACTTTTAAAAAATTTTAAAGACTGGGTGATTTTTGTAGTATAAACATTTTCTAACGATTATGGAGAAACATGTTTCACTTCCAGGGTAGCATAACAAAATAGTGGCAATTAAAAAAAATAATAGTGGTGTAATACTTAAACCTTTTTCAAAAGCAGAAGCAAGCTTTCATTTCATTAATTAAAATAAAATTTGATATGCAGTTACTTTTTTAAAAATTTAAATAGGATTTATTTGGAATCAAAGATCATAATTTAGATATGGTGTAGCACCTACATTTATAGTTTTCTTTCAGACTGTTGACTAACTACGTAGACAATAAAATTAAGGTTTTAACAAACTTAGGCTTTTGGTTTTCTGAATCCTATGAAATCAATTTATTTTTCATTTAAACACTGAAAACCAGCTGTTGCCAAAAATGTATACATTTGAATGATACTGTGACATGACATAGTGCAATTGGTTATTGGGTTGATTAATGCAGCAGTGAAAATTATCACTTAATATAAAAACAACACCTTCGAGCTCACTTTTTTAAATTGCTTTTTAAAAAATTGAGACTTTATTTTTTAGAGCAGTTCTAGGTTTACAGAAAACTTGAGCAGAAAGTACAGAGTTCCCATATACCCCCTGTTTCCTATATTAACATCTCACATTAGTGCATTTATTAGAATTGATGAACCAGTCTTGATACATTATTATTAACTAAAGTTAATAGTTTACATTAGGAGTCATTCTTTGTGTTATACAGTTCTATAAGTTTTGACAAATGCATAGTGACATGCATCCACCATTATATTATCACACAGAATAGTTTCACTTCCCCAAAAATCCCCTGTGTTCCACTTATTCATCCCTTCCTCTTCCTCCCCGCCCCACCCCTTCCCATCCAGCCCTGGCAACCACTGATATATTTATTCTCTCTATTGCTCTGTCTTTTCCAGAATGTCATATATTGAATGGTTGGAATCATACAATATGTAGCTTTTTCAGACTGGCTTCTTTCACTTAGCAATATGCATTTACATTTCATGCATGTCTTTTCATGGTCACTTTTTCAAGAGCTAATTCCATCTTTGGTCAGCATGTCATTCCTAGTGCAAGGGCAAACACTGGCAAATTTGGAACTTACCAGGATAATGGCAGGTTTTTTGCTTTCAATTTTTTTTGTTGTTTCGAATTTTTTAATTTTGTTTGGGAGGTTTTTGGTTTGTTTTGATAAACTTTTTTTTTCGGCCATACTGCTCGGCATGTGGGATCTTACTTCCCTGACCAGGGATAGAACCTGTGCCCCCTGCAGTGGAAGCACTGGACGTGTGGAGTCTTAACCACTGGACTACCAGGGAAGTCCCTTGATAAACATTTTCTAAAATTTAATTTAGTTTAATGATTAGTACTTTTGTGGTTAGTGTTTTTTGTCTCCTGTTTAAAAAATCTTTGCCTATCCTAGTGCTGTGATGATAATCCCCTATGTTTTCCTCTGGAAACTTAGTTGTTTTCATTTCATAATTAGCTCTATGATCCATTACAAAGTAATTTTGTGTACAGTATAAAGTAGAAGTTAAGTCTTGTGGCTACTGTCCTTTTACCTAAGCAGCGTGAAAGGGAGCAGGCAGTTTCACGCTCTGTCCTTATCTTGTATCACTGCATAAATAAGTACGTTGTTGATTTTGGAGGGAAAAAAAATAGCTAACCAAGCAGGGAATCGATCTTTGTTGTTAAATGTAATCTTTTGAGGGCTTTCTGAAAGAAGAGCTAAATTTAAGCACAAACAATATGTGGGTAACTTGAGTGCTGCTCCTAAAGGCCTTACTCTGACCTTGCCACTGTATTTAATTATCAGACAGTTGTCCTTCACTGTGGTGGTTCCCAGACTGCTGCCTATTTCAGAATCACCTGGAGAGCATTTCTTTCTTTTTTTTTTGCTGTACGCGGGCCTCTCACTGCTGTGGCCTCTCCTGTTGCGGAGCACGGGCTCCGGACACGCAGGCTCAGCGGCCATGGCTCACGGGCCCAGCCGCTCCGCAGCATGTGGGATCTTCCCAGACCGGGGCATGAATCCGTGTCCCCTGCATCAGCAGGCAGACTCTCAACCACTGCGCCACCAGGGAAGCCCACCTGGAGAGCTTTTAAAGATCTGGATGCCAGGCTGTGGAAGCCAGTCATCAGAAGTGGGTAAAAATTTCTAGGTGATTCCAACGGGCAACAGTGTTTGGAAACCACAATCTTACTGGATGCCAAATACAGTGATTGGTATTTCCACATGTGTGATCTTGTTTTTAATCCTAATAACAACTCTGCAAGGAGAGTTTTATTGTTACTTTTTTTTAACAGACGAGAAACAATCTCAGGATAAAGTATATGGCTCAAAGTATGTGGCACAGCTCTTTAGAATTAAAATCTAGGGCTGTTTGACTCCAAGATCAGTGTTCTTTCTACAACTCCATGCTCTCTTATTAACATTTCCTAGACGGCAGAAAGGTAAGAGTGGAGATTGTGTATTTTTTCACTCATAATTCAATATTTATTGATTACCTATCATTTTAGGTGCTGGCGATACAGTGATAAAACAGACAATGTCTATGTTCTCATAGAGAACTCACATTCTAGTTGGGGGAGATAGTTAGAAAATAAACAAGGAAACCCTGATAATTCTAGTTGCTGTGGATATAAAATAGGGCATGTATGAGCTAAACAGTAACTTGGACCAAAGTGTTTATAGCATTATGAGGGAACTCCTCTCAAAGCAGGCAACATTTGAGCTGAGGCCTAAACCATAAGAAGGAAGGAGCCAGCTGTGTAAAGTTCTAGTAGGAAGTTTAGGCAAAAGTAACATTGAGTGCAAAAGTCCTGAGGCAAGAATGAGCTAGTGAGGACCACCCAGGCCTGTATAGCTGGAACATAAGTATGAGGGGTGACTAGGGAACTCAGGAGCCCGGATTGAGATGAGGTTTCACTGATAGCAAGGACCAGATATGGAAGGATTTATAGACCATTGTGAGAAGTTTGGATTTTCTTCTTTCTTTTTTGTATATTGAAATAAAAGAGCTGTATTAGGGACTAGTATATAACATTTGCATACATTTTCAGGGTATTACACTATATTCCAAAAAACTGTTAATGCTCAAGGGGCGTTGGGCCATACTGTATCAGCTTGACCTCTGGAGGGGCTGGAGGCTATGTCCACATGACCAATCCCCAGTAAAAATTCTGGACGCTAAGTTTCGGGTGAGCTTCCCCAGATGGCTCCATGCATGTTGTCACATGTCTTCGCCGCAGAAGTTAGTACTGTCTACACCTCCACTGGGAGAAGACAGCCAGAAGCCCTGCATGTGGAAGGCTCCAGCACTCTGCACCCTGCATCTCTTCCCTTGGCTGATTTTAATCAGTATCCTTTAGCTACAATAAACCATAATCACGAGTAAAACAGCTTTCAGAGAGTTCTGTGAGTGCTTCAAGCAAATTACCAAGCCTGAGGATGGTTTTGGAGGCTCCCAAACTTTGCACTTCGGGACCATCATTTTCCTTTGTCAATGTAGGTACTTGGGTGGAAATTTTTGAGAAACAGATCTACACCCTCATAAATTATAATCCACAATACTTATTGATCATCTACTCAATGACAGGCACTGAGCTAGGTACTAGGAATATAAAAATGAACAAAGCATACTCCAACTCCTCCCCGGAAGGAGCTCACGGACATTGTGCTATGGGACTGGGAAAGAGTGAATAAGACCTCTTCTCTGCCTCCTGGAGGTGAGTGTATCGTGTAAATGAACAGGCATCCTGTGAACGTTTACACTGATACCAACTTCACTGCTTTCACTTGGGTATAATTCCCTCTGAGTTCGTGAGGAGGAGTCAAAGATTTCTAGTTCCCTTGGTGGCTAGGCACATGGTTATATCGTTTATTGTACTAAGAGAGGGAACACAAATGCAGAAGCAAGTTATATGTAAAGGCAAGTTACTGATCTTTAAGTGGGTGTTTGAGACCCCAGCACGATGTCCATACATAAAGTTTAAGAGCCAAATGGAGGTTTGATCCAGAACTTGAGAGGTTGGAGTTGGAGACCCGGATTTGGGAGTCACAAGCATTAAGGTAGTTAATGCCCTGGAAAGGGATGGTCTGACTTGCAACTTTGTAAACTCCCTCTACAGATTGTTAGTAAGTGTTGCTGAAAGCTGGTATAATATGTTGGGAAACACCGGCGTTTAAGGGCCGTACAGAGCAAAGCAGGCATGGAAGGAGGCTGACAATCCAGAGAGTTTGGAGGACCCCCAGAGTGGTGTGATGCAATACAAGAGAAGTTCCATCAAAGGAGGCTGTTCAGAGTGCGCTGGAATGAGGTCAAGCAGGAGAGGATTCACTCTGGGACTTGGTAAGTCCACTTACCCATAGAGGTCTTCCATGACGACTGAGGGAAGCACATTGCGAGTAATTTTATTTCGAGGAAGAGATGCAGCAGGATCCGAAAGAAATCCTGGTCTCTCTGGGCAAGGGCTTTAAGGTGGCGGTGAAAAGACAAAATTTTTAGCTTTTCTGTGCCTTTAATAAATTCTTACTGAATCTGAAAGTTTGGTTGGACCACTGCCTGAGGATCTGTCTCTTCTCAGGGGTCCTCAGAAAAGAGCATTAGAAACCTCTGATTGAGGACGTGCGCGGCCCCGCCTCCAGTCCTTCAGCCCGGCCGCAGTATCACGGCGCAGCCGCCAGGGGGTGCAGACTCCGGGCCCATCAGCGAGACTTGGGGCGGGGCCAACTGCGGGGCGGGCCCTGGCACGGCTTCCGGTTTCCGGCGGAGCCATCGATCGACGCGCGCAGCCGTCATGGCAGCGGAGGAGAAGGATCCTCTGAGCTATTTTGCGGCTTACGGGAGCAGCAGCTCAGGCTCCTCGGACGAGGAGGATAACAGCGAGCCGGAGGAGACAAGTCGTAAGGCCTCGGATCCGGCGAAGTCGGCGGGCGGCTGTGGGAACAAGGCGGAGAAGCGGCTGCCTGGACCCGACGAGCTGTTCCGGAGCGTGACTCGCCCGGCCTTTCTCTACAATCCGCTCAACAAACAGATCGACTGGGAGAGGCACGTCGTCAAGGCGCCAGAGGAGGTGAGGTCCCCGACCCCGTTTCCCGATCTAGGTCCCGGCCTCCGCCCCCTTCCTCCTGAGCCCCCTCCTGGGGACCAGCTGTCCGCCCCACACACGCAGTCACCCCCTACGGGATGCCGCACCACCCTCTCCCACCTCCAACCCTGGGGAGCCCGGGCCCCCTCCCCCAGCCTGGTGGGTGTCAGACCGGATCCGCAGCCCCGCCCCCTTGTGAGGAGACCCAAACCTCCGCGCTCGGTGCCCTGACCCCGCGCGGCTAGGACTAACGGTGGTGACTCCCCCGCCCCCCTGCTGCAGCTTCTCCCCGAGACCCCTTCCCTTTGATGCCGAAGTGCCTGCGGTGCTGCCTCCAAGACAGTGTCTGCTGCAGCCTCCTGAAGGGGTCAGCCTTGGCGTAGTATCTCTGAGACTGGATTCTTCTTTGGTAACTAAAAGTTAATAGCTTTATTCGTATAGGGAACCCTTTGGCTTTTCACTTAACAGTAGTGTGATTTTGATGGAAAAATATGTCTTTAAACCTTAAAAAAGAAAAAAAAAAAGTCAGCCTGAAGAATAAACGAACTGCAGGGAGGTGCATGTGCCCATAACCGATTATAGGAACCTCGGTTCGTCACAGTGTTTCTTAATGTGTTTGCTTAACAGCCTCCGAAGGAATTCAAAATATGGAAGTCAAACTATGTACCACCTCCGGAGACCTACTCTACTGAGAAGAAACCTCCCCCTCCAGAGTTGGATATGGCAATAAAATGGTCTAACATATATGAGGACAATGGTGATGATGCCCCACAGAATGCTAAGAAAGCTAGGCTTCTCCCAGAAGGGGAGGAGACAGTGGAATCAGGTAAGGAAAGTCAGACTCCAGTGGTAATGCCTTTTGGTCCCTGTGATGAGTTTTAAGAGAACGAGATGTTTAATGAGTGAAACTTAAATCTAGTCAGTTAGCAAACTGATTGTGATGGTCTTTGGGTGTCTTTTGCTGTGTGTGTGTGTGTTTAACATCTTTATTGGAGTATAATTGTTTTACAGTGGTGTGTTAGCTTCTGCTGTATAACAAAGTGAATCAGCTATACATACACATATATCCCCATATCTTTTCCCTCTTGCGTCTCCCTCCCTCCTACCCTCCCTTTTAATGTGTTTTTGAGAAACGTCATAAAATATTCAGGATTTAAAGTGAAATCTTTGATGTCTCAACCAGTAGTATATTGATGTATGATGCCTTATTATTAAAGCAGCATGAGTTATTTCATGAACTCTTTGTTGTGACTGCAGTTGTGAAGTGCTGATGGCTTCATTTTATATTAAAGCAATTGTGCTTTACAGCCAAAATTAGTGTCACAAAATGGATTTAACTGAGTATTACTACATAGTAATTAACAATAGTAACAAGATAATGACTTAGTTGTCTTGCCTTAGTTCATAATATCATAATTCCACCTTACAATTCCATTATTGTAAGTAATCACAGTAATCTCTGCTTCCATACTTTTACCCACTTAGCCCCTTGCCTCACTTGCTTAAAACCCTTCACCAGCAGCAGAGTGAGCCCTCTATGATAGGCCCTGCCTTTTTCTCCACCCTCATTTCAGATGGCCCCCTTGTAGAACTTTAAGATCTTAAAATTCAAAACTGAATAGACCATGCTATTTTATGGTTCCATGCCTTCTAATATATGTTCCACCTTAGTCGGGAATGTTTTTCCCTCCCTCTTTGGCTGGTAAACTCATTCATCCTTTAAAATCCAACTCTAAGAAAAAGAGAGTTGGTAATATCTAAATCTCAAATATTACCTTCCTCTAGTTAATTATTTGCTCCTCTGTACCGTGTATGTGCTAATGCTATTGATGGCCCTTACCTCCTTTTATGTGATTTTTTGTTCATAAGTCTATCTGCTTTATGAAGATGAGTTCCTTAAACAGCAGGGTCCAGGTGTTATTTATGTTTATAATACAGTTTGTAGTATGTTGTGAGTATTCAGTGGATTATTGGACTAAATATTTTTGACTATCATTTTTATGAAAGAGTGTGTTGTTTTTGTTAAACAAATTTCTGATCTTCCCATAATACAACTGCTACTTATTTAGCTCATTTTACAACTGCAGAGAATTTTGTTTGTTTCAAGAGAAAGGGTAACAAACTGGTAGGAGTTCTTACTCCAATTTTTGGTTTTTTGTTTGTGTTTTTTTAAGGAATAGGATATTTATTCAGATCTAAAGTGTCTCTTCACAAAATTAATGCTTGTTAATTCCAAATGGGAAAAAAATAGTACCTTCATTTTGGAGTTACTTCATCGTGGAGAAGCCTGGCAGACACCATTTTAATCAAGCGATTAAAGTGATCATAAATAACAGGACAAATCAAAACTGAGTGTCACTTGAACACAGCATCACGTTGGTGATATCCTTGCCGAACACAAACACGCACAAATTGAGGGATATTCCACAAAATAACTAGCTGAATCTTCAAAAGTATCAAGGTCATGAAAGTCAAAGAAAGATTGAGGAAACATTTTTGACTACAGGACACTAAAAAGATGTGACGATTAAATGCAATACACATTCTGAAGTGTATCCTTTTTTTGCTATAAAGGATATTACTCTCCAGTTTTGATTCTACCTGGCTTTCCCATTTCTTTCACTGACTTCCCAGTGTGAATTAGAAGTCAGTAGTGACGGTACCTCTTCAGTAAATGGCATCTTTTTGGACATGCCAAATGAAGTGGACATTAAAAATACCTCATATTTTATAGTATCTTTATATAATTAATAAAAAACACTTTTGCATAAATTACATTTAATCCTTACAACACCTTGTGAAACCAGATAGGGAAGTGTCAGAATGAGAGCTATGTGACTTGTCCAAGATCACAAAACTAGAAAATGCTGAGCTCTAAAATAGTACCTTCACACAAGTTTTCTAATTTGTTACTCTTAGCAACCTAGTACAGAAGTGATACATGATTCATTATTACTGTTTTGTAGACAAGAAGACAATCTCAGATTCAAGAATTGCCCAAATTCACACAGCTAGGAAGAGGCAGAATAGGAATTCAAATTCAGATCTTTAAATGGAAATGATGCCATATTAAACTGGGGTTTAGTCTCTTGATGTTTTGCAAGCGAGAGTGCTTGAGGAGTAGCTGTCCTGTGGGAAGAATGGCAATAAGGCCACTAGAGTTGATATTCAATCTAGGGTGTCATAGGCTGGTGCTCTCCTATCTTTGTTCCTATGTGGAAAAGGCAAGGTTTATATACCAGGACAAGTAAGTAGAAAGAATTATCTTTTTTTCCAGCTTGCCTTTTAAGTTCAGGTAGCAGGAAATATGTGTGAGAGAATGCTGCTATTCCCATAGGTAATTTCTGACCTTTTGATCATATGATGGTCCTCCATTAGAAAGTGGATGTTGACAATATCAAAAAACAAAAGGACCCCAGTGCTCAGCCAGCTTAAAGCTGGATCATAAGATTAAAAGATAATACTGAAATCTTCAATTTTGACTTTAATGTTGGTTGTTGAATGTAACTATCTTCTTTTTGTAATGAATACCTTTCTTCTTAGGAGTGATTTTTGCCATTTCAAACTCCCATACTATGTTCACAGATCAATTTCCCAACCTCTTTTTTTAACTCCTTATTTTTTTTTTTTTTTTTTTTTTGCGGTATGCGGGCCTCTCACTGTTGTGGCCTCTCCCGTTGCGGAGCACAGGCCCCGGACGCGCAGGCTCAGCAGCCATGGCTCACGGGCCCAGCCGCTCCACGGCACGTGGGATCTTCCTGGACTGGGGCATGAACCTGTGTCCCCTGCATCGGCAGGCGGACTCTCAACCACTGCACCACCAGGGAAGCCCAACCCCCCTTTTTTTTTAATTCATAAAATATCTTGTATTAGAAGCTCCACATTCTTTTTTTGTTTGTTTGTTTTCAATAGGAGATGGAGCAATCTGCTTTTTTTTTTAAATTAATTAGTTTGTTTATTTTTGGCTGTGCTGGGTCTTTGTTGCTGTGCGCAGGCTTTCTCCAGTTGCTGCGAGAGGGCTTCTCATTGCGGTGGCTTCTCTGGTTGCAGAGCACAGGCTCTAGGTGCACGGGCTTCAGTAGTTGTGGCTCGCGGGCTCTAGAGCGCAGGCTCAGTAGTTGTGGCGCACGGGCTTAGTTGCTCCACAGCATGTGGGATCTTCCCGGACCAGGGCTCGAACCTGTGTCCCCTGCGTTGGCAAGCGGATTCTTTTTTTTTCTTGTTTTTCTTTTCTTTTCTTTTTTTTTTTTTTTGCGATACGCGGGCCTCTCACTGTTGTGGCCTCTCCCATTGCGGAGCACAGGCTTCGGACGCGCAGGCTCAGCGGCCATGGCTCACGGGCCCAGCCGCTCCGCGGCATGTGGGATCCTCCCGGACCTGGGCACGAACCCGTGTCCCTTGCATTGGCAAGTGGACTCTCAACCACTGCGCCACCAGGGAAGCCCCCGCAAGCGGATTCTTAACCACTGCGCCACCAGGGAAGTCACAGAAGCTCCACACTCTTAAATATAAATCTCATTTTTAGATTATCAAATTACTTTGTTTTTATTTTTCCTTCTCATTTTCTGCCCTTTGGCCTTTTTTGCCAGTTAACTCGTTCCAGGTAAGGAAGCTGGGAAAAATTCAAAACTCATCATAAATCCTTACTACTTATCAACACTTGTTTCGTGGTTGTAAAATGTAGATGATTAAGGCTTAGATATTTATTGTAGCTTAATTAACATGTAATTAATCTTGAAGGTCTAACTAAAGTAGCTAATGCTTTTTTTTTAAGAATTTAGAACCTTAGTTTCTATTAATAATTTAAGCTTGTTTACCTCAAGTGACATGAATTCCATAATATAAAAATTGTTTCCTTACAAGTTCATCTGTAGTATATGGCACAGAGTAAGAAGCTCAGTAAAGTTGATGGAACATTTCAAGATTTTTTTTTTTTAAGACAATCCCTTGTTATATCACTAGATGGCATTAGCTCTTCTGTTCAGTGACTGGTAGGAAGATATTTTTCCAACCTCAGTAGTTTGTGTTTTTATTGTTATTCAGTAAATGAACTTGTAATAAGTGACAGATTAAAAGCAGAAGTGTCTCAGGATGGTCTTTTTAATATATGTTAACACTGCATTTTCTAGTAGAGTTAGAAAGTAATTTCAATTTTTATATTACTACTGAAAATAGTCTCAAAAGTCAAGCATGATGATAATTAAGCACCAATTAAAAAACAAAGGCCTTGGCTTGTTTAAACTGTATGCCTTATCAGTTGGTTTGTAGAACAAGTATTTTTTTGTATACATGATAAACTAATGATTAAAACTTTGCTTTGTAAATTCCTGGGATGATTTGTTGATCTGAATTGTATTTTATCATACTGGGTACATAAATCTGTAGTGCTCTATTAAATATATGAATAACATCACTGTGCTGTGTTTCAAGATGCATTACCTGCTGTTGATACCAATTATTGTCCACATCAACAAAGGAAATATTCTGAGTCTGGTAGTTAGCAGAAGGGAATTGAAGGCTTAAGGTTTTAAGTTTATTTTTCCCATAATGAGTTCGTGATCTGAAAAACAAAACAGGTGAACAAACAAAACAAAACAGAAATAGGCTCATTGATAACAGAGAACAAACTGGTGGTTGCTAGAGAGGAAGGAGTTGGGGGGACAGGTGAAGTAGGTGAAGGGGTTTAAGAGGAACAAACTTCCAGCTATACAATAAGTAAGGCACAGGGATGTAATATACAGCATAGAGAATATAGTCAATAAGATTTTGATAACTCTGTATGGTGACAGATGGTAACTAGACTTATTGTGGTGATTATTCCATAATATATAAAAATACCGAATCACTGCGTTTATACACCTGAAACTTAATATTGTGTGTCAATTATAATCCAATAAAAAAAAAGAATAGGACAGAGCTCCCCAGTCTCTATCAGAAGAATATCGAGAAATAACATGTAAAAAATGACTGTAAAGTCCTTTTGCAATGTGAAGTGTTAAGTAATAACAATAAAATTGACATTGTTTTTTTGACTGTTAATAAAAGGGACGTTGAAATGAGAAAAAAAAGTTTATGTTCTGATATCAATGGCTTCCCCAATTTTTTAATATGAAGTCCCCTTTCAACATCAAAATATTTTATAGGCCACCACATGGTAGTTATTGAACTTTGAGTATCTATTGATTGAGAAAATAAAGTACAATGAATTCAGTAATGTGCTTAAAATAAATTTGTATTTTATAAATCATAACATCTTCTACATGTTATGCATTCCATCTACATGGAGTTCTTAAAATAATGCCATTCGTTTGTTCAGAGAGATGGGGATTAGCAGCTGTTCTGTGCTACCCTGTGTTTTGTTGAAACATGTAGTTGGATTGTTTTAATTGAATAAAAGGGCCCATTGTTTCAGGTTTTACAATCTTTTTATTTATTAATTGGAAATTTTCTGTGAATACAGGTACTAATAATATTTTAGAAAAGTGTAAAGGACATGGTTTTAATTTGAGGTTCTTCTACCCTCCCCCCCATATTCTCCATAATATGAAGGCAGGGAAGAAGTCTGTTTTTCTCTTGCCATTGGAATATTCTGACCATCCTAGGAGCGGGAGAATGTAGAACACCTACATAGGACAAAACTGAAAATACAGTGTCAGTGAAACATCTACTTGTGAAAGCCTTTTTAACTTCAAAATGCATGTGTGGGGCTGGGGGTGGGGCGATGAGATGGGGGCAGGTGTTTGTGGGGGACGGAAAGCAGATTGGAGGAGAAAGACTAGCTGATAGACACATAATGTCATGGTTAAATTGACATCTTTTTTTGTAAAAAAAAAAAAAACGGTATGTGTTCCATTCTTAACATGTAGATTATATATTTAAATATCCACCATGTATATACTGTAGAATATTTGAGAATAGCTTTATCAGAACAAATTTTGATTTTCTCATTTTAAGCTACCTTAATATAGCACTAAAAGATCACTGTAGATTTTGTGTAACATTACAGTTGAAAAAATTCCTTATTTTTACTTGCAATTCCTTATAATTTACTTGCAATAACTTCTGAAAGTTATTTTTGTTTTTTTATTGGAAAACTTTGAAAGAAACATTAGTTGAGGATAATGATTTTGGTATAGAGTCAATGAAATTTTAATGCTTAACATTTTTTTAATATTACTGATTGAAACTCTTCCTTTCCTATTTAAAGATGATGAAAAAGAAGAGCATACTTCTAAAAAGCGCAAAATAGAACCGGGAGAACCAACAAAGAAGAAAAAATAGAAAACAAATGACAAGAATTTTTGGACTGTGAAACTTTGTTGAAATGAATTTTTTTGGCAGATTAAATTGATATTGTAAATTATTATGAAACAACATCTCCATGAAAGTATATGTTAATTAACTAATGAGTTTTGGTGCAGGAACCTTCCACTGTAGAACTCATTTTTTATTTAAAACTTATATGTATTTAAAACTCAAATGGTGACTTGTGATTGTGAAATTGACAACACTTGGAAGCATTCTTGCTACCACAGAATTGGTGACATGCTTTGAGTTTCATCCCATGTTGACATGCCAATGTTCTATGAACCTTTTATAAAGGAGTATATTTTTAAAGTAAATATATTGTACTGTGAACTTGTAGGGTGCTTTTCAGCAGTGTTTGTACAGTGTAAATAGATCATGGAAATAAAATTACCAGTATTACTATTACTGCATAACATTAACATTTGAATATTTGTGACAAGTACCCTCTTTGCCATGTGACATTCTGATAGTGGGTATTACCATTTAGGGAGTGCCTCCTGTGTTCCAAGTGCTTTGTGCATATATTATCTCTGATCCTCAGCCTAATAAAGCAGGTATTAATAGCCTCATTTTATAATAGAGATTAATTTATCCACGGTTACACAGCTAATGAGCAATGAATTTGAGATTTAACTCAGGACACTTGAACTCCAAAAATATCATACTAAACCACCTCTCAGCCAATCAGAATTTAGTCATCTTCGCTCAGGGGGAAATTCCTCTGCCCTCCTGATTTCTGTAATGATCCATACGGCCTGAAGACCATTAAAAACATTACTGAAGGGCTTCCCTGGTGGCTCAGTAGTTGAGGGTCCGCCTGCCGATGCAGGGGACACAGGTTTGTGCTCCGGTCCGGGAAGATCCCACATGCCGCGGAGCGGCTGGGCCGATGAGCCATGGGCGCTGGGCCTGCGCATCCGGAGCCTGTGCTCCTCAAGGGGAGAGGCCACAACAGTGAGAGGCCCACGTACCGCAAAAAAAAAAAAAAAATTACTGAAAAAAAAGTCATATTTTAGGAACTGTAGTTGCCATCTCTTCCAGGTACTCCTCTGTGGTAATCAGTAGAGATCTTCTCCCCTGATTATATTACTGCACTTATCATATATGCCTTATATTATGATCATTGATTTCCCTGTTAAATAGTAAGCTTGCCAAAGATAAGGATCTTCTACAAAGATTTGCTAGATGTAGCAAATGAAATTACGGGATACCCAGTTAAATTTGAATTTTAGATAAACAACAAATGATGTTTTAGTATATGTGATATTTGAGAAATACTTATAGTAAAAATTTATTTATCTGAAATTCAAATGTAACTGAGCATCTTATATTTTGTCTGGCAACCCTACACCTATGTGTTTTCTCTATCTAGCTCCTGTTTTAATGCTTTGCATGTAGTAATAAAATCAACAAGGGGTATTTAGGAAGATTGTAATCTTAGATTTGACTTCTGCAGTCCAAAATGCAGTGAAGTTATTTGTAACATTTTGAAAGATAAAAAAGAGCAGTTATATACTGCGTCAGTCTTTCCACGATTCTTACATGCCTTTAAGAGACAAGAGTTAATTACAGGACATTATTCAGTTTTTTAAAATCCCCAGTCTGATTGTTTTCCCCATGCTGGAAACCAACATTTGAAAAACTATAAAGTTTATTGAGAACATGAATCAAGTAGATTTAAGTTTGTAAAAGTCATTAAAAGTGTACCAGTCATAGTGTTTTGTGGATTGAGGAAGGGACATGAGTATGATGGCTTCCACTGTATCTTCAACTTACAAATGCAGTTCTACAGCTGCTTATCCTCTAGGTTTACAAGTATCTGAATCCCAAAGTTGAAATAATTGATAAACCAAGAAACTTTTTAAGGTTGAAATCTTTGTACATGAATAATTGGGAGGGCAGTGGTATCATGTACTAGGGAGTGGCATCAACTGGTAAAGCATGAGTCCAGTGTGACAAAAATGGAAATATGAGGTTGTGATTCCCAAATCTGGAAAAATCTATAGTCTGGATGAATGTATTGGTGGAACAGATATCTCGGAAGTTACTGAAATATTACAAGATTTAAAAAACTAGCATGAAAATGAACCTCATACAAGATAAAAAACACCAGCAAGCCAATGTCTGAAAATCTTTTTAACTTCTTTTTACCACTCATTGTTTCAACTCCTATCTTGTATCAATCAGTTTGTGACAGAGAACAAAAGATCACTAGATTGGTCTCTAGTGGTGCTTTGAGCCTCTTTTCTAGAAGGTAGCAGAACTGGGAAGGGGAGAAACAAAATACCACTTTTCCTTGGAGGGGGTAAATATTCTGATATTTTAAACAGGAAAGGTAGTTGCTACACTTGTGAGATTATTAAGCAACTGCTGGAAGATGTGCACCTATGTGAGTACAGGTCAAGCCAGTTTTAGGAGTGGGAGAGAGAATTTAGGAAGAAGGAGGCTAAATATTTTGGGGCAGTCTGACTCAGCCATTTGTATCTCGGGTTTCTTTTCAAAGTATGGCCAAGTAACAGAAGGGGAAATGAACTTGCTTATGGATTGCTTCACCTTCTGCAGAAATATCCCTGGTTGGAAAATGGACTTTCATGTCACTCTACATCTATCACCACATTAGAGAATGGATTTTTTTTACCCCCTTCAGAGATGTCCTGGGAACATGTCTAAGTGTCCATGTGGGTACTGTAGATAAGGCGCTGTTTGGTTCAGGTAGTGAAAACCCAGTGGAGAAGGAGCTTCTAAAAATCCATGAAGATTCGGAAAATCCTCTATCCAAGTTGCTTCCTTTTTAGAGAATCAAGTCACTTGATATTTCTGATTGTTTCCTCATCTTTAAGATAAGGAAGTTAGGTCGCATCAGGCATGAAGGACTTCTTTTGCGCAAAGACAAAATTTGAGAAAAGAACTAAGCATTCGTGGGCCATGTTTTAAAATTCAAAGTATAAATAATTTTATAGAGTTTTATGGAAAACTGGAATCAAAGAACATTACTGAGAAAATTTACCCTGCTTTGTAGCCATTAAGATACTAATATTACTTGGACTTGCTTCTAATCTTAACCCTTAATGCTGTGTCGTGCTTTTGAATTCACAGAGTTCAATCATATAGTAGTATTTTATTTGCCAAAAACCTAATGGGGTAGGTTTTATCATTTCCAAATTAGAGAATGGAAAATAGGCCCAGCAAGATGAAACAATACACGGATACACCAAGAGTTAGCTTCAGAGCTCAGGCTAGAATCTGCATCCCGTTCCATGCAAAATTTATGGAGAACCTCTTGGGTGCAAGACATTATGATAAGAACAAAGGACTCATCTTCATTTTGGCAAAATCACATTGGCGGCCATGAGGAGGATGTATATGTAAGTTACGAGTCGAGTCAGAAAGACTGGTTGCTGTAGTCTAAATAGAGTGATAAGTGTCTGAGTGAACTAAGGCATTGGAGAAGAGACACTGATTTGAGAAACGGATAGTGCTTAGTTGGATATAATGGCTGAGAGTGAGGTTTCCTTTTATTGCAAACTATGTACTTTTAATTAAAATATGAATGTAGCAATGCAGGTTTGGACATGACCTACATGTAAAACATATTGCCATACAATTCAGTTAGAAACAAAGCCCCACTGGGGATATTTGAAAATGTAATTATTTTTATAGGTATCTGAGTGAACCCAGCAACTTTGATAAGTTAAAAACGGTGACATTTAAATCCACACTGGGCTTTAAAACATATCATTGGTGGTATTTTGGATTTTAGCGTTTCATATCCATAGTGAACTGCTTTCATACCTCCATTATCACTTAGTGCAGAAGTTCAGACATTCCAACAAAAAGGCGTTATGCTCCCAGCAAATGTTTTGAACTTTGCATAGCACTCGGAAGTTCTCTCTATCTCCCTCTACACGGTTTTCCTAATTTCAGGTATCGCATTTGCATTTTAATGCAAAAAGAGAGAGAGAGATAACAAGAAGCATTTGTATGTACAGTCCGAAGAGGAGGGATTTTGCCTGTTTTGTTCATTGACTAGAACAGTGCCAGCACATAGTAGCACTCAATATAACTGCGAAGTGTTGATGGTAAGAATTCCTCACCCGGGCTTATGGGTGATCCTCTCGAGGCTTGTGTTTTCAGTTGTATGGGCCAATAAATCTTGAGAATTTAAACCAGTTTAAGTGTTGTGTCATTTTCCGTCAAAAACATCCTAATTGATGTGAAACTCTTTTCCCCTTTGGTTTCTTCCAGGGTCCTGTGTTCTCCTGGTTCTCTTTATTTCTTCTCTCTGGCCCCCTCTCTTCCAACTACCCTCAGATGCCACTGTACCCTACGTTGTTCTCTTCTCTACACCGGTTCTTGACAGTGTCAGCCAAGTTCATGGCTACCACAATCAGTAACCCTGATGGTTCCCTGCACTGTATGCTTACCAAAATGCTCTTGTAAAGCCCCAAATTTATGCATCCGATTGTACATTTCTGCTTGGGTCTCAAAGTCCCCTCACATACTGTATGTCCAAAACCAAACACATCGAGTCAAAACCCACACCACCTCCTATAATTTGTTTCTGGTTAATGGCATCACAGTCAACCCAGAAACCTGCCTTCTGCCTTACTTCCTTCCCATCATGTGGGTTTGGTCAGTAAATCCTGAGGCTTCTCTCCCCTCATTCTGACACACTTCTTAATCCAGCTCTAATGAATTATTTACAGTTCCCCAGATACACCATTGAGTTTAATCATTCTGTGCCTTCACTTGTACCATCTGCTTGGCCTGGCCCTTCTCCATCTGCTTAGTGAACCTCCCTTTTTCCCTCCAAGAAGCAGTTCAAGTATTCCCGCCTTTATTCACCTTGTTCTATTTATCTCTGTATCTGCACCTGAAAGTTGGTTTTCCCTATGCTCAGTACTAAACAAATAGCCAACATTTATGGAGTACTTACTATGTGCCAGGCATTGTTCTCGCGCTTTCCATGTATTAACTCATTTAATTTGATGAGGTAGGTGCTAGCCCTACTTTTCAGGGGAGAAAACACGTACAGAAAGGTTAAGTGATTTGCTCAAGGTGGGAGAGCTGGGAAAGGCAGGCCGACTGGCTCCAGGTTCCTTCCTCACTGCCCTGGAGTCAATAGATTGGTGTGTATTTGACTCAAGGACTCTTCTTAGCCCTAGAAGGCACTCAGAATACAAAAACTTGGAGAATTAATGAATACAAAACCAGTTCACTAACTGGAGGCCCAGCATTTGTTTAATACACCAGAAACATCTTTCAGATGGATCAGATTAATGTAAAAGGAAAGTCAGTGCATAAATGTTTTAAGAAGACCGATGGCAATTTCAGTGATTTAGTAGCTTATTTATCACATAGTTGGAGTGGTTTTGTTTTTGTTTTTTTTTGCGGTACGCGGGCCTCTCACTGTTGTGGCCTCTCCCGTTGCGGAGCACAGGCTCCGGACGCGCAGGCTCAGCGGCCATGGCTCACGGGCCCAGCCTTTCCGCGGCATGTGGGATCTTCCCGGACTGGGGCACGAACCCGCGTCCCCTGCATCGGCAGGCGGAGTCTCAACCACTGGGCCACTAGGGAAGCCCTCAGCCTACTTTTTTTTAGCAAAGCAAGATAGCTTTAAGCCACAAATTGTGCCTCAAATTTCATTGTTTTCTCTAACATTTCAAATTATGGCTTGAGTTTAGAGTCATAGCACCAGGGCATGGGAAGGCCTCCAGAGGTCCTCTGGTACAGCCTTCCCAGAACATGGGAATGTCTCCTCTGTGATCGTTCCTCTCTTTTCTAGGCTCACAGGCAAGCCCACGAAATGAGAGGTTTACAGGCTGGATTTGAAAAATCATTTCCTGTATGTCTGTAATATTTGGTACCTAGGGTCTGGAACTCGTCCTGTTCCTTTCCCTGTGTTTACCATTTTCTGAAAAAAGGAGAAGAAACAGAGGATTTGGCACATATCATTGAAGTAAAAGTGCAGCTCTATTCCTGGCATAATTACCTGTCTCCATTTCTAAATGGGACCAAAATTCTAGCAAACTTCCCCAGCTGACTGTGGAGTTTACATTTAGAATTCCTGAGAAAAACTGCAATGAAATAACAAAACAATCACTTCCAACTAAGGAAGTGACTTGTCTGCCAGCAAAGATATAAGCAAGCCAACTCAGAAATAACACCCATACCAGGGGGATTTTTTAAGACCCTGGTGCTAGTTTTTGCTAGTTTTCAATCTGGAGACGTACACGCACACAGTCATTGGAACCTTCTCTTTTTTACCATGTTCTGCCTTCAGGCCTTCCCCTCCAGTCCTCTCCTTAACTACAAAAAGTGGCCTAAAAGAGGTAGCATAGCAGTAAAATTTCTTCCATAACATCTGGAATCCATATGTCAAATCCATAAGGCATAAACTCTTCATTGTTTTTCTTTTAATTTAGGCTTAATTACTTGAGCTCCAAATCCCCCTGCCCCGCCTCCCTCCATACCAAACTAATTAGAGCAATTATCTGAGCCATCCTGGGCTACAGATCTGTTAAAGCCTGTTATTGAGGTTAACAAATGAGAGGGTTAATTTCTCTAGACTGCTCCATAGTTGTCAAAGAAAGATAATAAGCCCTTACATTTGTAGGGTGCTTTTGCGTTTTTAAGGTCTTTTTTCTGTACACCAAGCTGCCACCCAGGAGAAGGGTTTACTTTGGGGGTTCCAGACTGTCCGGAACCCTTGAGGTAAGTGACTTAATTCTGAACTGAAGCACTTGGAATTCACTGCTACAACATGAAAGAGGCTCCCCCCCGCCTTGCTGCTGCGACTGTATAAAAAAAAAAAAAAAAGATTTTGATGCTTTTTTAAAGAAATAGGATTGCCAGGTAGTACCTCTGGCGCCAACTTAGAAATGTTGACTTCAAACCTTAGACAGTAAGTGGCTTTTTTTAGATAATTTGACCAGGGCTCTGAGTATTTTTAACTTATTTAGAAGTTGCTGAATTCATCTGGTTGCTTTGGCTAATTATGAGCTGCTTAGGTTTTTCTATTCTTTTTCCACTTTTGTTTCCACTGTAACAGTAGCAAGGCTATCCTATATCAGTCTTGCTAGGTAGCTAAACTAAAGTTCCTAATTTAATCTTTTGCCCTGAAGGGTTTTTTTAGATCACCCAGCCTAGTATTAATTTTTTTCTTTTTTAAGCCCAGGAGAATTCGTTGAAGGAGGATTAGATTTTCTTAGCATTTACCATGATTTCAACTCATTTTTCCAACAAGGATTTGTGAAAATGTGATAAACAATGATGGAGAACAGATTTTATTTTTAATGTTCTAAGAGAAATTACAACTTTATTGCACTAAATTTTGAGAATGTGTTGCCTGTACAAGAGTTTAAATTGGAGAATAGATTTTCAATTGCCTCACATAAGTGCCAAAAGTAAGGGGAAAAAAGTCCATATGTTTCATAAGCACAGAAAACAAAAACTTTTAAGCTTTTTTTTACTACAAATATATTTAGTCTTTTCAAGGACAGGAACAATGTTTACACCAAAAATACAATAACAATTCATTATATTTATCACATTGTTTTAATTCATTCTCATAACATTATACATTATTATAAATTATATTATAAATTCTATATAATAGTAATGTTCATTTAAAATTTTTCTGATTATGAAAATGATACATGCTCATTGTAGAAGTTCTGGAAAAAACAAAAGAGAAATCATTTTAGTAGTGAAATCCACAGTTAACATTTTGATATACAATATTTTCTTAGAGTTTTTTCCTATGCATATGTGTACATATTCTACACAATATAGATATTTCATATTTTACTTAACATTAAGCATCAATTCCATTAAGAATTCCTCAAAAACCTAATTTTTATTTTATTTATCTTTATTTATTGTTATTATAACAATATCATGTCCATATTTTTCAGCACTATAAATAACGCTAAGATGAACATCTTTGTAATTAAGTATTTGGTTGTAGTATTTGACTATAGAACTACTTTTGTGAGTAAGAACTCAAGATGGAGTCATATGTAAAGTTATCCAGTTTGCTTGACTTAATGTTCCTAACCTCTTTTTTTCTGTTATCATTATTGCTTTATTTTTTTCATTGTTTTTTTAAAATTTATTTTACTGAGGTATAGTTGATCTACAATGTTGTGTTAATTCCTGCTGTATACCAAAGTGATTCAGTTATACATATATATACATTCTTTTTCATATTCTTTTCCATTATGATTTATCACAGGGTATTGAATATAATTCCCTATGCTATACAGTAGGACCTTGTTGTTTATCCATTTTATATACAGTAGTTTATATCTGCTAATCCCAAACTCCCAATCCATCCCTCCCCCACTGTGCTCCTAAACTCTTGAGACCACATTTAAACAAGTGTTTTCAAAATTTTTGTACATCTCCTTGAAAGTCCTAAATGTTAAGTCCCTTGCCAGAAGCCAGCTTTTTATAATAGCAATTTAGCATTTCTAATACATCCTCTTTTTAGGTGCTCTGAAAAACCACGTTTCCTTTTAGAATGCTCCAAAAAACTGTTCACATTTTAAAAAGCCACTTACCAGTGCTCAAACTGAGAACCTGGTTATTTTGCCTTCAGCAAAAGGAATTGGTGGCCACACGAATTAAAACAAATTTGGGGGACTTCTCTGGTGGCGCAGTGGTTAAGAATCAGCCTGCCAATGCGGTTCGAGCCCTGGTCCGGGAAGATCCCACATACCGCGGAGCAACCAAGCCCGTGTGCCACAACTACTGAGCCTGCACTCTAGAGTCCGTGAGCCACAACTACTGAAGCCCGCGCGCCTAGAGCCCATGCTCTGCAACGAGAGGCCACCGCAATGAGAAGCCCGCGCATCGCAACGAAGAGTAGCCCCCGCTCGCCGCAACTAGAGAAAGCCAGAGCACAGCAACGAAGACCCAATGCAGCTAAAAATAAATAAATAATAAATTTAAAAAAACAAAAACAAATTTGGAAGTGAAAAGAGGACTGAGGGAAAAAAATAAAGCAGACTCAGCTTTTCTCCCCCACTTCTGCATTATTGACAATATTAATGCAATTAACAGAGAAAAACCTTGGGTGGAGCCAGAAGGTACTGAAGAAATACCCTCTGGTTTCAGGCCGACCAGGCTTCTCAGATTCCCCACAGCAGCTGGCCTGCCCCACTGCAGGAGGCACCCGGAGCCAACCAACTAAGGGAGAGTGCCAGGGAGCATCTCCCCAAAAAAAAGGGCAGAAAGAAAATGCCTCCTTATCGTGACTTGTGGAATTGGGGAAATTCCACAATGGGAGCTCCCAGTAAAGCTTTACCAGAGGGTTAAACAGCAGACTCCCAAGAGAGGAGCTCCCTGGGAGAAGTAACCTTATCCTGCCTCTCATCTTGTCACTTAATCACACTTACATTGTTACCTCACTGCTGGCATATCTTATCTTCTTAACTGGATTAGGGGCTGCTGCAAAGCCAGCAGGGCCTTACATTTCTTGTGGGGCAAATTCAAAGATCCGGCACAAAGCAATAAATTTAGAAATTGTTCAATGAGTAATTGAATAAAAAAGAAACTCTTAGCATCTCAGAGCAAATGAGTTTTCAGAGCTTTTCCTGCCAGCCTATTTTCGATGGGGGACTGAGCAAAGCAGCCAAGAGAAAAGAGGACTAGTACAGAGCAGGTTACCAAGGTCCTTATTTCCCTGGGCTGGCCCTGAGGGAAGCTCACCAAGTCCACATTCTGATTCCTGTATCTCAGTTAATCCAAGTATTAACAACCTTCAATTAACTGAGATCCTCACCCCCACTTCCTCAATTTTTAGAAAAAAAAAAAAAAAATAGTAAGAAAACAATAGAAATTTTTTATTTTATAAAACAACTAAAACCACTTTTCAGAGTTGGCCGTTGACTAGGTATAAATACAACCCAACCTCCTAAACAAGAAGTGTGTTCCAAGAAAACTACTTGCATGTGCTCTCAAAAAAAAAAGAGCTCCATTGACAAAGTCTATCATTCTTCCCTCCTAGAAATTCACCCTGAACCTGACAGTTACAAAGCCTCTGAGGGGCCGTTCAATGGAGAACCCTCTTCACCTTCTTGGCCCGAGTGTCTCAAACTTATTTGAGCACAGAACTCTTTTGAGGACAGCTGGTAAATTTTGAGGAATAAGCTTGAAGACATGCTGCTCTCCACCATGTGGAATGACAATACTCATTTGGGTTTACCCTGGTGAGGAGGTCCAGTGGGGGCAGGGATGGGGGTTGATCATTGATTACTCAAGGGGTCAGTAGCTTCAGTGGAGTCTATTTCTAAATTAATTTTCAACACAGTTGTTGAATCTAAAAGATATTTTTAAGATAAACGCAAATTAATACTACTAGGAGATATTATTTCTCACCAACTGGATTGGAAAAATTCCACGTGACAACACACTCTGTTAATAAGACCACAGAGACACAGCATGCTCATACAACACAGGTAATAGGGTACAATGATCCAAACTCTATGGAGAGCAATTTTGCAAAATCTATAGAAATTACAAATACATTTACTGATTGACCCTGAAATCTCACTTCTGGAAATGATCCTGTAGATATGCCTACACATGTGCAATATGATATATATATATATATCATATATAATATGTACATGATATCCGTGACTATTTATTGAAACATTGTTTATAATAGCAAAATACTGGAAGGAAATTAGTGTCATAGGGGTCTGGTTAAATACCTATGATGTATCCACTCAGTGGAATAGTATGCAGTGGGAAAAAATAAGGATAGTAAAGAAGCTCTTTGTATAGATATGGAAAGATATCCAGAATACACTGTAAAATTTGAGAAAGGAATTTTCAGAAGGTATATATACTATCCTACTTTTTACTTTCTGTGTAAGAAAGGGAAGGTTAAGAATATATATTCACCAAACAATGGAATATTATTCAGTGCTAAAAAGAAATGAGCCATGAAAAGACATGGAACAAACTTAAGTGCTTATTACTAAATGAAAGAAGCCAATCTGAAAATAACTGTATGATTCCAACTATATTACATTCTGGAAAAAGCAAAACTATGGGAACAATAAAAAGATCAATGATTGCCAGGAGTTGGTGTGAATGGAAAGGATGAATAGAGAACAGAGGATTTCTAGGGCAGTGAAAATACTTTGTATGATACTGTAATGATGGATACACATCATTTTACATTTGTCCAAATCCATAGTATGTACAATAGCGAGAGTGAACTGTAATGTGAACTATGGATTCTGGGTGATTATGATGTGTCATTGTAGGTTCATCAGTTGTTACAAATGCACCCCTCTGGTAGGGGATGTTGATAATGGGGGAGGCTATGCATGTGGTGGGGCACGGGGTCCAAGAGAAATCTATGTACCTTTTTCTCAATTTTACTGTGAACCTAAAACTTCTGTTTAAAAAAAAGTCTTGAAAAAAAGAATATATATTCATATTTACCTGTGTTAGTATAAGGTAATACTAATCCTTTAAAGTAGTCACCTATAAGAGGGCAAGGAAAGTTTGGGGTAGACAGTGACAATGTTGAACTTTACCTGAGCCCTGTGTTCCAGCAACCAGCAAAGGACTGCCCTCCTGTCTGAAATAAGGCCCATCTTCATCCTTCCTTGGAACACCCATGAGATTCCTGTGGATGACTCCTTGTTTACCAGCCACCTTCCTTTTCTTTGAGACATTCCTCATTAATGAACATTCTCTCTATCATAATAGCCAGAATGAAGTCTTTAATTGTCCACTGCATTTTCACAATAGGCATGGAGATAGACGTGGGAGAGTTCTCTGGGTAAATCTTTTTCTATCATTTAGATTTTCAAACAATGTGACTGCATCACCTGCTTTTTAAATTTTTAATTAATTAAAAGTACAAAACAAGCAAAAGATATTTCTGATTAACTAATGGCTAAATTGAAAGTTCCATTAACCAGCCTCTCTCAGTCTCAGCATCCCAGTGAGTAATTTCAGGATAGAAGCATGGCCCACTTTTCAGTCTTTTCTACTGACCGATGAAGTGCTGGCTCTCTAACACTTTCCCAGCTTTCCTCCCTCATAAGTACACTCAGTAATGACAGCAGTGGAGAGAAAGGGAAAAGGCCGGGAGCAGTTTTGTCCTCTGATGTATACTTTTTTAATGCCTGGCTGATGAAATTCCCTACTTTGAGCCCATCATCTCTCCTCCTACTGCAAAAACAAAGGAATGTCATTTTCTCTTCTCATCCTCCACACGTCCCTGCCCTTTGGGTCTTCTTTATCTTTCCCTGTGAGTTGTCATTAACATTTTGGAGGCCTGAGCCTCCCTGTAACTCATGCATGCTCACTCCCCTGTCCCTGCTGGCTGGAGTGGGATGTGGTGCCCGGCTTTGCTGACGAGCCCTGGGAGCAGGCACAGGAGTGGAAGGAACCTGGGTCCCTGAGTGACAGTGAGGAACAAAGCTGCCCTGAGGACCTGCACATTCACACTGAGACTGTTACATGAGAGAAAAAGAAACTTCTTTTCTAAGCCACTATGCGGCTTAACTTTATCCTAATGAACACAGTTTCTTTTCAAGAAAATCGAAAGGGTTGTTCTAGATAATCTCTAAGAAGCTCCCCAGTGCTAACTGATGTGAATCAAAGCCTGATTTTGCTACTTTAAGGGTTATAGAGGCTTTGAAGCAAAGCCGCGTTTAGAGAGCATACCACTGGGCACAGCTGTGATGCATGTGTTACTCTGTGGCCTAATGGATAAGATCTGGACTTTGGGTTCAGCCCTCATAACTTCAGTTCCTGGCTCTGCCCCTCACCACCTGTGACCTTGGGTGAATTGTTTAAGCTGTCTGAGCCTCACTTCCTTATCTATAAAATTCAGATAATACTAGGAAATCTTTCGCAAAGTGAGATAATCCAGGAGAAGTTCTTGACTAATAATAAATGCTCAATAAATGGTAGTTTTTATCATTGTGGTTGTTATTGTTATTATGACCTTTGTCAAGAATATAAATCCCAACTGTAATACTACTTGTATGAACAAGTTTTATCCACATTCTGATTATATGCTTTATATCATCATTTTAAAGAATTAACAGATAAAAGCATCACAAAAGATTGAAATCCCTGTGCAGGGTGAGGGATTGGATGTGGAAGAAACTTCTACTCTTTGCCCTGTGTAGTTCTCCTGTCTTTTCTGGGAACCCTAGAGGGCTATACTTCCCAGCCTCTTGCATTTAGGGCCTCATGACTAGTTCTCATTTAGGGGCAGCGAGTCAAAGTAATATATATGACATCTGGTGCAATGTATTTCAGAGTGAATGTGAATTCTCCCTGGTCTCTCTTCCCCTGAAACCCCTGGTTGAGCTGGCAGCATCAAACAATGATGAATCCCCCATTGACCTAGATCTTTGAGGGATTAGGTAGAGTAAGTCTATTTCCCACCCTTGACTTCCCACTACTCACATTGGACATATGGGATGAGAAATAAATCTTGTTGTATTGACACTGACTACACTATACATTACCTATCCTTTTCTAATATAACAGGTAATGACCAAGTCACCATAATATGCAAAATACTTAAGCCTTTGAACTGAATTGAAATGTCAACGTGCCCACCATCTGTCTACTGCTATAGGCCCTTGCTTGAAATCTCCATGACTAAAATTCCTAAAGGTGATTTAAGACATAGAAATTTTAATTATTTCTTTAACAAACATACAGAGATAAAAAAGTTCCAGGACTGGGGCTTCCCTGATGGCGCAGTGGTTGAGAGTCCGCCTGCCGATGCAGGGAACACGGGTTCGTGCCCCGGTCTGGGAGGATCCCACATGCCGCGGAGCGGCTGGGCCCATGAGCCATGGCTGCTGAGCCTGTGCGTCCGGAGCCTGTGGTCCGCAACGGGAGAGGCCACAACAGTGAGAGGCCCGCGTACCGCAAAAAAAAAAAAAAAAAAAAAAAAGTTCCAGGACTGATTAATATGGAGGTTCTATGATTAGAGCCACTGGTAGTGTAGGGAAAAGCTATTATAGTTTGTGACTGATTGTATTGAGATGATTTTTTAATGCATTTTATTACATAGAAAGTCTGACTTTCGAGTCAGACTGCCTAGGTTTGAATTCCGACTTCATTTCTTATTTTGGGCAAGTTCCTTAACTTCTCTGGGCCTCAGTTTCTTCATTTGTAAAATGGTTTAATGCACCTCACTTAAAAGGTTGTTATAGGGATTAAACAAGTTTATATATAGTTCTTCGATTACACATGACACATAGTCCTATATGTGTTAACTATTATTATTCTGATGATTATTTCTAATAATCTAATGATTTCTGAAATTAGAAATCATGCCATATGATCCTGGCATAGGAATAGACCAATAAGTCATTGAATAGACAATAGAGAACCCAGAAATAGATGCAAGACAGGACTGCTGTCCACTTGGCTTGAATGGTGTCCCTGTAGCAGTGATTTACAGACAGCACCTGTTCTGACTGGCTTGTGTTCATGCTGTTTTGATTGTTTATATTTTGAATACACCCTTGGTCCCCGGGCATATGGAAATTTAGTACACGCAAAATGTTGTACTTCAATTCAGTGATTAAGGATGATTTATTTCACATATATTGTTCGGTTTTTAAAAAATATTTTTTGATGTGGACTATTTTTAAAGTCTTTATTGAATTTGTTACAATATTGCCTCTGTTTCATGTTTTGGCTTTTTGGCCAAGAGGCATGTGGGATCCCAGCTCCCTGACCAGGGATGGAACCCGCACCCCCTGCACTGGCAGGTGGAGTCTCAACCACTGGACTGCCAGGGAAGTCCCAATTTCACATGTATTGTTGACAAACACCTCGTTATATATTAGGTAGAATAAAAAGTATGACCATTACCTTATATAAAAGTACATTTTAGACAGATTTGAGATTTAAGTGTAAAAATGTAACAATGAAAATTTGGCTCTAAACATTGGTTGGAGAGTCCTTTAGTAGGAAACCCAGAAGCTGTACAAGAAGAGACAGATAACTACCCAAATATTAAAAAAAAAAAAAAATATATATATATATATATATAGTATGGAAAAAATACCACAAATTCAGTAGACAAATGATAGATTAGGAAAAATATTTACAATGCATGTGACAAACGAAGGGTTAAGAGTTTTACTATACAAAAGCTGAAGAAAAAAAAAAGGTAACCTAATGGAAAATGGACAAAATGTAAAAAGGCCAATTCATGTAAGAGCAAAACCAAGATGGCCACTAAACACAGACAAAGATAGCAAGATGTCTGCCTCATAAGGATTCAGGGGATTGCAAATTGAGGTAACCATGAAATATCCCTTTACAGACATCAGATTGGCAACAATAAAAAAAGAGAGATAACAGCTACTGCTTTCAGGAATATGTGGAAAGGGGCACACTCACACACTACTAGTGGAAATGTGAAGTGATAGAGTGTTTTGGAAAACAAAGTTAAAATAAAAAATATACATACCTTTTTCCTAGCAATCCTACTCATATGAAGAATTTTTCCACTTAAATAGAAGCACCAGTATGAAAGAGTATATGTACAAGAATGTTTGTCGCATCCTTGTTTGCCATTAGGAAAAAATGTAAAACTTAGGCATTAGGTTCATCCATTCAATGGAAGAATAATGCAGTCATTAAAAAGAATGTGTTTAGGGCTATACCAGTTTTCTTGAAGGGATCTCCATGGTATAGTTTAGATAAGACAGATGAAATACAGAGAAATGCCTGTTATAAACACACACATACACACACACAAACATACAAGCACAACATAAATGTATCTGATCATATGAATGTGGGGAAAGAAAAAGACATATCCATACCGTTTTTTTTTTTTAATTTATTTTATTTATTTATTTTTGGGTGCATTGGGTCTTCACTGCTGCGCGCGGGCCCTCTCCCAGCTGCGGCGAGCGGGGGCCACTGCTTGCCGCAGTGCGCTGGCTTCCCACCGCTGTGGCCTCTCCCGCTGCGGAGCACGGGTGCCAGGTGCATGGGCTTCAGTACCTGTGGCGCACAGCCTCAGTAGTTGTGGTGCACGGGCCTAGTTGCTCCGCGGCATGTGGGATCCTCCCGGAACAGGGCTCGAACCCGCGTCCCCTGCCTTGGCAGGCAGACTCTCAACGACTGCGCCACCAGGGAAGCCCCATACCGTATTTTTATATTGATTCCCTGGGATGAGAATACAACCAAAGAAGCAATTTTTTAAAAAAGAATTTTAAATGACATAATAAAAGTAGCATGTATGGGATTCCATTTACATAAATTTATATATAGATAAGTGAGATGCATAAAAGGATGAGCACCAAAATATTAACTGTGGTTATCTCAGACAGGGTGATGAGACTTCAGGTCATTTTTACTTTCTTCCTTACATGTTTGTATATTGTTTTTTGATTGTTAAAATGTATTACTTACATAATCAAAAAGCATAAAACTACTTTCATTATTTGGGAAATAAAGGAATGAAAATCCTCAGCAAACTTCTAGTTAAATTAGATACTAATTTAGGGAGAAACTTGAAATGTTATCATAGAAACACCTAAGTAATATTGAATAATCTCCTAATTTATTTAAATTTGATTTAAAACAATAAAAATATTTAAGTATCTTTTAAAGATTTTGTTCTAGTTTTCTCCCTTAGGTAATAAAATGTAACAAAAACCTCAGGTCATTTGACCTGAGTTTTTGTTATTCAGAGAGAAATTTTTCATCATGATTCAAAAGAGCTTTTGTTAAAAGATTTTGTTAAAAGTTTTCTTTTCATACTTCTAATGAAATCCTTTAATTTTCTTTCTTTAATAGGTCACTTCCTTGTATCCTGGTGTTTTCCTCATTTCTGGAGACCTGCTAATTTAATGGTTTTATTCCTCCACCCTGCTTCCTTAAATTTGACTGTATACTTTGTGGTAATCAAATTACTACAACAAGCTTGTTATAGCACACTTTGTCTCTTTATGGTCTCAACACAAAGGATTTATAGTGTTTTCAGTTCTTATCTTGTGAGTCCATTCATATGTATATGAAACAGTTGAAAAGCTGTTTATAAATGAAAAGCTAAATTATAATCCTGAAAGGACCTCTACCCCTTTCGTTAAAAAGTGGTATTATGGTAACATATAATATTATAGTAACTACACTTCGGTAAAAAATAAATAAATCATTTTTTTAAAAGGAAAAAAAAACGTGGTATTATAGGGAAAGAACAGTAGGCAGCAAAAGCACTATCAGAATAAGCCCTCGAGAGCGATTAGACTGGGTGAGATACGGGCACTGTTTCAAACAGCTTAACTAGACACATACACCACATTTTTCTCTTTTCTGGCTCCCTTGGGCTTCTACATTCCAGCCCTCTCACCATTGTCTACCCACTCAGTCTTTTTCTTTCTTCTTTGACTGAAACATCTTCATGGTTTTCTTGAGTATTATGTTCCAGTAAATTTTCTTTCACAATGAGAAGCTTATTTGTATCTAATTTTAATAAATGTGTTCTCTCTTTAGTGACCAGTGTACTGAAAGCAAAAAGTATAAGCACAGCTGAATTTCTCAAACCTTCTCTGGTCCCTGGAGGGAACTGTTAGTATGAAACCATGGATCAGGTCAACGCTAGACAGCTCCACTTCTCGCTAGCAGGAAGCCTCACTTTATTATGAATTATGAATCCTTTGCTCCTTGACTTAGGCCCGTTCTGCCTTTCCAGAGGCAAGAAAACTCATGCTGATGTCAAAAATGGGATCTGCAATACTTATCCAATAGGGAAGTTGTAAAACTTAAGCCATATTTTTGTAGTATTTTCCAACCCGTTGCTGAAAGAGTTGCGGAAATCCAATGTTAGTCTTGTTTCTACCGCTACTGTGATTCATTTTGTTTCAGTGATGCAACAGGTAAAAATACAATCGTTGCTGATGATCAGGATAAGTGTGAGGTTTGCATACGACCTAAAGAAGCAAGGAATTGTCATCTGTCTTTCCGTAACAAAAATCTTATTCAAAGCGTTCTCTGTAATGACTGGATGTCAATGTTTTTTCAAATTGGAGAATCTGTTTTGATGCTTTGGAAAATTCCAGTCGCTTTCTGCAGTTTCCTTATTGACAAGGGCTATCAGGCTTTCCGAGAGGGTCTTATCTGCAAGCTGCAGCAGTGGCTGATCGAGCTGCCAAACAGGTTCAGTGGGATTACACAGCTGCCTGGGAGCTGGAGGCCAGGCTGGGTGAGCTCCCAGCTTTCTCCTTTCAAGGTCTGCAGGCTTTGACCTGTAAATAGGTGCCTACACAGGGTCTAATATGTCACACAAATATGCCTTAGCAAAAGTGGTAATGCCCCTTATTACCTGGCTTAGCAACAATCCCAAGACACATATTTAGAAAGGTACCTGTATAGATTGCTATACTTGAAACTATGCCTGGTATTTCTATAAAACCCTCTTAAGAGATGATATAATGATTCAAAGTTATTTATAGTAGCCAATGAGAACAAGTCCCTTCCTATAACCCCAGCTCTCAAGAGCAGCCCTAAAATAACAAACCAACACGTATACTAGGTGGATGCCCTTTAGGCTGAGCTCAAGTGTTCTGTTCTTGGGGATTGCGTTTTACTCATTTGAGATGACTTTTACCAATTCTAGCCACCATGATTTGTGATTTTAATGCTTCCTTTAAAACATATTTGAATTTTTAATGTTTTCTTGATAGTTCAGAGAACAGTTTTCAATTTGTGAAGAAAAAACACCACCTTGTAAAATTGGAGTAATCTCTGATATTCACAGTTGGGAAGTAAATTCCTAGCTAAGATTTTTTGTTGTTGTTCCTAAAATGGAGACAAATTGGGTAACAAATGAAAAGTGCTGTGAAAAGGTAAGCCATTATTATGGAGGCCATTGGCAGGTTATTTGTAGGAAAAAGTAATCAGAAGAGAGATTAGGACTTCCATTCAACAAATAATATAAATATTTTAAATATTTCTAGCAGTTAACACTTTCTAATAACAAAAGCCCTTGTCAGAATAGCATTCTTCTTTTGAAGTGGGGAGAGTAACAACTGGGTCATTCTGTCCTGTCATATCAAGTCTTAACTCATTATCATGAATGATATAAACTATTAAAACATTATCTTCCCTAATGTGCATGTCACTGATTATTTTGTTTTTTGGGTTTTTTTTTTGCGGTACGTGGGCCTCTCACTGTTGTGGCCTCTCCCGTTGTGGAGCACAGGCTGCGGACGCACAGGCTCAGCGTCCATGGCCCACGGGCCCAGCCGCTCCACGGCATGTGGGATCCTCCCGGACCGGGGCACGAACCCATGTCCCCTGCATCGGCAGGCGGATTCTCAACCACTGCGCCACCAGGGAAGCCCTTACCCATGTTTTTTTTTTAAAGACAGTCGTTTTGAAGAGATTGTTTAGAGGTTTGTATTTAAGTTGGAAGGACTTCACAATTATTTGCTCTCATCATTAGCTCTGTGATGGAGGGTAGGGGGCTAGTAGTATTTTCAGGTTTTCAGATTTTTTTAAAGTGACCACAATTTTTAATATTCGATGAACAACTTTGAAACAAGTTATTTTGTAACAGAGGGAACCAACAGGTGCCCTGTTTATCCTACAATAAATAGCTACAAGGTTTATAAATGATGCCATATTATTGATACTATGGACTTCTTGGAGTGTTGTCTCAATTTCAGAAAAATCCTTTTTTCTCACAGTCTCAGTCTAATTTATGTTTCTATGTTAAGACTACTGCCTTTTCCTCACTCCTTTTCCATTTTTCCATCCATTCATTCATTCATTCACCAATTATTGAGCACGTACCATGCTCTGGGGATAGGAAGAACAATATTTGAGCTGAAACTTGAAAAATAATTTGGGTTCTATCTGTGCTTGGTCCCTACCCCCATGGAGCTTACATCCTAGTCTGGGAGATGGACAGTAAGCAAGTAAAATATATCAGTAAGAAAGATAATTACAATTTGTGATATCTGTTATGACCAGAGACTCTTTGTTGCAGTACTGTTTGAGCTGAGACCTGAAGGATGAGCATGAGCAAGCTATACATTCTCTGCAAAGAGGAATTCCTGTACAGAGTCCCTGAGCAGGAAATGCTGTGAGGGTCTGAGAAACAGAAAGGTGGTCAGCATGGTTGAAGAGTGGGGAGAGTGGGATGAGGTGAGGATGGAAAGGCAGACAGAAGCCACATCATACAGGCCCTCATAGGCTGAGGGAGGAAGTTTGGAATACCTTATATGAGCAGTAAGACCCTGAAGGGCTTAAGCAGGGGAGGGTCAGGTGAATGTGGAGGGGAGGGGTGTTCAGGATGAAGGGACAGTCACATGCAAAGATGTGGAGATATGAAAAAGTGTGGTAAAACTTTTAATATTCAGGAAAGAGCCCCACATTTAGAATCTTGCGTGCAAGTGGATCTGATGACTAAGTGAAGCAGCTTTCTACACTAAAATTCTGTCACTAGTCAAAAAATTGACAACCCCATAAGTCCAAAGCTTTGGAACACTGCACTATCTCAGTGAAACCAAACCCATAGTTTTGAAATCAATTTATCGTGCTCAGAGGACATATTAAATGAACCAAGTGAGTGACTTTGATCCATGGCTAGTCTTTCAGAGGACACAGAACAATATCATTCCCTTCCTTTTCTCTGGCCACAAGTAATCAGAAATAATTAGTGATCCTTCTTCTTCTTATTATTATTTTTTTGTGGTACACGGGCCTCTCACTGTTGTGGCCTCTCCCATTGTGGAGCACAGGGTCCGGACGCGCAGGCCCAGCGGCCGTGGCTCACGGTCCCAGCCGCTCTGCGGCATGCGAGATCCTCCCAGACCGGGGCACGAACCCATGTCTCCCGCATCGGCAGGCTGACTCTCAACCACTGCGCCACCAGGGAAGCCCTGATCCTTCTTATTTTTATTGGTTCAGAAATGTCTGCCTCTTTAAAGGGTACAGGAGATAATTTGTGGCAAAAGCACCCATTTCTGAGTATCAAAATTGCATTACCAGGATAGGGTTTTTTGTTTTTTATTTATTTATTTTTGACTGTGTTGGGTCTTTGTTGCTGTGCGCAACCCATGTTGGGCTTTCTCTAGCTGCAGTGAACGGGGGCTACTCTTTCTTGCAGTGCGCGGGCTTCTCATTGCAGTGGCTTCTCTTGTTGCAGAGCACAGGCTCTAGGCACGTGGGCCTCAGCAGTTGTGGCTCGCGAGCTCCAGAGGGCAGTCTCACTAGCTGTGGCTCACAGGCTTAGTTGCTCCAGGGCATGTGGGATCTTCCCGGACCAGGGCTCGAACCCATGTCCCCTGCATTGGCAGGCAGATTCTTAACCCCTGAGCCACCAGGATAGGGATTTATGTTTCTAGGATGCTTAGGTGTTTGGAGATAAATCTGTTGTGTTTTTCTAAGAACTTTTCTTTAAATTATTTTCTTTAAATTATTCAAGTTCAGCCTTTGCACTTGCTGTTATTTATCTTGCTGACGTTGGTGCATAGCTGCTCCACAGCAACCGAAAGGGGGATTTCCGCTGGGCTCTTCACTGGTAGCCTTTTTAGTTATAACTCAGTTTCCTAATTCCCCTTTACCTTCCTGTCTTAACCCTAAGTGACCTAATTCATGCATTTTCTTGTGTCCTTTAGGAAGCCAAGTTCCCTGTTTTATTCCCAGGGCAGTTTTGGTATGTTTACATGCAGAATTCGATTTGTTTATAGTTTGGCTCATTCTCTGTTAACATAATGCTATGGAATGAAATCTTTGCTCCCCTTCAGCCCTGACAGGACTTGGCAGTGACTACTACTTATTTCGTTGTGGTTTCCATTGGGAGAAAAAGCACTCACTTCTCTTTTCACACACAGCCCTGCCTCAGACATTCCTCCTGATAGGATGTCCTTTGGTCTCTCTTCCTTTTATCTATCAGCTAATCTCACATTCTTGCTGAAGCAGACCGCTTGCCATTCCCAAGCACACGCTGAACATTCCCATCCCTTTGCCTCTGCTCATGCTGTTGCATGAGCAAAGAAAGAGTTCTAGCAAGGATGCCCTCCCCACTCATTTCTAGTGAGCCAACATTTCGTTCCTGCCTCCTTCACCAAGTCTTTTCAGAACCCTTTAATCACAAGTCTTTGTTTGACTTTTCATTGGGCATTTTTCCCAAGACCATGCAATGACCTGTTCAGGTTTCCTGAGAACAACAGTTAGAACCCAAGAAATCATTTGATAAACAAAGGGTTAAGCCTGTGGCTAGAATGGGGGAGAAAAACCAAACCGCCAGGTATTTGGGAAAGAAACAGATGATAGAGGGAAAGCTTAGGCTTTGGAATCAGATGTAATTTTTTTAGTGTGGATTCTAACAGTCACTTACCAGTTCTGTGATCTTGAGCAAGTAACTTTCCCTCCCTGAGTTGCAGGCTTCTCGTCCGTGCAGTGCGGGTAGTGAGTTCTGTTTCTCACAGTTATGAGGAGTAAATGAAAAGATACATGATTAACTGTTGGCCAGAGTAGGATCTCCATAAATGCTAGTTCTCCTCCATTAAGTTCTACATGGAAGAGAAGCAAGGGATTGGTCTAGAATTCCTACCTGCATGTAGAAACTCAGGTGAGGTTCCAGTGTGTACAAAGTTGGGAACAAAGGAGATAGGCAAGTAGAAGAAGGGTGAGAAGACTTGCAAGTTGCAGATTATGGAGGGAAATGGGTCAGCAGCTATCCCAGGGAATGGAATACCCGGTGGTATCAAGTGTGATAGCGGGGTTTGAGGAAAACTAAAATCAGGACAGCCCGTAGGAAGTAGTTAGAAATTCAAAGCACAGGGATTAGAAAAATTGAATATGTGGACCCTTGGGCTAGGCCTAGTGACTTTCTTTGACCAATGGAACGTGAGCAGAAATAAAATGTCAGCTCCAAGCCTAGGCCATAAGACACATGCCAGGGGTAGCTACTGCTCCTTCAGCCAGGCAGCAAAATGAGGCATGCATAGCTAAACTGACCTGTAGCCTTATCAGAGCTGCCCCAATTGACTTGCAAACCCATGAGCAAAAAGTAAGTAATAATTGTTGCATGCCCTTGAGATTTCATGTTGTTTGTTGTGCAGTGTTATTGCAGCAATTGCTGACTGATACACCATCCTTCTTATCTGTTAGTTCAATGGCATGAGGAGCCCCAAATTTGGTTGCTTCAAATTACAATTCAGTGGAAACGTTTTTGTGTCCCTTGACACAAAATGGATGCATTCTTCTGAAGGGGCCTATGATCTCCCCAACAGAGCTCAAAGTTTCAGATACAGAAAGCAAATATTGTGCGTGTGTGTTGGGGAAGGGGGGGCGGAGTGGGTTGTTAGACATAATAGTGAGAGGAAATCTCTCCCTGCTACTTCAACCTATTATGGATTGCATGTTTGTCTCCCCCCCCACCCCGATTCATATATGTTGAATCTTTAACCACCAGTGGGATGATATTTGGAGGTAGAGCCTTTGGGCGGTAATGAGGTCTAGATGAGGTCACAAGGGTGGTGCCTTCCTGATGGGACTGGTGTTCTCATTAGAAGAAGAAGAGACACAAGAGTTTTCTCTCTCTCAAGGATCATGCACTGAGGAAAGGCCATGTGAGCACAACAGCAAGAAGGCACTGTCTACCAGGCAGGAAGTGGGCCCTAACTAGACACCAAATCTGCCACACCTTGATCTTGGACTTTTAGCCTCCAGAACTGTGGGAAATAAAATTCTGTTGTTTAAGCCACCCAGTCTGTGGTATTTTGTTATAGCAGCCTGAGCTGACTAAGACACTAGCCTTTGATTCTAGGACTCGTATATTCTTGCTATTGTATAAGTAGTCCCAGCTGCTGATAAAAAGCATATACTGCATCCTATAACATCATCCTTTCACAGGGCATTGTCTTCCCCTTGGCACCGTAGCTGAGCCTTCAGTAGGCCATTCCACCATTCTAGAAAGTTACCTGCTCTGGGTGATGGGATAAGTGATAAGACCATGAACTCTGAGCACATATCCTGTGCCACACCACTTTTGTATCATGAATTCCTCATGCAGAATCAAAGGTAGGATGGAGAATAAGATGATCTTCTGTAAGTCCATGGATGGTGGTGCTGGCCGAAGTGTTCTAGGAGGCCAAAGGTTGTCACGTCAAGGAGGACATGACAGAAGTTGCTCAACATAGTCGATCTGCCGCCAAAGCACTGGGTCACTCCCGGTAGGAACGTTGCCACACTGAAGACAGTGTGAATGAAGCTGATGGCAGATTAGGCAGCAGTTGGTAATCAGGTCAGTCCTGTTGAGGGGAAAACATCCACTTCATTCTACCAGATCATTTCACTGAAGGAATGAAGGAGGAGCAACAGAAATCGTGTATATCTAGGTAAATATAATAGTCTATTCTTTTCCTCTTAAATTCTTCAAAATATATTTGAAGGTTGAAGTCAAAATTATAAAATTTCTAATATGGGGTTTCAATGTAGGTAGATGTAAGGGATAAGACAAGTATAATACAAAGGGAGAGGGTAAGAGGGCCTATATGTTGGTTGCTTCCACATTCCACTTGAAGTGGCAAAGTATTAATTTTAAGTGGACTGTGAAAAGTTAAGTAGATATATTATATCCTTAGAAAGACCAACTAGAAAACATTACAAATAGAGTCAAAATCACCATGGGGGGGGGGGGAAGTCACCATAGATAAGTTAAAATGGAATACAAGAAAGTGTTAAAAAACCTAAAAGAAGAGAAAAAATGGGAAACAGTGGAAACACACAAAAAATAAGGAATAAAATGGTAGACTAAATCCAAATACATAAATAATTTCATGAAATGTAAATGGAATGAATACTCTAATCAAGTTTCTTTCTGGTATTATTTCTCTTATGTCTGAAGAACTTGAAAAATTCCTTTAGAGCAAGTCTACTGGCAATGTTTTTCTTCATCTAAGAATGTTTTATGTCACCATTCCCTTTAGGAATCTGAAGGATGGCTTATGTCAGTATACAATTCTGAGTTGACAGTTTTCTCGGCATTTGAAAAATGTTGTGCTATTTTCTTCTAATCTCCATGGCTCTGATGAGAAATCTGTAGCCATTGGAACCATTGTTCAAAGATAGGTAATGAGATAACGCATAATTTTTCCTCTGGCTGCTTTTAAGATTTTTTTCTTTGTAGTTTTCAGTAGGTTGATTATGACGTCTGGGCATGGATTTCTTTAGATTTGTTTTTTGGGGGAGTTAGTTGAATTTCTTAAATCTTTATGTTTATGTCTTTCGTCAAACTTGGGAAGTTTTCAGTCATTTCATCCTCAAATATTTTTTCATCATCACATTCTCCTCTCCTTCTGGGGCTCTGATGATGTGATTGTTAGATCTTTTGTTATTAACCCATAGATCTCTGAGCCTCTGTTCATTTTTCTAAAAATCTTTCTTCTATGTTGTTCAGATTGGAAAATTTATATTGATATATCTTTAAGTTCATTGATTCTTTCTCCATCATCTCCATTCTTTTGAGCCTATCCAGTGAAGTTTTAAATTTTGATCGCTGTATTTTTCAGTTATAAAGTTTTCACTTGGTTCTTCTTTATATTTTCTATATATTTTTGCTGAAACCTTCTATTTTTTTTTTACTTCAGAATGTTTCCAATTGTTTGTTGAAGTATTTATGTAATAGCTGTTTTAAAGTCTTTGTCAGATAAAACCAACATCTGTGTCATGCTGGTATTTATATCTATTGATCATCTTTTCCTATGCAAGTTAAGATTTTCTTGGTTATTTGTACGCTGAGTAATTTTGGCTTATAGCCTGCACATACTGAATTTTATGTTCTGAAACTCTGGGTCTTGTTAAAATCCTATAGAGAATGTAGATTTTTTTTTTTTTTAAACAGACAATCAATCTGGCTAGGTTAAGGCTGCAAGTTTCAACCAACCTTCTGTGGGTTCTGCTTCCAATGTAAGGTCAGTTTTTCAAACCTTTGCAGCACTGTTCAGATCTGTCCCACATGTAGGTCATCTGTTAGTTAGTTTGGGGCATGGGTGGTGATGTATCTGTTAGTTCAGTTCTCAAAGTCTTTGATATGCTGATTAGGATCAGATCCACACATGCATAGCTCATGGTGAGCCCAGGAGTTCATGAACAATCTGTCTCAGTCTGTTCAGGCTGCTATGACAAAAACACCAGACTAGGTGACTTAAACAATAAACATTTATTTTCACAGTTTATTTATTACAATTCTGGAGGCTGGGAAGTCCAAGATTAAGGCACCAACAGATTTGGTGTCTGATGAGGGCTCACTTCCTGATTTATAGGTGGCTGTCCTCTCACTGTGTATTCTCACGTGGTGGAAGGGGTGAGGGAACTCTTTAGGGTCACTTTTTTAAGAGCACTAATCCCATTCATGAAGGCTGCACCCTCATGACCTAAGCACCTCCCCAAGAGCCCATTTCTAATACCATCACATTGGGCATTAGGTTTGAACATATGAATTTTGGGGACTCACAGACAACCATTCTATGGCACAATCTCTCAGGTCCTTTTCATTTCCTTCGTGCTCCACTTTTTGGTCTGTGCGCCACCAAGCTGAGGTGTTAGTTACATCTCTCTGCTGTTACTTCTATGACTGTGCTTGCATCCTGGGTAAGCAGCAGAAGGATGGAGAGAGAGAAAAAAGCAATGGGGTTTGTCTCACCTTCTTAGGGGGGGCGGTTACAGCTCCACCATTCAAAGTGAAAGTTTCCCTCCCTTACAGTGTTGGCTTCTTTAGCTGCCATTGTGGCCTCTACCATCACTACCACAGGACTGCTTAGTTTCTGGAGCACGAGAGAACAGAAAGAAGAAAAAAAACCCAGGGATTTCTGTACTTTCTCTGAGCATTTGGGGTTCCTTTCCACCTCCATGAGACAGACTAAAGGGCTTCTCCTGGAGGTCTCCTTTTTTGGGTCCCAGTGCCTACTTCCAGGTGTGAGGTTACATTGCATTCAGGTCAAGGGGTACTGGAATTTAAAAAAAAGGTAAACACACCACCAATTTGGTGTCCTTTGAACTCTGATCTTCCCCAATCCACCTGCTACTATTTACTCTTCAGAGTTTTCAAACAGGTGTTGTATGCATTCTGTTCATGTTTTACAATTAAGAGATAAGAGTGTACATTTTACCCAAGACCCTAGTTTGCCTTTTTGCTTCACAGATATTTTATTGTACTTGTCATGACTGCATTCTAGGGGGATCCATCTGGACCTTTGGGTGTACATTCAGTTTTCATTAATAAATTATATCTGAGAAAGAATTCTATTGTTTCTCCCTGTGTGTAGTATGTGGAGCAAATATAACTGTGATTCATATTTTAAATACGCATTTATTTAATTCACTCCTGGGGTAAACAGAGACATAAAACTTCTCATACCTCCAGGCAGTCTTGACTTATGCATTGAACTTTGTTTCAGAGCTTTGTTCCCTTTTTATTTGAACAATCTTTGGGTATGGAATTAAGAGGTTGCTGACTGGTGTACAGAGGAAAAAAAAAAAAGTTTTCCGATTAGTGAACTTCCACATTTAAAGAAAAACTTTTTTTTTTCAATGTAATTTCATAGAGATCCTGGTAAAAATGACATTCCCTATTGGGTCATTTGAAATTCTTGTTGTAAAGTAAGTTTTTACTTTTTCTTTCCTCAGACATTTTAGATCAAATACACTCGCTAGTACCATGTTGCGGTTATAATAAAACATCACATTCTAAGATAATTGTTTTGTATTACCAGAATAGTATTTCAATACTACTAGTGATGTTGTTGAAACATTGAAAAACATGGTTTCCCAGCAGTAACCATCCTCCATGTGAAGTTAAATTCCACTTTAGCAGTTATGTGTGTGTAGGGGGGATGGTTACATGAGATTTTTTTCACTTATCTTTTCTTTTCTATATTTTCCAAGTGATCTATGATTTTAAAGAAAGAATCATTTTCATCAGATTCAAATATGCTTTTAAAAATGAAGGCATTTGTGTTAGAAGCTTGGAAAACTGGGCTTGGATCCTCTTTGGTCCTGACTAACTATCATTAAATGTCTTCCCCCTGGGTCTCAGGGGTCTCATCTGAATGTGGTTATGACAGTCTCTGTTCTACCTACTCCCAAAGACTTTTGGTGAGAATCAGACTAGGAGGTGAAGTAAAACCACTTACTATCAATAAAATTCATGAAGCCTATGCTGATGCTGAGATTATAATGAGAGAAATAAGGCAGGAGAAGGAAATTTGATCATCAACATAGACACTGGCCCATTGGATACTGGGGTTGACAATAGGTTATTTTTATTTTATTTTATTTTTTACAGTACGTGGGCCTCTCACTGTTGTGGCCTCTTCCGTTGTGGAGCACAGGCTCCGGGCGCGCAGGCTCAGTGGCCATGGCTCACGGGCCCAGCCGCTCCGCGGCATGTGGGATCTTCCCGGACCGGGGCATGAACCCGTGTCCCCTACATCGGCAGGCGGACTCTCAACCACTGCGCCACCAGGGAAGCCCGACAACAGGTTATTTTAAATTATGGCACTGAACTTTCCTTTCTTCTGGAAACAATTTTTGTGTATTCCTTGAAGGCAAGAGGTCAAAAACTGGAAACCAGTACATGTATTTGGATGATCCACTCACAGTTAACCTGTATAGTATTTTTTTAAATTCACCTCCTTAGTCAGTTAAAAAAAGGAAGATGAGGGACTTCCCTGGTGGTTCAGAGGTTAAGACTGCACTTCCACTGCATGGGGCGCGGGTTGGATCCCTGGTGTGGGACCGCATGCCTGTGCAGCGTGGCAAGAAAAAAAAAAAAAAAAGAGGAAGATGAGACAAGGAAGACGGGGTGGTTCTTTGTAGTTCTTCATTCCTTGAGCTGGGAAAGCAGTTGTTCCCTTTTAATAGGCAGGCATGTTCTCTGGTTCTATCCCTGGACTGTAAAATCATTGATAAGACCTGCCAGATCCTGGTGGGCACTGAGCTTGGACTCTGTTGTAGATGTCTGAGATCAAGTTGTCTTTGCATGAAACTCCTCTTTAGCATCTTTCAGCACAATTACCAAGTTTTTGTAGGCGCTGGCCCCTCTGTTGACCATTACACTGTCGATAACTTTGTAGGCTCTTATCTTCTCTTAATAAAGAAGCCATGGGACATCCTAGGTGACGCAGTGTTTAAGAATCCACCTGCCAATGCAGGGGACACTGGTTCGAGCCTTGGTCTGGGAAGATCCCACATGCCGCGGAGCAACTAAGTCTGTGTGCCAACACTACTGAGCCTGCGCTCTGGAGCCCGCGAGTGACAACTACTGAGCCTGCGAGCCGCAACTACTGAAGCCTGCATGCCTAGAGCCCGTGCTCTGCAACAAGAGAAGCCACCGCAATGAGAAGCCTGCACACCACAACAAAGAGTAGCCCCTGCTTGCCACAACTAGAGAAAGCCCACGCGCAGCAACGAAGACCCAAAGCAGCCAAAAATAAAGAAAGAAGCCACTTATATGTATTAGTTGAATATGTAGAATTGAGGGCTCTGTTGAAAAATAGGATACAATGCATATATGCATAAGACTAAATCTTTTACCACTTCAATTTACCACTTCTATAACATGTTACTTTAAGAGACCTCCTATTTAAAAGAACACACTTGTCTTAGTCTGCTCAAGATGCTGTAACAAAAATACGATAGACTGGGTGGCTCAAACAATAGAAATTTATTTTCTGGGATACAATGTGTGAAAGCCTTTCTGACAGTGATTGCCCAGTGAAACAAGCTTTCAAGCTAATTATTTGCATCTCTAGGTGCAACTAGGAAAACTGTTATCATGCTTCATCGTAAATGAGTCAATAGAGATGGTGACTTTGTTTACTATGGTGATAAAAGAGATGGTCCTATTCTTCATCTTGAATTCATTATTCATGTGTGAAAGAACTTCATTAACTCTTGGATGAGTTGTTTAGTAAAAATGATAAGAAGGTGTGTTTTGTGAACAGGCATGTGACTTGAGACTATTGTCTGGATTTCAAAGAATAGGTTAGGATGTGCAATGTTGGGCCCTATGGGTTCAAAGAATAACACATGATCCCAGCCATCAATGAAAGTATAATGCAAGAAAGAATTTCTTTGGAAATTACTTGTCTTGTTGTAATTAATAACTGGAGGCAGAATTTTTCAGAGCAAAGAAATTGTCATAACTTTCTGGTGTGTTCATCAGTATTGTCACAAATATGCATAAAACTAAATCTTTTACCACTTCAATTTACCACTTCTATAACATGTTACTTTAAGAGCCCTCCTATTTAAAAGGACACACTTATCTTAGTCTGCTCAGGATGCTGTAACAAAAATACAATAGACTGGGTGGCTCAAACAATAGACATTTATTTTCTTACAATTCTGGAGGCTGGAAATCCAAGATCAGAGTGCTCACATGGTTGGTTTCTGGTGAGGGTTCTCTCCTTGGCTTGCAGAGGAGCTCACACTAAAGACTGAATGTTTGTGTGCCCCAAACTCATATGTTGAATCTTAATGCCCAGTGTATTTGGGTGGTATTTGGAAGTGGGGCCTTTGGAAGGTGATTACATCATGTGTGTAGAGCCAACATGAATGGGTTTAGTGCCCTTATAAAAGAGATTCTAAAGAGCTTCCTTGCCCCTTTCACTATGTGAGAACACAGAGAAAAGTTGGCCCTATGTGAACCAGGAAGTGGGTTCTCACCAGACACCAAGTCTGTTGCTTCTTGATCTTGGACTTCTCTGCCCATGGACCAGTGAGAAATAAATGTTTGATGTTGATAAGCCACCCAGTCTTTGGTACTTTTGTTATAGCAGCCCAAATGGACTAAGGAAAGCTCACACGGACTTCCCTCGGTCTGTATTTGGAGAAAGGAATCAAGCTGTCGGGTGTCTCTTCTCACAAGGACAGTAATTCCATTAAACCGGGGCCCCACTCTCTTGACCTAATTACCTCCCAAAGGTGCCATCTCCAGATATTATCACATCGGGGCTTCAACATATGAAATTTGGGAAGATGCAACTATTTAGTCCATAGCACCACTTGAAATGTGTTTCTTGGCATCTACCACTTCTACACTAATGGGCATTTCTGATCTTGCATATACTATGTTCCCCTCTCTTGTATGTGTCATAAGTGATTCATTTACCACAATTTAAAACAGCACCTGAAATAAAACTGAGATTTTTCTAAAGTAAAATCATGGAGGTATTAATAGTTATTAATAGTTATTAATTAATAGTTATATGTGCTCTCACAAAAATGAGATTGGGAGGAAAATAACTGGTTTTATACAGTAAAAAGAGCCTAGCATTCTTTCCGGATTACCTGAAATAGTTAATAAATAAGTGCTTACCCGAAGTTCCCTCTTGACATATAACTGAATAATCAGAAGATGATTTTAATCAGGAGAAAAGTTATCAGGCAGTTTTTGGTTTGGTTTTCCCCTCAGCTGGTTCCCTGCTCTTGCAAAAATAAGTAGCTCCTTACCCTGTGCTTTAGACAAAATCCTCCAGTAGAAGAATACAAAAGGCTAAAACTGTGTTTAGTGTTTACTTACTTACCTCTCTCACTGTAATTATGGGTTTCTTTTTTTTTTTTTTTTTTTGTAGTTTCTTGCTTATAAGTGTAAGTAATGCTCTTTGGTTTTGTTTACATGAAAGAACCATGAGTTTCCAAGTAAGAAATGAAAGGAGGTTATTTCTAAATGCCGAAAATGCTTTTGTCTTTGTCTTCTTGGTGGTAGTGAGAGGTTGAGTGGGTCAGAAAAGTCTTCTTGTTTATTTAATTTTGTAAGTCTAGATTTGGTAATTGATATTGATAATTACCAAATATTGACAATATTTCATATTGACAATTTGGTAATTGATACCAAGTCTATTACTTGGTAATTGATAGAGAAAAGTAAGCTGTAAATAAGAAGCCACTGATATTTATTTGTTGAATATGTAGAAACTCTATTGAAAACCTAGGATTTGGTATATGAAAGCATTTCTGACAGATTTTGCCCAGTGAAACAGCGGCCAAGCTGTTCTTATTTGCATCTCCAATCTTCTCTTAAAGGTTCCTTTAAAACATTTTTCTTTCATTGAGATTTTCCATGAATATTAGCTGGGAGTATAAAGATAAAAGGGCAGGAAAATAGAGCCTCTTTTAAAAAAATGAGATGTAATTTGCTTACCATAAAATTCACCATTTTAAAGTCTACAATTTAGTGATTTCTAGTATATTTACAAGGTTGTGCAACCATCACCACAATCTAATTCTAGAGTAGTCTCATCATTTTAAAAAGAAATCCCATGCCCTTTAGCAATCAGTCTTCATCTTCCCCCAGTCCCCGGCAACTACTAATCCATTTTCTGTCTCTATGGATTTGCTTATTCTGAATAGTTCACATAAATGAAATCATAAAATATGTCACCTTTTGTGTCTGACCTCTTTCACTTAGCATAACCCGCCTCCCCAACTCCGCAAAGTGCAGCTCGCAGCATCTTAGTTCCTTCCCTGACCAGGGATTAAACCTCCCAGGGCTCACGGTAGTGAAAGCTCCGAGTCCTAACCACTGGACCACCAGGGAACTGCCGAGCATGATGTTTTTAAGGTTCATCTATACCCTGCTAAACAGTAGCAATCTGATTTTACCAGGGAGGAAATGGAAACATATATTAACTTGCTCTTGGGTGTGAAAGTCACACATTCATTCAACAAATAAGTATGGAGCACTAATCTACCAGGTGAGGTTACAGCATTTGGGGGTGTCGCTGGTGTCATATAAACAAATAAATGGACATCTCATGCAGTATTAAATAGTAATAGGTACAATGGAGAGAAATAAAGCAAAATGAATAGATAGGGGTATTATTCTGGGTAAAGTGGTCAGGGAAGGGCTCTCTGAGGAGGTAACATTGGAGGTGAGACCTGAATGGAAGGAGGGAGCAAGGCTCCCTGAAATGAAATCATTTCAGGCAGAGGGAACAACAAATGCAAAGGCTCTGAGGCAAGAGTGTGTTTGGGGTGTTGGAGGGCGAGGAGAGGAGGGAGGAGAGGAGAGAGGTCAGAAAGTTAGCCTCAGGCAGGTGCAGGGCAGCCCATCTAATGTAAGGGAGTGAGGGAGGTGGAATATCAGGTAATGCCAGCTGGTAGATTTGGTGGTGGAAGAACAAGGAAGTTCTCTCCTGAATGTTTCCATTATCTCAGTGTAACAAAAAGAAAAGTGATAACTGAGAGTGAGGAGGGGGGTGGTGTCAAAATTAAGTTCAGAAAGGGAAGAGAATGAATGCACTGGGTTATTTAGTGGAGTTGTTTGGCAGCATCCAGGAACCACTTGAAGTCTGTGATGTTTTTCTCCAGTCACATTAAGCCATTCAAGTATCAGTGCAAAGTATGTGGGAAAGTTAGTTTTAACCAGGGATTGGGGTTTTGCCAAATGAGTAGGACAATGGGAAAGAGGGACAAAAGAGTTGAGGATGTATGCAAGGGACTGATTATACGAAGCCCATGCAATCTAAACTGGGAAAGCAAGAAGGGGAGTGATAGACTGGAGGGATAGTGGGATCAAAGTATTGTTGCAGGCAGTGCTATAGGGAGTGAGCTGGAAAATAGGAAGTGGTGTCTGAAGAGTTTGCAGTTATTGGTTATGACAAAGTCTAATATATGACTCTAGGACTGGGTGGCTGAAGTGGGTGAAGGACAAGATTATTAGAGAAGTTCAAGAAAACAATAGGCCAGGGTATTGGGTGGATCCTTTCTGTGAATAATGAAATCACCAAGAGTGATGACAAGAAAAATAGTGGAGAGAAGTATTGAGGTAGATGTTAGCAGGAATGAAGGGGAAGTTGGTAGATGACTACAAAAGCAGGGGAAGCAGGTGGTATTTCAAAAGAGCTGTGGAATTTTAGAAGGAAGGGGAAATACTGATCTGGAATTGGCAACGATGAGCAAAAGTTCACCATGATCAGTGGTTTTGGGGTATATGATTGATCAAATTAGGATTTGAACTAGTTCTATCAGATTTCAGATCATTTCCATTATACCACTCAGAGTTTGGAATTATATAGTTCTTGGACCTAGATTTCAACATTCTCTTGACATCCCTGCAGTGTATATTATTTGGCTGTCCTCAAAGTTGTATTGCTTTAAAACAGTTGCCAGGATCTATTTGAAAAGCTGGATTCCAATTAAAATTTTGAAAGTTCATACAGTGCAATTGGTTAATATGTTGAAGAAACTGGATCCTCTGACCTGTAGCTTCCCATAGTCTGGATTTTGTGATCACATTCCCATGGTGCTATCTAACATGTTCCTCTGTTCTCTGTAATTCCTGGAAATTGGTAATCAGATCTTGATCAGACTCAGGTTTCATTTTTGGTAAGAATACATCATAGGTGCAGTTGTGTACTGGATCAGAGGCCGTGTAGTGTCAGGTTGTCTCTTTCTCCCTTTGTGATGTTAGTAGTCATTGGTGACTTTTGCCTAGGTCCATTCGTAGAGCCATTATTTCTTTAAGGTAAAAAATGTTGATATTGCATCAAATCTTGTTATTAGAATGACAACTCTGCAAAAGAGCAAATTCCCTTCAACTATGGGTTATCCTGAGGCACAAGTCATTTAGGAAAGACAGGCTATACCAGTTCACTTTTCAAGGGGCTTATCTGAGGGCTCCTGTGGTTTTAAGGATGCATATATTTTGTCTTTAAAGTATTTAATTGTAGCTTGTCCTACTTTTCAAATTAGATGACATTTACAGGATGCAGTTTCACATTGTGGCTTAATATTTACAGTTAAATGGGAATACATTATAGGATTTAGTTCTAACACCCTTGAAGAGGACTGCACAGAGAAGTATTCCAAATGTTGAACAAGCAGCTTTCCAATGTTCAGCTGCATATCACAAAAGCTCATAAAATATTAAAATCTTTTCTGAAAGGTAACCAACTAAATAATTTATGAAAACAAAGGTTCAAGTCAGTGCAAGTAGAAAATGTCTGTTCTCTTTTTCTATACAAGGAAATATCCCAGGGCTGTAGTGGTTTTGGAATCAGATAGATGGGGTCTGAATTCCCCTTCACTTATTATGGTGACCTTGAGCAAGCTACTCTGCATATCCCAAATATGTAATAAGAGAAGCTGAAATAGTGAATATTCTAAAACATTATAAATTTCTAAATATTAGAAAATACATATGTACTTAGCAAAAGCCTCCTATTTATTACTTTGGTTGGAGGTGTGGGATGAGGTAAAAAATATTACCAATTGCCAGACACTGTTAGTTACGAGAAAACTAACAGAAAAAATTGCTCTGTTGAGGACATGCCTTCTTTGATTCCCAGGGCAGTGGTGATGTGGTCAGCTTTAGGCTGAAGCACTTTTTATTCAATTATTTATGGAACTGCATGGCAGACCATGTAGGTCTACACCAGAGGATCCCCATAAGGCAGTTTAGAGAGAGAGAACTGGGCAAATGCCAAGTTAAACTTGCCTTTGGTTCCACTAAGAACCAAGAATGGAAGACTGAGTAGCAGTGAGAAATGCACCCTACATTGCCTAGAAAATAACCATAAGATACCTAGATATTTCCCTTCTACTGCTGTTAGACTTAGCCCTCTGCCTCAACCTGCCCTGCCTTTCCCGCCTTTTCCTAGATTCAGTATGACCCCATCTCTAGTTTACCTCCCTGCTTACTAGAGCCCTGTTATCCCATAGTTATTTTATCTTTTGTGATAGTGCCGACACATAGTTGTTGATTCATGGGGCATCAGAATGATTTCCAAGTCACTGAGAAGCAAGTACAAACACTGGAAAATATATCCCTACCTCCTAGTTTTCATAGGAATCTGTTGATTAGAAACATATGAAAATTGACGTAACTGTGGGAATAGGGTAGAAATTGTTAAAACACAAAAAGGATTTTACACAATATAGCTTATGTTCATATCTTGTCACTGTCTTAATTATATGCATATGTAAGTTTTGAGGGCACTGTCTTCTTAGAATTACATTTTTATAAACTTATTGAAGTGTTATGCACATACAGAAAAGTGGGATTTGCATTTCTAAAGTCATTAAATAGTGTCACATAGCTATGACTGCCTACATTGCTGTTGTGACCCAAAATACTTCTTAAAAATTGGGAATTTATGCGTTAGAACATTCTCAACTTTAAAGCAACTTTAAGTTCAGTTGTGCCGTACAGCATCAGACTTAGTTCTGAATAATTCTTAGAACATTGCATAATATTTTATACTGGCCAATGTTCTATAGTTCCTGAACTCAACAAGATGACAAGTTGAATTAAGGATGAAGTTCAACCAAGACCTACCACCTTACATTTTTCTATTCATTTTAACATAGATATGCAACTTATGGTATTCTTAACAACTGTGTTAACTACAAAGAATAAAAAGATTTTGCAAACAAGAGTTGGAATGGAAACAATTTCTGAGATAGAGATCAAATTGTGTTTATAGACACCATTGGCAGCTTTATCATCAGCCATTTCCTGTGGGAATATTTCACTGGGACATAATTTTATACCTTGACTATTCATTAAATAGCTTTGGTTCCACAGAATAAAAATAGTGTAGAACTATAAATAGTAATGTATGCAAATTGTAGTGTAACATTTCACTGTATTTTCCTAGATGAGAATTAAGATTATTTAACAAAGTATGTTCTTACACATCACTGAAAGAATTTTAAAACAACACTAATAGAGTATGGTCTAGTGGAGAGTCAGGCAATAGACTGGAAATTAAAGTCATTTGCTTCCTTCAAATTAAAGTTGACATTAGTTTTAAAATATTTATTCGTCATGTACAGTGTATAAGATGTTATACTCTATGAAGAATATAAAAGTCAAGTATAAATAGTCTCTGCCCTCAAGGAGTTTATGAATTTTCTTGTATGGGAGATAGGGTGCACCTTGTAAAAAACAAAAAATAACAAACATACTTTGAGTGGGTATGAATAAAGTACTATTGGAGTTTGGAGGAAGAGAGATTGTGGAAGATCAGAGACGACTTCATGAAGAAGGCAGCTGAATGGAATCTTAGAGGATGGGTAAGATTTCTGCAAATAGAGATGCAGGTAAAATTATTCCAGGATGCAGAGCCTAGGTACTAATAAAGGAAGTATAGGTCAAAGCACATTTAGAGGCTGGAGCCTTTGACGGATAGGGAAAAAAAAAAAAAAAAAAGGAACTTACATAGATATATATCGTTGAAAATAGGGTCAGTTAAATTCACTCATGCAAGCATTTGTTTATTCAACAAATATTTCTTGAGTACTTACTAGGTGCAAGTACTGTGCTAGGAGTTAGTAGTACACTTATGAGGTACTCGGACAAAGGCCCCTTCTAATACGTAAGCGCTAAAAAGTTTAACTCTGAAATCAGATTGATTCTTATCAACCACAAACAGGTCCACTGCTCTGTGGCAACACAAGGTATTTTACAAATGTTACACAGAACATGGAATTTAATGCTTTTGAGAGACAGTTGGTATTTCCAAATAACATTGTTTCTCAATTTCAACCCAATTGTTTTTCAACCCAGTTTTAATTAAAACAAAGTGTTAGGTGATGGGGGAGGCTATATTTGCGCCTCCGTTTTACAAGTTTTGGTTTATGCTACAATTAATTTTGTGTTAGCATGCATTAACAGGAAAGAAGGAAGGGAGGGAGGGAGGGAGGGAGGGAGGAAGGAAGGAAGGAAGGAAGAAAGAAAAATAGACTTTAAAAAGAGACACCAGTGGTGATTTTTTGGGGCAAAAGGGTTCTTCCTAATTGAAAAGGAATCTCTGAAAATTTCCTTTAAATGGGCAGCTCCCTGTACAAATTAAAATGATTCGGAACGTTTCTAGAACACACTTCACTAAGTGAGATACACCTGTACTCATACCTTATCCGTCAAAACAATCTTTGTTTTCTCTCAAGCTAGGACTTGCACTATAGGACACGCCTCGTGCAGTGGTGGCAATGCGGAGGGTGGTGAAGGTGACTGAGTGGCAGCCAGGAGGGCACGTTCCCTTTCTCCGTCTCCCCAACCAGAACTTTGCAGCCTCCAGCGCAGACTCACCTTCCCGCTCCTTCTTTTTCCCGCCTCGACTCTTACTGCAACCCCCCACCCCCCTCGGTACGCCCTCTCTGCATCCCTCGGTCTTCTTTAGCTCTCACCCACCTCCCTTCCCCGCCCTCCGCCTTGCCTCGCCCGACGCCCGCAGAGTAGCAGCCGGCAGCCCGCGCGCCCCGTTGCGGCCCGGGGCTCCGGGGCATGCGCTCTGCGGCGCCGCCGCCCTCCCCCACCCGTCCCGCGGCAGAGTTATGCCAAGAATGTGAGGAGCCCGCGAGGGCCAGTGTCGGTCATGGGGAGCCGCCGCCGCCGCCGCCGCCGCGAGCGCGGCTTCCTCCCGTGCGGGACTCCGAGCTGTCCCCGCACCAGGGGCGAGCCTGGCTGCTGAGGCAGAGGGGGATGACGGACCCTTTGAGGAGGACGCTGTCCAGGCTCCGGGGGAGGCGGGGTCCTCGTGCCGCCGGGGGGCCCGGGCGCCGGGTGGCCACAGCAGCCACCGTGGCGGCCTCTTCGGCTGCCGAGGGAGATGCCGGGGGTGTTCCGGCCGGGCCCCTACGCGAGCGCGCCGGCGGAGCCCGGCCGAGCCTGGAGCGACCGCCGCCGTCGCCTCAGGCGTGGGGTCCTGAGGCGCGGGTCCCGGGAGGGCGGCCGGAGAGGTCGGGGGCGCTCGGGCCTCGGCCGCGCGGCGGGAAGGAGGCCGCACCTTCGGGCCGCGGGCTCACTCGCGCCTCTCTGCACGCTCCGCCGGGCTCCGAGGGCAGCGTAGAGGACGAGGAGGACGACGCCGACTACTACGAGAACCTGCCCGGCGGCTCCCAGCCCGCGCCGGAGCCTGAGGGGGCGGAGGCGGAGCGGTGGCCCCCGCCTCCCCCGGCCGCTGGCTCCTCCCCAGGGGCGGAGGGCGGCCGTCTGGAGACAGGCAGGCTGCAGACCCAGTTGCGAGAGGCCTATTATCTGCTGATCCAGGCCATGCACGACCTGCCCCCTGACTCGGGCAGGCGGCAGGGCGACCGGGGCAGGGCGGATCGCGGCTGCCCTGCGGGAGCCCGGGCTCCGGGCCAGCCGCCTTCCCCCTGCGGCGCGGCGGCCCGCCGAGCCTGCCCCCGAGACTGCGAGCGGGGAGGCGGCGACTGCCCTTGGCAGCAGGTGTCCCCGCCCCGGTCGCCTCCGAGGGAGTCGGGGGGAGGCCGCCCGCGGACTCCTCGGATGCGGCTGCCCTGCAGCAGAAGCCTCGACAGCCTCCGCGTGGGTGCCAAGCCGCCTCCCTTACAGCGGTGGCGGAGCGACAGCTGGATCAGGTGCGGCGCGCGCGGGGAACCGGACGAGCCCCCGCCACGTGGAGGCGGGATGGACGGCTGGAGCGGAGGCAGCTCCCGGGCCGCGGCGCCCTCCGGCCTCCGGCCTCCCAGCTCCGAGGACCCCCGCCGCTCCTCGGGAAGCCGCAGCAAAGAAGACGGCCAGGAGGGGCTCCCCTTCCTCAAACCGCCCGCGGTGACAGTCAAGAAGCTGCAGAAGTGGATGTACAAAGGACGCCTGCTGTCTCTGGGAATGAAGGGTCGCGCTCGTAGGACACCCCCCGAAGTCACCCGAGCGCAGGCAACGTCTCCAAATCTGGGCGCTTTGAAAATGCGGGAAAGCCAAGTCGTCTCGGTGTCGCCAGACCAAAGGATTACGCTGACAGGTAGGATACCTTGCAATCAAAATGTGTTTACAGACCGGGCTTCTGTCTTAAGAGCGAAGAAGAAGGTATGGTTTTGCAGACTACGGTACGTGTCGGTGCCAAGGTGAGGGTCACGTCAGTGGCAGCCTAATGCCATTTCCAGGTTACCTAGTATAATGCCTTATCTCGGGTTTGTTTATTTGTTTGTTTTTTTTAAGACAGTGGCATGAGGAACTTGGGGTTTTTGTTTTTTCTTCTCTAAGAACCAGTGTACCTAGTTCTAAGCGCAACAGTGAGTAAAGGTTAAGTTCACCACACTTTGCTTTCCAGTCTCGGCTTAAGAGTTGGCCGGCGCTGCCTTGACTTTTATTCTTTGTAGCTCTGGGCTAATCTGTAGACTTTTGTGGAGTTTGTGAATTTGAATTTGATCCAAGTTAGACTTTATGGGCTTCATAAACTGTCATTTTACTCATTACACCTCCCGGTCAGAAGCGTTTGTGTACACAGATACACACAACCAAAACCCAAAACCCAACCAAACCGAGAAAACTATCATGGTAATACTTCTTTTTAGTCAGGTAGGATTTCACGTTTCTTCTCTTCACCTTTCCCTCCCCTCCCCCTCCCCCCTAAAAACATAACAATGTAGGTAATCTTATTATTGTGGAAAATGAAGGGCACTTGGATTTTAATCAGAAGAAAAGTATGTCTTATGTACTTTTTAAGAAAGTGTAGGCAGTTAAAGGAATTTGTAAAAAGTATATTTGTCCTAATAATAGGATTTTACTCCCTATTTTATATGTGTGTGATTTTTAGTTTTCACTGAAGGTTTAAGTTATCCATTCTAGAAATCTCTTATGTTGTAAATAGTAAAAGAATTCTCTTGTGAAAGAAGTACCTTTAAACTGAGCCAAAAACAACATGATCTTTCGGACTACACTTTTAAAGACTTTTAGTGAACATAATGACTTACATATCAGTAATACTTTAAAAAATATTAAATGCTGAAATGTAAAAGTATTCACAGTACTTGGCAGTTTCTCTGTTAAGAATTACAAATCCTACAGGACTAGGTTTGTACACATTAACTTTTTAAACCAATAAACACAAAACGGGGAGAAACAAAGTTCACAAAACTTTTTATTACACAATGAGGACAAATCAAATAATTCACTTCAAGTGTATACAAAATGAGAAGTTCTTTTGAATCTATAAATCTCTAACCCACACCTGTCAATTTCCCTCAAATTTATTCCATTCCACCTGAATAAAAAGATAGTAGAATGTAAATTTTTGTGAAGAGAGGTGTACTTTATGCTAAGTTTATATTAAAATATGCATTTCCAGTAGTAAAGTATTTGTAATCATTTATTACGTTTTAGTGCTATTATATCTTTACCTCCACTGATTTTGGTTCAGTTAACTCTTTTTAAGACAGTTAATTTTTAGCCATAACAAAAATCTGTATAAAACTTCAGTAAAATATGTATTACCCTTTTGTTGCAAAGGTTAGACATTACTATCTGATGGCTTTTAACACCCTCAGTTGTTGTGTAAACATTGAAGTGTTTTAAAAGTAATAATAACTGTAGTAACTCTTAGGAATGAATTCATTGAATTTTTCATTGAGAAACTAATTAAATGAAACCAATTTTAAAAGAAATTAAATGACACATTAGAATTATTATGTGATGGTATTTTAGATATTTCACAAGAAATCTAAACAAAAGCTTAGATAATCTCTGATTTTAAAAACTTTCTCAGATGTTATTTCCTTTCAAATCATCAGTTCATCTTTTAGGAAAGATAAAAATAATTTGTGCAATGTTTATATATCTAGTATAGATTTGAAGAGTTAATTTTTTTTAAACTGTTTTTTATGAAGGTTATTTGAACTTATTAAAACCATTCTGAATACTTTGTGGGGTTTTCATATAATCTTTATTACTTCCCTCCCCTCCCCGCTCCATGGAGGTATGACAGCTGTTATTGCACAACAACAGCAAAAGCAAAGAAGGGGTTAAGTAGTTTGCCCAATGTCACTTAAACTAGTATTTGGTTTATGTATACTAGTATATAGATTCAAACTATTATGTGGATTCAAACTCAGGTCTTTATGACTCCAAAACCCCTACTTATATAAGGTCAAAGGGACTCTAAATTTCTTTAGAGGTTTGATCCAGTTAATTCTATTAAATTGCTTGGACTGAGGAGATGGATGGAATTTCAACAAGATTTAGCGGGGTAAGTAACTTCCTCAAAGTTGCAAAGAAGATGGGCGAATCCTAGAATAGGTTTAGAGTCTTTCTTTTAGTCAATTGCTTTATCCATCTTAAACCTTTACCTTTAAATGTTTAGTTCAAATTGTTTACTTGGATTCTACTTTTAATCATGTTTTCTAAAAAGTTAACTGGGCAGTCCCGATGAAGCAGTACATTCTTGGTTGTATAAAGATGTTAAATAGCTCAGAAGGGGACTTCCCTGGTGGCGCAGTGGTTAAGAATCTGCCTGCCAGTGTTGGGGACACAGATTCCAGCCCTGGTCCGGGAAGATCTCACATGCTGCGGAGCAACTAAGCCCGTGCGCCACAACTACTGAGCCTGTGCTCTAGAGCCCGCGAGCCACAACTACTGAGCCTGCCTGCCACAGTTACTGAAGCCCACACGCCTAGAGCCTGTGCTCCGCAACAAGAGAAGCCACCGCAGTGAGAAGCCCGTGCACTGCAACGAAGAGTAGCCGCCTGCTCGCCACAACTAGAAAAAGCCCGCGCCAACAACGAAGACCCAATGCAGCCAAAAATAAATATAAATAAATAAATAAATGTATTAAAAAAAACAGCTTAGAAGGTTTATATCACATTTTTCTGTACAATATTATTTGTGGCGATGTTTTCTTTCAAAATAGTTATAGTTAGAATTTATAACACAGAATAACTATATAAGGAGCTAGAAATACCTAAGCTACTTAGGTGTTTTGGAAATTTTTGAAGCTATATGACAAATGGAAGCCAAAATGATATTCAGTTTTGATTTCTGGCCCCTACTAAGAACCACTAAAACTTTTGATAGTATAATACTGCCAATGATTTGATGCAGTTGGGAATGTAGTGCTCACAGATTGACCAATTTGTTACTAATTGAGATGATTATTTAAGAAATCTAAAGTCATTACACATAGTAAATATTGTAAAGTTTCTTCAAGCCTTAAGGTTACAAAGGAATTTTAATCTATTTGCTGACTATACTTCATTATAACTCTTTATAAATAAGTTTTAATTAGCATATAGTACTCAAAAATAAATCGGAAAGCACTGGGTTGAGCTATTTTGGCCTTTTACTGCTTTAAAAATAATTAGCCTACTTTGACCCTACTCTTCTTGCTCCGTGATCTGTGAAAGAAAAAAAAATTGGGGCATGTAATATTCTGTTCAAAATCTTTAGACAGTTCTTTAAAGGTAGTATTAAATAGCTGGTGTGATCTTGTGCATTATATCTTAAAGTGAAGTTGACACTGTTAATGCAGATTTCTGTCTATTCCCTTCTCAAGTATTTGTAGCTTCAATTTCTTAACTTTATGAGCTACATTATCTGTATGAATTTTTCCAACAAATTCTTTTATGCATTAGCCCTTTCAAGACTAGTAACTATAGGCAAATACTTTTTGAGTGTCTTCTAGCTCTAAATTCTTCTGTTAGAAATTCTGCCATCGTGGCCCCAGAAGCAAGTGAGTCCATTTTTTTGTTTTTGTTTTTTGTTTTGGGAAGAGTGCCATAAAACATTGGAGTTGCTGGTGGCAGGAAAACATTGAGAGTTACAAATTCAGCAGAAAATAGTGTTGTGTTGATTTTTGAAAGTCCTCCATTTCTAAGTGGTGTTTATGTTTTGAGAATCCTAAGGCTGTTTTCCAGACCTTTGCCACTCAACGTGTGGTTCGCAGTTATAGAGCAGAGCTTTTCAAACTTAATGTGTATATGAATTCTCTGAAAGTCTTGTTAAAATGAAGATTTAATATGTATGGGGGTGGGACCTTGAGATTCTGCATTTTAACGAACTCGCAGTGTAGATGCTGCTGTTTGGTACACACTTTGAGTAGTAGGCTCTAGAATTCTCAGTATCTCAATCACCTATCTTGATACATTTTAAAAAGTTTTGAAAAAGCATTCTACTTTATTCTGATACTTGATACTTAAACTAACCCCTCTTAGAGCAAAGCACTTGAGCTCTTTCTGCTTCAGTTTTATGTGTATGAATTTATACTTACTACTTATGTATGACAAGTTTAAGCAGATCCCTCCATGTTAGTCTCATCTTGCACCAACAAAAGTGAGATTTTAGAATCTGCAAGAGAGAATGCCATATAGTGTAATGGCTAATAGAATAGAGATTCTGGGTTTCTGATCAAATCTACCACTTACCAGCCTTATGACCTTGGACAAGTTACTCAGCTCTGCATAGCCTCAGTCCTCAGGTTGCTGTGATGATGAAAAAAGATAATCCATTTGGTACCATGCCTGGCACTTAGCTGTTATCAAGAGAAAGGCAAGCAGGCTTTGTGAAAATATATTAGGATTCTGGATAGAGAGTGAAATGATCTGAAGTTGAGAAGGACTGCTTTAGGGAGCATTGGGAATTGAACTAGAGGACACCACTTTAGGAGCACTTATTTATTCTACTCATCTTTTCTTCTGTGCTTCTTTTCTCTTGTTCCTCCTCATTACTTTCAGGGAACTGAAAAGCGTCTCAAAGTTTCCTTCTCTACTTTCCTGTCCCCAAAGCTAGCACACAGCTTTTTTCTTAAGAGTTTTTATTGCTAGTCACAAGGGAGGAAAAATAAAAGATAGAAAAATACCTTTTTTCTTTTCATTGTACCCCTCTCCTCATTTAGATTTATCTGGGAAAGATAAAGACATACATATAAACACACTCATATGTAAACCTAAGGCTTAAGTTTATTCTAGTAATTTCATTTGGGCTGCCAAGCTTGACTCTATAAGCAGGGCTGCTTTTATTTATTTAAGCTCAAATACATTGTTCATAAGAATGCTTTTATTTAGGATTTTTAAAAGAGAAGTAAGCTAAAACAACAGTTTGTTTTTGCAGTAGAATGTTTTAAATGATGAAAAGATGTTGTAGATACTGTACATTTTCAATGAGGGCTGCAGTACATAATTTCCCAGAAAGTTTGCTGTTGATTTTGATCTGGGGCACTAGTTAAATGTTTAGTAATAGTAACTCATCTAGATTTATTATGAAATACGTAATAGTTGAGAACACAAAATTGGCTTGAGTAGTTCACCACTATGTAAATATTTTTCTGAGTGAAAAACTTTTAATTGCCACTTCCGCATTCTCTTACAGATTTTCAAGGAAAATGACTTTAATTAGAGTCTGATAGTTATACCATAACGTGTATAGTTGCAAGAGAATAAAGACTTTTTTGTCTTGCAACTTTGCACACTTATTTTTATATCTTTTTTACTTTTGTCTTCTTTCAACATATAAATATATAAATGTCAAAATATATATATACACACACACACATATATAAAATTTGAAGCTAAAGGTAACTTTTACATTTATGCCAGTAAGGTTTAACATTAATTTTAGCATAAATGGGGAGTGAAGAGAAGATGGTAAATAGCTTTCCATTTCTGTGTAACTTATATTCATATGCATCCATTTAATTAACTGAGATAAAAATGAAATGCTTTAAGTTATATATAAATAATTGCCCAAGTAAAATTTTCTACCTTGAATAATGTGTCGCTTATATTCAGTTTTAATAACGGAATAAATTTGGTTTTTATCAGAACGTATAATAATGTACCTCTTTATCTCTAAATTTAAACTTCAGCATTATGTGTTTTTAAATATTCAGCAATAGCAAGCAGACTGTTTCATCTCAAGTTTATGTAGTTTGTAGTTTCATGAAAAATAGTTGTATTGTGGCTCACGATGTAATTATTCCTTTTAATATTACATATTCATTACATATCAATAGATGTATCGGTTTAAATATGTGATACTGGTAGCTTAATTTTCTCATTGTAGTTCCTTGGAATATAGTACAAGTAGAAGCATGTTTATTTCATTTACAATGTACATCAAAAAACTCTGAAAGGGGCTTCCCTGGTGGCTCAGTGGTTGAGAGTCCGCCTGCCGATGCAGGGGACACGGGTTCGTGCCCTGCGCTGGGAAGATCCCACATGTCGCGGAGTGGCTGGGCCCGTGAGCCATGGCCGCTGAGCCTGCGCGTCCGGAGCCTGTGCTCCGCGGCGGGAGAGAGGCCCGCGTACAGCAAAAAAAAAAAAAAAAAAAAAAAATTATAGTAGGTCCTTTTTTTTTTTTTTTTTTGCTGTGTGCGGGCCTCTTACTGTTATGGCCTCTCCCGTTGCGGAGCACAGGCTCTGGACGCGCAGGCTCAGTGGCCATGGCTCACTGGCTCACGGGCCCAGCCGCAACGGGGCACGAACCCGTGTCCCCTGCATCGGCAGGTGGACTCTCAACCACTGCGCCACTAGGGAAGCCCGTAGGTCCTTTTTTTTTTTAAAACAAAGGTCTATAATCAGTTTATTTTTTTTTGTTGCTGTAGAAGTAAAGTTGATTTACAATGTTATGTTAGTTTCAGGTATACAGCACAGAGATTCAGTTATATATATATATATATATATATATATATATATATATATATATATATATATATTCTTTTTTCAGATTCTTTTCCCTTATAGGTTATTACAAAATATTAAGTATAGTTCCCTGTGTTATACCGTAGGTCCTTGTTTGCCTATTTTATACATAGTCATGGATGTCTGTTAATTGCAAACTCCTAATTTATCCCCCCCTTTCCTTTTTGGTAATCGTAAGTTTGTTTTCTATGTCTGTGAGTCTGTTTCTGTTTTGGAAATAAGTTCATTTGTATCTTTTTTTATATTCCACATAAAAGTGATGTTGTATGATATTTGTCTTTGTCAGACTTACTTCACTTAGTATAATAATCTAGTCTATAGTCCATCCATGTTGCTGCAAATGACATTATTTCATTCTTTTTTATGGCTAAGTAATATTCCATTGTGTGTATATATATATATATATATATATATATATATATATACACACACACACACAGACACACAGACACACACACCACATCTTCTTTATCCATTCATCTGTCAATGGACACTTAGGTTGCTTCCATATCTTGGCTATTGTAAATAGTGCTGCTATGAACATTGGGGTGCAGGTGTCTTTTTGAATTAGAGGTTTTGCCTTTTCTGGATATATGTCCAGGACAGTTCTTAATTTTAAGTGTAAAGAAGACAGAACCATAGAAAGACTCTTGAATCTTCAGGTTTCATTAGTTAAATTAAATCAAATCAAGATATTTATTGACTATTTGTTACACGTTTGCATGTTAAATCCTGGAGAGTGGAGGTGGGTATCCTTTAGTTAGTAGCCCAGGTGTACTACAAACTTTGGAGTCAGAAGTTTGTTTTGAGTGCTGCCTCTTCCATTTACCAACAGGTGATCTCAGGCAAGTTACTTGACTTTTCTGAGTAGTTTTCTAAGTATTTCAAACATTATTTTACTTAATCCCAGGAGCCACCCTATAAAGTTAACTTGGTGGATATTATCATAATGCTCAAGAGGGACACCTACTTCCCTACTTTTAGTGGGTAGCATGGTGTAGGGGAGACAGGTGAGAGCAAGGATTTTAAGGTTAGACAGGCTTAAATTTGAATTCTATGGCTAGCACCTTGGCCATATTCCACATATGTTTGAGGCTCATGGAAATAATCCTACCTGTCTCAGAATTGTTGTGGAGGTTAAAGGAGGTTAAGGGCTTTCTTACTGCTTTATCTCTTGTTCCTGCCGCATAATAGGCGCTCAATAAATATTTCTTGAGTAAATGAATATCTGGCATAGTAGACATTCATGAGAGGTTCCTTCCCTTCTGATTCTTAGTCTGTTCCTCTATTCCTGCCTCTGGAACTATTGAACTTGAAACCCAGTTTGTGTTTAAGGTTTTGTTTTGTTTTTAAATTAATCTGCTTGATTAGGTATTTAGGGTTATAAAAAGGACAAATTTACTGTTTTTTTTCTTTTTTGCGGTACGCGGGCCTCTCACTGTTGTGGCCTCTCCCGCTGCGGAGCACAGGCGCCGGACGCGCAGGCTCAGCGGCCATGGTTCACGGGCCCAGCCGCTCCGCGGCACGTGGGATCCTCCCGGACCGGGGCACGAACCCGTGTCTCCTGCATCGGCAGGTGGACTCTCAACCACTGCGCCACCAGGGAAGCCCCCAAACTTACATTTTTAAATGATTTTTTTTTCAGTAGAAGGGAGATTCCTGAAAACCTTTAGTATGCATGAACCTAATTTTTTGGTTGTTATTAAGCTCCTCAGAGTTTAATGTGTTTTTATCACTCTGTTACTGGACTATTATATTTTACTTGCTGTAATACTAAAATGAATCAACCAAATACACACTCAAAGTAGCATAGACCATAAATTACAAACCTGACATGATCTTAAATTAGAAATGTGGTTTTGTTTTAATTATCTATGTGTAGTGAGTTAGTTTATGATATATATTTATTTAGCTTATTGACTGTCATTGAAGCCGGGAAGCCGGCTTTATGTAACTCTTTGGAAGTGCAAAAAATTTTCCCCTTTATATGGAATTAATGTTACATATACATTTTTAGAATGTTATCACATTATATTAATACATACACATATCTAAGTATTTGACATCCATTGGGCTATGAATTCCTTAAGAGCAGGGGCTATTTTGTTCATTCTTGTATTCTTGCTGCTCAAGTTTGTGCCTGTCAATAATATAGCTGTGTTGTGCTTGTTGTGAGACAGGATACCTGGTCCTAATCAAGGGCCTCCTTAGGGACTTTTATTTTTAATTTTGCCCTAGATATTTAGAACTTAAACTCTGCATAAGTTGCTACTGCACTATATGGTTAGGAAACAGATGTTATTTTGAAATTTTAATAATCAGTAAGACATTCAGTAATAAGTAAGGCACAATTGTTTTGAAAAATTTATTCAAAGTTAATCTTTGTATGAAAAGGTAGTAATCTTGCTTGTGTTTTCCAAAGTCCTTGTAGCAGTGAGTTTAAAATTACTCAAATATTAATTAAAGGCATACTGTGTATAAAGCATTCTATACAAGCTTTTTATAAAGCATGTTTTGCTTAGGGTAAAGCTTTTTTAGCCCTATGATATTTATAAAGGCAGTCTCAGAGATTGTTTATCCTTTTTCTTAAAATTCTTATGATACCTATACTAGCAGTCTGATATCTAAATAATAGAAATCATGTTTAGGTGGAAAATCCAAAATTTGTCTTGTTCAGTTTTTGTCTCTGAATGTGATTAATATTACTTTTCTTTCTTTTTATCTTTTTAAAAATAGTATATATATATTTTTAAATAATTTTATTTATTTTTATTTTTGGCTACATTGGGTCTTCGTTGCTGCACGCGGGCTTTCTCTAGTTGCGGTGAGGGGGACTACCCTTCGTTGCGGTGTGGGAGCTTCTCATTGTCATGGCTTCTCTTGTTGCAGAGCACGGGCTCTAGGTGTGTGGGCTTCAATAGATGTGGCACGCGGGCTCAGTAGTTGTGGTTCGCGGGCTCTAGAGCGCAGGCTCAGTAGTTGTGGTGCACGGGCTTAGTTGCTCCATGGCATGTGGGATCTTCCCGGACCAGGGCTCGAACCCGCATCCCCTGTGTTGGCAGGTGGACCCTTAACCACTGCGCCACCAGGGAAGCCCCTAAAAATAGTATTTTAATAACTGGTCTTAAGTGACATGCCTTTCTTGGTATGCCAGGCATTATATTCTGCCTTCTTTTTTCTTTGAAACAGACTTATTTGAAAATGTGTATGAGTCTTCAATGAAGAGAAGAGAACTTGAAGATCTGAAGGATAATATTGGCTTCAGGGGTCATAAGCCACTTAATAGCATCACTGTGTCAAAGAAACGCAATTGGCTATATCAGAGTACTCTGAGATCTTTTAATTTGGAAGACGAAAATAAGAAATGCCAAGATATAAGTCATTTATCCATCTCACCCGTTTCTCTACCTAAACTGCAGCTGTCACGACCTTTCCTCAAATCATCTGAAGAATATTGTACGTATATGGTGTGTACTGCTACAAATTCTTCATTATCAAGAGACTGTTCATTAGACTTTAATGAGGAAAATGATGCAGATGATGAAGGAGAAATATGGTACAACCCCATTCCTGAGGATGATGACTTTGGTATTTCAAATGCCTTGAGTTTTGGGGAGGCAGACTCTGCTGTTCTGAAGTTTCCTGATGTCGGTTTGAGAGTATTATCTGGTAGTGACCTAATGAAAGAAGAGCAGCACACTGAAGACTTGCTGTGCTCTTCTGAACACACAGGCGGTGTTCAGACCACACAGTCAAATGAAATAAATCCTATAGATTCCATCTATTCCACAGAGTTTGTGGAGCAGTACAAGCAAAGGCATGGACACAAGACACAAGAAGGTATAATAGTAGAGGAGAGTCCCACGTTGAAATCTCCTTTTGCAGGTAAAGATGATCATATATCTGCCTTTTCTTCTTCCATTTTTCAATTCTTTGGCAGTATCTAAAACTAAATATAGATGTCTATTGTAGCTGTGTACTTTTCCTTACAAAGTGAGTATATTTTCATGAAAATAAAACTGAAAAAGGTTTATAAACATTTTTATATACATGGTGGTTTAATTATTCCTATTACAGACTTGGTTTTGTAAGGGGTGAAGGAGCTGGGGTAGTCCTACACCAACTTTTAGTGTGTATGGTGTGGTTTTAGTATGTCTATCCTTTGAGGCAGTAATTACTTTTCTCTTAGTTGAAAGAATGGAGTCTCAGGGACTGGAAGAGATATATTCTTCATGTATGTCTTGTTTTGCTTCATTCATTTATTTATTCATTCATTCATTCACACCTGGTCTGGCCACAAATGAAAAATTGTATATTCAGTATACTAGCAGTCATTAGTTTTCACTTTTGTGCCTACATTTCCTCAGAAACAAAGGAAAGGAAGAAGAGAAAAAGAAAGGAGAGGTAGAAGTAAAGAACTTGCAAATAGGTGCTACAATAGATATGGAACCCAGAAGGGAAATAATTGAAGTTTGATGTGTATTAGTTTGAACCATATGAAACTGCCAATATTTAAGAGTTTTTGGTCTGAAAACAAAAACAAAAACCTGGCAATTCATATAGTTCAACCTAATGGTGTTATTTTCACTTGATTGCCTTGATTTCTGGTGTGCTTCTTTTTAAATTTAGTCCCAGACACACTACCCAAGAAAACACTACCTAAGTACTTTTAGTTGCAGTTATTAAATGTTGAATAGAAAGCAGTTCTATATAATGAGTCATTTTAATTTATAAAATTTCAAATGATACAGAGTAGTCAAAGATGTGGGGTATAGAAGATGCTGTTAGTACTTGTCCATATCCCTTGGGTTTTATTACTTATTTAAATGGAGGCAGCCTACTTCCAAAAATCAGTATCTGCATCTCTACTTGAGGACTCCTTCCAAAGTGTTAGAGAGTCTCCTGCAGGACATCCTGGGAGTGCCCCTCAACAAGTGACTGACAGGAGTTGGTATAGGCCTACCCCAGCTCCCTCCACACTTGGGTGGGATAATTGTATATTGTTTCCCAGAGTTTTTTCATGAAGTTAAGCTCCAGGTGCCCATAGTGGTAGCAGGCTTGATAATTCACCTTGAATTTTCTCCTGAATTTTCTCACTTTCTTGCTGATCTTTTTGTACTTTACAAGTAATCTACTTGCATTTGGATCCTTTTCTCAGGGGTATGAGGAGAAGGAGTAAATATTATATTGATAAGAAAAAAAGTGAGTTAAAAAACAGTGTGAACTCTATGATGTCAATTTTGAAAGAAACAATGAAAAGCTGTCCTGGAACTGTTAATGCTTGACCCATCCTTACCCCCTGTGTTGGGATTAAAATTGTGTGTGTGCATTTCTAATTGTAGTCTGGTTTTCCAGAGCAAATGTGTGTTTCTTTTGTAATATGGATGGGAAGAGGAATAAATAGTCTATAAAATAATAGTTTGGAACAGAGGTTGTGATCAGGATGGAGTGATAAGGAAGGCTTGCAGGAGTAGGGCAGACAGATAGTGATGGGTCTGGAATGGTGCAGAAAAGGCAAGAGGGCATAAGTATAAGAGCAACATTAGAGAGCCAGTGTCTGTAAAGTGATATACACTTTAAGTACTGTCTTTAAACTTTATTATTTTATGTTTGTGGCAAATTGTGAATCTGTAAAGACTGACAGACATTACCAAAAAAACAAAAAAACCACCCAAATTTGAAAGTACAGTAGGGCTGCCAATTATGTCTCCTTTCTTACTGTTATTCTTCTCTTAAGTATATTATTACAACAAGCACGTTCCTAAGTTGACCAAAGGAAGTATTTGGACAGTTCGTTTATATGTCATCTTTTTGCTTTAGTTTGATCAGAAAGGTCATTTACCTAAAGTGGTATGTTTTCTTTAGCAACATTGGCAGAAATCTGTTGAGAAATAGGCAAAGAGAATGGTTGAATTTCAAAATAATTTTTTGTTTAAGAAATAGGAAAGTTTAAGTATTTTTAATATGAATGACAATTTTATGATCATCCTAACACAGTTGTGACTTGTTTTTCCCTTTTAACTTCTGGTTGTTTATGTATCTTTTACCTAGTTGCTGACATAGTGGACTATTTTTGGTTTTTGCTAATTTCACTTGCTATCTATATTTTGTGTTGTTACATGTAGGTTAATCTTATGATTGTTTCCCTATTTTTAAAGTATTTAATTGAGTTGATGTGCCCTAATCTGTTTGACTGGTTCCTTAATGTTGGGTGTTAATAGACTCTACTACTGTTGCAGTGATCTTTATCATGATCTATTTTGCTTCATTAGGATCCATTACTAGTATCTTTACTTGGTCTTTTTAGCTGGTAACTAGTATAGGTAATTTCTATATTGTATTTCCTGAAAGGTTTACCAATTTATAGACAATTAACAATTGGTTAATTCATTTATTCAATAAACACTGAGTTTCTGGTATGTGCCAGTTACTGCTCTAGATGCTGAAGGAGTGTGCCAGTTTCAATTGATTCAAGCCTGGTTCATAAATTTATATTTAAAGATTTTCATTTTATGTTTTCCCCTTATAAGCTGTAGCTAATCTGTGATTTGGTTAGTATAATTTTGGTTTAATTTTAAGTGATTGTTCAAATTGGTCATATTTCAGCTCTTGGATTTTATAAAAACAAAGCATTTAAAAAAAATAAATTCAGTCTTGTCTGCAGGAGAAATTGCTAACAAATACAGTATTTCATTTTAATAATTAGGTAAGGACTTCAGTAGGAGATATTTAATGCATAATATGTAAAAAAGTCAGTATGTTAGATTAACTCTTTATTGATTTGATAAAACCTAGAGCAATTTCATATACTGAGTAGCTTTTTTAGGCCATGACAAAATATATTGTAGACTACAGTAGGACTCTGACTACTATAGAATGTTTTAGACCAGGAAACCAGTAGAATTGTACTACAATTTACAGTACAAGGGAACGCTTTGTCTAGTTTATCAAACACTCCATTTCTTATTAGTTGCTTACCAGAAAAGCCCAGCAGGCATACTTAAAATAGTCCTTTCTCTACAAAGAAACTACTTTGTCAATAGGACACATTGAAGGGTGGAGGGAGAATACTATATTAATACTTTAAAGAAAGTTCATTTAATCTACTGATTTTTGAAATGAATAAACACATTTTTCTCATTTTACTTGTCAAATGTAGTATTACATAGAGTAACCTCTGATATTAGGGTCATTAAGGATCTTTATAAGGAATTATTAAATAAAGTATGAATAATTAATTTAAATTTTAAATAATTGGGATAATACCAACAGAGTTTTAGAAGTTACTTTCACTTTGTTCTATTAATTTGAAAACTTACTAGGAACAGGTTCAGATTTTGAAATGAAATTGATTAGTCTTTACATTCTTATTTTGGGGGGGGATTGAAAGTTTAAGGTTAAATGGAATACTTTAACTTCTTAATAATAGTTGAGAAAAGGTATCTGAAAATCAGTTTGATGTATATGTATGGAGAGAAAATTATTTAGAAGGATGGAGAGACTGAAAGCGTAGTACTTCAGAGCATAGATTCTGAAAGCCTGTGTTTAGGTTTGAGTCCTGATTCTTCCACTTACCAGCTTTGTGATCTTAGACAAATTAGCTCATGCATGAGGTTCCTTACCTGGAGAATGGGGTGGTAATGGTATCTTACCTCTTAAGGTTATTATGAGAGATAAATGAGGGTGTGCTCATACTAATTATTAAATTAATTTTTCACACTTTGTCTAGCTCAGTAAATGTTGGCTGGTATTATTTTTAATAATAACTAAATATTAATAATTTAATAACAATAGAAACTACTTTTAATATTATTTTCACCACAATATTTACCATGATTAATCTCCCGGTAGTGCGGTTTTATAGTGGTTAATCTCTTGGCAATGTGGGCTATTATTTACTTTATTTGTACTTTTTTGAATTTTTAAAAAATGTTTTATTGTAAACCTGAGTAATTCTGACATTTAGGAAAAAATAAAACTATTTTTGTGTGGAGAAGAATTCGAAAGAATTTTAACACTTTATGAAAATTCAAAATTATAAGAAAACATACTTTATCTCTGTACTGTCATTTAATATATTAAAATTGCAAAGAAACGCCCTAATTTAGCTTTTGAAGTTCTACGCAATTATTGCATAAAGATAATACAAGAAAGAAAATGTCTATACATTTAAAAAATTATTCAGGTAGGTTTATGATATTCATTATTCAGTTATTCTTGATTAACTAGAGTTCATTCTATATAATCTTTGGTGATATGTTCTAATACAATTTTTTTTGCGATACGTGGGTCTTTCACTGTTGTGGCCTCTCCCGTTGCGGAGCACAGGCTCTGGACGCGCAGGCTCAGTGGTCATGGCTCACGGGCCCAGCCGCTCCGCGGGAGGTTTTATCTTCCCGGACCGAGGCACGAACCCATGTTCCCTGCATCGGCAGGCAGACTCTCAACCACTGTGCCACCAGGGAAGCCCGTTCTAATAGAATTTTAGAGCCAATTAAGTTGGCTCTTAGTTGTCAAAATTATACACTTGTTTGGTTTTTAACTTTTTTTTTTAACCAGCAATGCTATGTGATGAAATTTAGTTTTTAGAGTGTTGTAAATATAGAGGAATCATTCTTATATTAGGTAGAATTTATAAATAAACATATTAAAATGGGAAACATGTTGAAATTAATGTTTCAATATGTTAAAATGAACATATTAAAATAGGAAGCTTTCCTAGTTTTCTCTGATATTCACTGTTTACAGTTATAAACACATGCTCACTGAAGTATATTGCAGTGGGAAAGATTTAAAAGGAACCTATATTACCTTTCCTCCAAAGCGTCAGAATAGAAGGGCAGATGGAGAGGGAGATATTTCTTTCTACCGGAAGCCATTTGTAGATCTTGATATTCTGCTTGAACATGGTAATGGAGATTCATCTAAACTTTTGACTAAATCTCACCCTTAAGATGAGACAGGGAAGAATTTGTGTCCATGTGAGAGCTTGTTAAATTGGTGTTTTATAAAGTAAAAATAAAAGTAGGAATCAAAACATTTCACCTTATAATGTCTTTTATTTTCAAGGTCCTGGGATAGTAGCTGCTACAAATAAGCCTGATTTGGGAGTTGCAGGACCATCTTCTCCAAGCCCTAGCCCTGTGAAAAAAGGCAGTTCAATTCATTGGTCTTTCCCGGATAAAATAAAATCTCCACGAACTGTGAGGAAACTTTCCATGAGAATGAAAAGGTTGCCAGAATTTAGCCGGAAACTAAGTGTTAAAGGAAACTTGAATTATGGAAACAGTCCGGATAATACTCCTTCCTTGTCTAAATGTAACTGGCAAGAAATTCATAATGCTGTTATTCTACCTTCTGGGAACACAACCACAGCTGCTAAGAGGAATGTTATAAGCCGGTACCATCTTGATACTAGTGTGTCTTCTCAGCACAGCTACCAGAAGAAAACCTCTGTGAGTTCTAAGTATTCCTGCAAAAGTGGTTACCTCAGTGATGGAGATTCTCCTGAACTTATAGCTAAATCTAGCAAACATGGATGTGAAAACAAATTTGCAAAAGGAAAAGAAATAATTCCAAATAGTTGTAGCAAGAATGAAATAGACATTGATGCTTTTAGACATTATAGCTTTTCTGATCAACCTAAGTGTTCTCAGTACATATCTGGGCTCATGAGTGTGCATTTCTATGGTGCTGAGGATTTAAAACCACCTCGGATAGATTCAAAAGATGTCTTTTGTGCAATTCAGGTAGATTCAGTAAACAAAGCCAGAACAGCTTTGCTCACATGTCGGACAACGTTTTTAGACATGGATCACACTTTCAACATAGAAATTGAAAATGCACAGCATTTGAAATTAGTAGTATTCAGTTGGGAACCCACTCCAAGAAAAAATCGAGTGTGTTGTCATGGAACTGTTGTTCTTCCCACCTTATTCAGAGTGACAAAGACACATCAGTTGGCTGTCAAACTTGAACCTAGAGGTCTTATTTATGTGAAAGTGACTCTTTTGGAACAGTGGGAGAATTCACTTCACGGACTAGATATAAATCGAGAACCAGTAATATTTGGTGTTGATATTCGAAAAGTTGTAGAGAAAGAAAATATAGGCTTGATGGTACCACTCCTGATTCAGAAATGTATTATGGAAATTGAAAAGAGAGGCTGTCAGGTATTATTTTACTGTGTTTCTCTACTGCCCCCTTATCTGTCTATTTGAGTAATAATTAAATTTATTTATAGTAAGTCTTGGGGGAAGGAGTTCAAGGTAAGTTAAAAAAAATCCAATTTAGACTTTTTCTCATTCCGATTCTTTATTTTTATTCCATTGCTGTTTAGGATGTAATTTATGCCTTAACCTATGTTGTCAGTGATTGAAAGTGTGCTAGATGGTTCCATAATTTATGTTATGATGCAGAGCTGCATGGTCTTATACTTAGAGATGAAGATTGCTTTACAATGGCATTCCTAGGAAAAGCCAGAGCTGATAACATAGGCTAAGCCTAATTCATTTAAGGAATGTTTCTGAATGTTTTGACATTCTTTTGGTAGAGAGTTCGACAGTGAATATTATAACCCTGTTTCACTCCTAAAATTAACTCCCTGCCCTTATTCCCTGTTCTCCCTCAGTTCCACTCTTTGGAAAGCATAAGCTTATCCATGTCTTACCTTTGGGATAGCATGGAGGATAAGGAGAGGTCCTACTAATAAAAGCACATCTCATTCTCTTTTCCTTTTAAAGAAGGTAAAAGCAGTTCATTAGAACAAACAAAAAACCTGGTGTTATTTGTAACAAGATATGTACATGTTAACTAGTTAGTAGACCTTATCTTTATTTTCATTTATACATGTAGACTATGACAATGAGAAACAGTGTATGACTGAGGATATTAATGAGGTATAAGTAATTATTTATACTAATTTTTTGCAATACAAAATAAGCCTAAGCATCATTATGTTCTGAAGTATTTTGCTTTAGTGCTATCAGAATTTATAACATACATTAAAAAATATCGAGGATATATACCACAAAATCTGAAATATGATTTCTTTATAAGAATGTAGACGCAAACTTAAAATAATCTACCTTGAATTTAACATGGAAATGATAGAAATTGCATAAGTTAGTGGAGTTTTGTATAAAGGTACAAGAGACTTGGATTCTGGTTTCTCATCCATCATTGGCTGTGTGATGTTGGGCAAGTCACTTAATCTCTGTGGGTCTTTTTTGCTTATATTAAATAAAAATAGATGCAGTAGCTTCCTGAAGCTGAGAGGTAGGACATTTGAATTTTTGAAACCTCTTTTCAGATATGTGATTCCATCAAGTCAAGTTTACGTTGTCTGGGTGGAAGTGAGGCCTTCAGTTTCCAATCCAACTTTTGGTCCAGTTACTTTTTTCTTAAGGTCCTCTGTTTCCTGTATTTTTTTTTTTTCCACGCAGCATGTAGGGAGGCCAGAGATCAGGCAGACTTTAAAGCTAATTATTTAAACAGAAACTTTTACAATTGTATATTAAAATAAGTAACTCAAATAACGCTGTACTTTTACAGTCTATTTTCTGAAAATATTTTATAAAGAGCAAGTATATAAGACTGTAATAACTGATTTTAAATGCCAAGAAAATATTTTTAGCAATGCTTTTTATTTCTATACTTAAAGTTTAGAAAGTTTTATTTTAATAAAGAATTATTTCCTGTGAAATAAAAAGTAAAAAAAAATTTACAGTTGTATGTTTGGAGCTGCACTTTTTCAACACCTTTTCTTGTTTTGTCTCTTTTGTTTCTCCCTGTTGCACCCCAACACACGCACAGAAAGAGGCTGATTGTGCCTGCAGTTTTCAGAGCAGCATACTGCTTAAATTTTGTTTACCTCTCTAGTCAGTACTTATTCTTGTTTTTTTACAATGAACATCAGGTTTTGATAGTCAGACAAAAAATGGTTTGTGATATCTTCGAAATACTTTGAAGGCTACTACCACCTGTCTCCTGCTTCCAATAGGAAAAATTAGTATAGAAATCATCCTCATGGTCCATCCGGTTCAGATTCTGTCCTCAATAGAGGCATCAAGCATGTACTTCAAGTGTTTGATTCAAGAAGTCAGCCTCTGAAGGTAGGGATATATCCTAAAATATCCCTGCCTGACATATCTATATTAGCTCTTCCTTCTTTTATTCACCTTTAAAACTATATTTGTAATTGCAGCTTTTGGGATAACATGTTCCATTAATTTATTACTTGCTATTGAAGTATTGCTTTCTTTAATTTGTTCTAGGTTCATCTCTTTCTCAAGTTTTAAGAGGATACATCCTTATGAAATTTTGTGACACTTAAGTGTGCATACACCAGAAGGGCTGTACTCAAGTTAGTTTCTTCTCATGTGGTAGCATTTCCTTTGATCCTGTTTAATATTTTAGTTTCATTGTCTGGATCATCTACCGTTCTACTTTTCTTTCTTGTGATGATGTGAATGTAACATGAATGTGGATAAGAACAGGAAATTTGAATTTTCTTTCCAGTACCTTCCTCGATTTCCCATATCATGTTGATTCTTTTGAATGCAGCAGCACCTTGAATTACCTTCTCTTAGAAATAGTTGTAGGTTCTTTACTATCTTTCAATTAATACTTAATGCTTGTCATCGCAAGTATTTTGGATAACATTTCCATGTATCCATTACTGACGCTTTCCTATATTGAGACCCACTTTCTGTAGTGTATTCTATCAGTTATTTAAAAACTCAGAAGAGGTTGTCATAAGTAAACTGGGAAATTTCATTTGCATTCTTCCTCTAGATCACTTTTAGCATTTTAAAGTGATTCCTAGTTCAAATCCTTGGGGATTGCACTGTGTGTTTTCACTTTATTTCTGTCTTGAAATAATTTCTTTATCTGTAACTTCTTTCAATTCAAGGTGATTAAACTTCCTAAATAGTCTTTGATGTGGAAGTATAGGTGACAACCGCTTTCCTCAATTTTCTTGAAGGTTTATCCTTTTAAAAAACTCCAATTGCTTAATCAGGCATGTTTTCTCTTTAAGATACCATGTTGATTTCCTCTTAGTGAATTTATACTGAACTAACAGTGTTTAAAAAACAAATCTTTTTAATGTAGGTTGAGGGGAGAGTGAGTGGTGTCTTTGCATCTTATATACATTTTGAACTAGAAGTTTTATTTTACCTTTAATATATTATTTTAATTGAATTTCCTTCATTGCCTTATAATCAATTAATTTGATAAGTTAAAAAATCCTAGATTTATTTTTATTTCTTCCTCAGAAACTTTTTTTTTTTAAAGATAACTTTACACAAATAGTATACTGGAACCTTATTTCAAAAATATACTTTTTTCGAGTTTTAAAGAGATTAAGTAACTTGCTCAGATTCACCAAGCAAGGAGTGATAGTGTGGGGCTTTATGAATCCAAAACCCTAGTTTAACTGCTGTGCTGTATTACTTCAGTCTAGAGCAAAACATGTGAAAGGGCAACATCTTGGGGCATGGAGATATTGTTTGAGCATGTAAAACTAAAGGGTAAGGGGCTTCCCTGGTGGCGCAGTGGTTGAGAGTCCGCCTGCCAATGCAGGGGACACTGGTTCGTGCCCCGGTCCTGGAAGATCCCACATGCCGCGGAGCGGCTGGGCCCGTGAGCCATGGCCGCTGGGCCTGCGTGTCCGGAGCCTGTGCTCCACGGCAGGAGAGGCCACAACAGTGAGAGGCCCACGTACCGCAAAAAAAAAAAAAAAAAACCTAAAGGGTAAGGATTGTATCTTTGCTTAAGATATGATAGGCAGCATTACAGAAGTCACAGTATATTGTTCAAATTTAAAGGAAAGAATATAATTTTTTATGAAACTATATAACTATAACTATAATCCGTATAGTCGATGGTGAGATTTCAAAAGCTATGTTTGAGATGTTTTTAATTAAATGCCATCAGAACATATTAGATTGCCAAGTTCATGTGATTTATACATACTAAACTATAATATCTTCTCTTTATCCAATTTACCATAACGTGGCCATAATTTTATTTCTAGGTAGTAGGCCTGTACCGATTATGTGGCTCGGCAGCAGTCAAGAAAGAACTTCGAGAGGCTTTTGAGAGGGATAGCAAAGCTGTTGGTCTGTGTGAAAGCCAATACCCAGATATAAATGTAATAACAGGTAATAAATAGATGTTATTTTTATGTACACATTGTGGAAAGACTACATCTGCACGAAAGAGAATTGAAATACTATTTTGTAGCCTCAATTTAATTTGGTTTTATTCTGCAGTCTTATTTTCCTTCTTTTACAAACACTGCTGTGTTATTTTCTGTGGGGAGATACCAAGATATGGTCCCTGTCCTCAAACAGCCAACAAGTGTTGGGAGGAAGAGACCTACATTAAATTAACTGTAGTAGCTAACAGAAGGAAAAGGGCACCTTTTCTTCATAGAGAGATAAATAAAATGTCATCAGAGTTCAGTTTGACTGGAGCTGACATAATATAAGGGGCATTGACTATCTGGTTAGAGAATTTAGATTTATTTACTAGGCAGAGGGGATCCATCAACGATTTTTGAGCAGGGGAGTGAAATCTTTAGAGATAGTCTTCAGGAATATTTATCTGGCAAGTCTGTGTGATGGACTGAAATTAGAAGATACAAGAGGAAGGAAAACCAGTTAGGAAGCCTTGGCAATAGTCTCAACAAGGAGGTAATGAGATTGCATGGCATCTGGCAGCAGCAGCAACAGCAGGAAGAAATAGAATTGAAAGTGTTTGAAGAAAGGGAGGGCCCAGACAATCCTGACTTTGACACCTGGTTGATTGGGTTCCATTAGCAGAAATAAGAAAGCTGAGAGGAAAGCTACTGCTTTCGGTGGAGAAATGTAGAAAAAGATTATGAATTGGGTTTCTTTTTCAAACTTATATATTGAATTTGATGTACTAGTAGGAGATCTCAGTGGATATATCAAGGCTATATCTCCTACAGCTAAGGAGAGGATGTAAGTAGAATGTGAGGGGATCTGCTGTTTACCCAGGTGATGAATGCAATCCAATGTATAGCATTGTAAATACACTTCTAATACCCCGACTGGTGGGGGTAGAAAACGGCAATTTGATGGTCATTGGCACTAGTTGTAATTAACGCCTTGCAGTTATCTATAGAGTTTGAAAAGACAAGAACTTTGAGGATCTCCAAACTTTGGAGGCAGGCAAAGAAAGAAGAAACAGCTAAGGAGATTGAGAGGAAAGGAGTCAGAAAGTATGGGAAACAAGAGACTACAGAGTGTTAAGGAAAGGTGTGATGCACTGTCATTCTGAGAGATCATATAAAATGAGAACAGAAAAAAGGCCTTTGAATTTGGCCATTAAGACATTTTTCATAACTAATCGTTATTCAAGGTCTATTGGCTTATAATTCCATGTTTGTTTTTTGTTGTTGTTTTACTTTTTATTAGCAAAGTTTTCAAGCATATACACAAGTAGAGAGAATACTATGATAAACCTTCTTTATCCATCACCTGGCTTCCATAATCAACACATGACCAAACCTGTCTCATTTATACCCCTCATTTGATTCTCCCCAAACTTGGATTATTTTGAACCATATCTCAGCTATCACATCCTTTCACCTACAGATGCTTTGGTATGTATTTCTAGGTCATCTATGTATTTTGATAGTCTTTCTCTTCTCTCTACTGTCAACTACCGTTTTTTTTTTCTTGCTGTAATAGTGTTTGTTTTTCTCTTCTAATTTGCTTTCTTATTTTACACACAATTAATTGTCTAGGTGAGAATTTGAGGAAGGTTCAACTTGCACATATTCAAGAGATTTTTATTAGTTGAAATCCTTAAAGCTAACTGTTAGGATTGAGGCTTTCCAAATAACTGAGCTTCCCAATCTCTGAACTCTGAATGACTGTATTTCATAGAATATTTAATATTATATTCTTGGATAACTAAAACTTTGATCCCAAGCATTTTAATTCTGAGAGGGAGCAAACCAAAGCACTTTTTCTTTCTCTTAAGTTTTAGCAAACCAGAAATAATGGTTACTTTTATTTTATAAAGGAAGAAGGCATATTATTTCTACTAAAAAATGGGTCATTTCTACAAAAAAGTAGACTTTTCCCCTTAATAATGTGTAATTAACAAAATCAGCAAAGGACTCATTTTATGAATCTATTAAAGAAAAATTTTATAAATAGCAATCCTCAGAAAATTACACTCTATAACTAAATAAAAGGAGATTTTGTCTTGGTTGAAGACTTTCTTGGAGATAAAAATTATGTCAAATGTGTATAATTTAAAAAGATGAAGTGATGTGGTTTGAATTGATTATTTGTTATAAGAGAAGGTCCTTAGTTGGAAATTTGCAGCATATGCAGAAGGTATGACAATAGGTCAATGAAACATTCATAGAAGCATTCTTTTCTAAAATTGAGAGTTTACATAATTTATGAATTGGGTATTTCTTGGCTTTATTCTTTGTATATTCCATTTCAGTAAACCTGTTTTTCAGAAGAACCTAGAGCTGTTTTCATTCTTGATAAAAAGCCAATGGGATGACTTAAGGTTTGCCTGAGAAATGTCATTGGAATTGCAATAAAATATACAGAAGGGCTCATCGTGGCTCAAAGTAAAGGGTATTGTTGATTTGGGGAACTGGCCAGTAATAGTGTTGCCTCATGTGTTTGTTCCACGTGAACTCACATTTCAAGTAAACTTTAAAATATAATTAACTGTTAAGTAGGTCTAAAAGAAGAGATATTAATGGAGTGAATGATAGAGTTTACTCACAATTTAATGCATTCTTAGTAGTTGGTTTGTCTGGACTACAGAATGAAGTGCTCCAGACAAACCAGATTTTTTTCAGTCAGGTGCAAAATTTAAGGTATAAAATCTATTCATAGTACAAGAGAAGAAATTGGAAAAGTCAACATTATTTATTTAGTGATTATTAGAGTTTTAGGCAGAGAGAACAGGGTGAATTTTGTGATTAAGAATTAATAAAATATAGGTACTTCAAACCAGCCTCTGAGAAGAAGTAGTTTTAGAGATTAGAATGACTTGTTTTTAGTGTGGTGATACGTGTATCCCACCATGGGGATGAGTAGAATTTCTCTGTGTAGTTGGTCCTGTGCCTGAATGAGAGGCATATGATTTCATAGTATCTAACTATTACAGGGCAGCTTAAGAGATGTAACTAGAACCAGCTCTTTATTTATCAATAATTGTCTGCTTCAAGTACATGATAAAAGATTTACTGTGTTGCATTAAATAAACTTCATCATAAATTCTCCCCAAGTCTTTTTTAAGTAGCTCCTGTAACATTAAAGATTGTCACCACAAATTTATTATCTTACGGTTTTTATGTCCCAAAGTGTTTGAAAGATGTTAAGAAGGCAATATGGCTTTAAGATCCTCCTGCCTATCACTTAAGTTTTTGGGATAAGGCCATATAGCTAATTTCTAGACAGATGAGTAGTCATATCATACATGTTACAACGCACTATGAATACCTTCTCGCTGTTTCATTTTATGAAATCTTTTGATTATTTTTCCTGTGACGTTTGTCTGCTTATAGAAAAGCAACTATAATTTTTACTTCATTGAACATAATGTTCATTGAGCATACTTTAAGTGCTTAATATTTGTTATAATAATTCTCTCTTATTTGCCCTCAAATTATAGTGAAGCAAGTAATCTTGAACTTGGGTTAACTTAAAATTCCATTTATATTAATAGTTGTTTAGCATATTAATCATATAAAGGATAATGATATTTGAAATACATGTTTCACTAAGGTGTAAAGTTATCTTTTCTGGAGATCTTTTAGGTTTTGATTTAATATAATTGCATTACAGGGCAAGTCTCAAGCTACCAGGGCATATTGAGTTTTATAAGAACTAACAAGTCTTGCTTTGTCAAGGAGCAACTATGGAACCTTTAAAAAAGATTATGCCCTAAAGGGTTAGTAGTGTCTTTATTTGGCAGCTACAGAAAATTGCATTTTCACTTTCTAATTGTAACTCAATGCTCTTTACACTGAATGTTGCAATTCATTGTAGGAAACTAATGATGGTAGTAAAGATCACATGATATAAGTTAAGGAATGTGAATAAACAATTGTTGCATGCGTACTGTGTACAAAATGCTTTATCATTATCATCACTGTATGACTAACATGTATTGATTATTATTATATGCCAAGCACTTTATATATGTGTATCTCTTTGTATATATCGAAGAAAAAGTTTGGGGCTTCCCTGGTGGCGCAGTGGTTGAGAATCCATCTGCCAATGCGGGGGACGTGGGTTCGAGCTCTGGTCCAGGAAGATCCCACATGCCGCAGAGCAGCTGGGCCCATGCGCTGCAACTGCTGAGCCTGCGCTCTGGGGCCCGCGAGCCACAGCTGTTGAGCCCACGTGCCTAGAGCCCGTGCTCTGCAACAAGAGAAGCCACCGCAGTGAGAAGCCTGCGCACCGCAACGAGGAGTAGCCCCCGCTCGCCGCAACTAGAGAAAGCCTGTGCACAGCGATGAAGACCCAACGCAGCCAAAAATAAATACAATAAAATAAATAAATTAAAAAAAAAAAGTTTGGTCAATATCCTCTTAGTGCTCCTTAGTGCTATTTCCAGGTTGTTACCTTTTTACTATTGAGTAGGAACTTATGCTCAATGAAGGAATAAGGCTTTTTGGAGGCTCATGGCACACTCTTGCACCACCTCTGCCTTTCGTATTTAACATCACCTACAGAACTCTTGGCCATTCCCATTTATTCAGTGAAGACTTTGATACCTCGCCTATGGTTAGATTTCCAACTGGAGTCTTGCCATCATCCTGAATGATTTTAACATACAAATGACCAATCCAGAACACTCTTCTTATCTAACCTAACTCTTATTGGGTATCAACTGATACCTTAAACTCTTTCTTGAAGCATTCTTTCCTTGACTTCCTTGCAGCATATTTGCCTGTCTCACCCCCACCCCCATCCTGCCTCTTCTTACCACTCATACTCCTTTAGCCATTCTTCCTACTGATGTTCTTCATGGCCTTCTCTTATCACTAGGCCTTCTCATATCATGCTGTATGCTGCCCTGATAATCTCAGTCACTCCCAAGTTTCCAGTTATCATCTTTAAGTTGATCATTCTCAGATCTGTGTCTCCAGCCATCTCTTTCCTGAGCCTCAGATTTTTATATCCAGTAGGCTTGAATGTCCCATAGATACCTTAAGCTTAATACATTCAAAATGAAACTCCTTCCTGTACCCTAAAACATGGTTTTCCTCCTTTTTCTCCTATTTCAAGTAATAGCACTGTTATTCACCTAGATGCTGAAGCCCCAGACCTAGGAAATATCCTCACACCTCCTTTTCCCTCAAAATGACAAATGTAATTTTGACCCAGTGGTCCTGTTTCGGGAATTCGTCCTACCAACATACCTGCATACGTACAAAGTAATGATGTGCAGGTTATTCATTGTAGCATGTTTTGAAATAACAAAAGATTAGAAAGAACCTAAGCAGCTGTCTCTTGTAACTGACTAGATCAAATTATGGGACATCCATACATTGGAATACTGTGATGTGGCTGTAAAAATGTTTGAAGAAAATCTCTGTGTACTGAAAATATGGCAAGGATGTGATGTTAAATGAAAAAGCAAGAAACAGAACAGGACATATATGCTATCTTTTATGTAATAAAGGGGAACAAATAGTAATATATTATTTATATTTGCATAAGCAAATACTGGAAGGATGCATAAGAAACTAATGAACCATGGTCTATCAAATTTAAAAGATTTATTAGATGGGAAACTTCCTTTATGATCATGTTTAAATTCAAATTAAGCTCTCAAACTAAGTTCTCGGCTAAGCTGAGAGCATTTTCTAAATCAATATTGTCTCTTAAGGTTTTTGGTGTCAGAAATGTCTTCTATATTTCCTTGTGATCACATTCTAGCCTTTAGCTAGTATCTTACCTACCTTCCTTATATGTAGCAACCATTAATTACTCTTTCCTGTTTCCTCTACTATAGGTATATCATCTCTTAGTTCATAACTACTTGTGGTGTGTTTGAAATTGACTTAACCTCATTCTTACTATAGTGACAAGTCTGATGTTTTCTGTTCTTGGCTTTTGGTTTCATTTGTTTGGTTTTAGGAATGATTTTTTCCTTCCATAGTATAGCATTAGAGATTATCCAGGCTATCCAGTATGTATGTTTAAGCCATATCTTCTGTATTAAAGAGGAAATATATTTATATAGCTCACTTATTTGCAAGGGCTTATGAAAAGCCTAGAAATTAAAAATTCACATAATTGAAATAATTTAAAATTAATATTAGTATGCCTTATTTTCTTTTACATGCACTTAGAGGAGCTTTTTATAAGGGGTTTACTTTATGAACAAACCTAATATGTATGATAATTGGCTATTATGTGTGTACATTATTAGCATGGTTTCAAAACAAGTCAATTAGTGAAGCAATTTCTAAGGATACAAATTGCTATTGTCTTGTTATAATACTTCTTTTTACATTGTTGCTTTTATTGTTTTCAGAGTGTTAAAAGTTCGCTGTAACAATTCTTTGAAAAAAAATTCACCACAGTTTTTTATTTCCCTCTAAAGACTAATTGCCATCTGTCTCTGGTTTGTTTTCTGAAGGTGTTCTTAAGGATTATTTAAGAGAACTTCCTTCTCCTCTGATAACAAAGCAGCTTTATGAGGCTGTATTAGATGCAATGGCAAAACATCCTTTGAAAATGTCATCAAATGGTTGTGAGAATGATCCAAGTGATTCTAAGTACACTGTTGACCTGCTGGATTGTCTGCCTGACGTCGAGAAGGTAAGCACAGTTGATATGCATTGAAGGTAAGCACAACTGGTATGCATTGAAGGTAAGCACAATTGGTATGCATTCTTTCTGGAAGCCAGCTAATGAATTGTATACTTAGCTCCAGAGCTACAAATAATTTTTTAGATATTTGACATTCGTAGCACTCTTGAGTTTTAGCTCTGCCTTTGCCAAAGGCTACTTAAACAGCATAAATCTAGAAACTGCTTCTTAAACAGAATAAATCTAGAAAATAATTTTATCTTTTCTGTATATGATTTTAGCCTAGGCATGAATACTCCCTATAAGTTTTAAAAGAGTATTGTTATTATTAAAATGATATATGTTTATTATAGAAAATTTAGGAAGATATAGAAAAGAAGAATGGAAATTATAATTATCAATATCTAAAGGCAACGATACTTAACATTTTGGTGTAGTTCCTTTTAGTATTTAAAAAATATGGTACCTGATTGGTGTACATGGCTTAGCCTCAAGACTTAAACAACCCTCACCACCACCATTTCCTTCCTCCTTGTCTCTTTCCATTTGCCCCCTCTCCACAATCTGAATCTTGGGACCAGTATCTTCAGGTATGCCTGCAGGAGAGATAGGATGACTGAGTCTGCAGAACTAGTTTTAGCCTAACTTTAGCTCTTGTTCCTTAGAACAAAAGGGAAAATAAGGGAAAGAAATGTGGCCAGGCTTATCCAGATGAGGCTGGCTTTGCCTATGTTTCTTTCTTTTTAAAAATTATTTATTTATTTATTTGGCTGTGTGGGGTCTTCGTTGCGGCGTGTGGGATCTAGTCCCTTGACCCGGGATCGAACCCGTGACCCTTGCATGGGGAGCACGGAGTCTCAGCCACTGGACCACCGGGGAAGTCCCTATATTTCTTGTCATATGAGAACAGAAAGTCCAAGAGTGAGTGGGTAGAAATGTTTTAAGCCCAATACCTTAATTCACTAGTTGATTGTAGTCATCTGAATGGTCTGTACTCTGTCTGGTTAGATTAGCAATTACTGCTCCTTTGAGTGGGGAAGGGGAGCAGCTACAAAGGTAGACAGAAGCAGAAGGGTGGGGTGTGGGGTAGAAATATCCCTTCACCAATATAAGGTAAAGTTATACGTGTCATTTTACTTATAAGTGAAGATTTGAATGTCAGGGAATGTAAATCACTTGCCCAAGAGTATATAGCTTTTTTGAGTGTTGTAGTCTGTTATATGAATCTAGGTCTTTCTGGCCTTAAAGTTCATGCTGTTAATATTCTTTCTAAAAAGGCTGCATAATATTCCATTGAGTAGATCTGACAATTTATCACCATTCTGTTTTGTGTAATATTTAGGGTTTGAACCTATTTGTATATATTTGTCCACAGATTTCTTTTCAGTTAGAATTACTTATTTGGAATAGAATTTCAGAGTGGAATTGCTGATTTAAATAATGTGAACATTTTGAGGCTCTTAATACATTTTTCATATTACTTTTCAAAAGGGACACAACAAGTACATTTTTTGGCTGATCTTATTTCGTAGACAAAAAAAAAAAGATTTCTTATTTTAGGTTGTGTTTCTTGGCTTGCTCTTGAGATTGAACCTAATGTATTTAACCAGTTGTGTGTGTGTGTGTGTGTTAACTGTGTTAATCAATGTGTGACTGGTTTTGATTTCAAAATATCAGTCTAGTCTACTCTAGATCCATTTTGATTTCAAAATATCAATCTAGTCTACCCTAGATCCAATTTTCCCCTCATTCCTTCCCTTCACAACCAAACATTGAGCAAACGTTTATTCTGGCGGTTATCACTTCTTCACCACTCATTTACTATTGTCATCTGGCTTCCTGCTCCACCTCTGTGGACCTGTTCTTGCTAAGGTTACTAATTACCTTCTAATCATCAAATCCAGTTGTCACTTTGACTCCAGAAATGTCATTTGGATTTTTTTTTCTTTCTTTAATAATTTTTAAAAATTACAAATTATAGTTGGCATTTATTTCTTCAACACAATTATGAAGAAGAAATTACACACTTTATTTGTTAAATGATTGATCATATGCTAGTATATCAAAAAACATCATTCCTTTCCATAACTGCTTAAACCTAAATAACCATGCTAACTTCTTGAACAAACTCCCCTTACTAGTTTTTTCAAGGATTTAAAAAAATATTTTTCAATCAATTTTCTTTTCATTTCTAATTATACTATTCTTCCCTTTTCCATGGTTTGTCTACTTAAAATATTTATTAGCTAAGAAGCGCATTGACCTTTTTCCTAACTGGATCACAATAGAACCTAGCCATGGTTGGCTCCCTAGATTTTAGGATGTTGGTCCCTACTTATGACTACAGGATTTATCTGAACTTAAAAATAAACATTCTCACCCTAATCCCCTTTCCATTGTAGCCTTTGCTGTTATCTTTTTAGAGGAGGGAAGAGAGGAAAAAGTTGATGGTATATTTTCCCAGGGACTCCAGCTGAAATTTGGAATGCATTCATGAGCACTTTATAGAATGCATATTTTAACCATTTAATGAATCAGATTATGTCATTGAAACCTAAGGGCCCTGTGTAACATTTCTGTAAGAAAATATATTTCAAGTTCCAAACATCCAACTTACAATCAAATCTTTGAAACAACCTTTTAAAAAGTGATAGTATGCCCATCTATATTTTCTGCTATAAATTGTGTCCTTGAATTTGCCCCTGTGTGACTGTGTTAAGTGAAATTTAATTTAATTCAATTTAGGCAACCCTAATGATGTTGTTGGATCATTTGAAATTGGTGGCTTCTTATCGTGACGTGAATAAGATGACTTGCCAGAATTTGGCTGTGTGCTTTGGACCCGTATTATTAAGTCAGAGGCAAGAGACTTCCAGCCATAACAACAGAGTCTTTACTGATTCAGAAGAACTTGCAAGTGCTTTGGATTTTAAAAAACATATTGAAGTTCTTCATTACTTACTTCAACTCTGGCCAGGTAAATGATTCTATGGAAATATTTTTCTCTTTCAATGATAGGGTGTTTGAATTAGCTGATCATTAAATATGCCCATGTATGATTGAAGAAAATCTTTTCTAGATTTTGCTTTTTAAAATAGTTATGAATTGATACCTGCCCTTTAGATTTCTCCATTTAAATTTTCTGCTTTTGCTGATACTATTGTAGACATAGAGATAGATCAATGTATACATTCTGGATTTGGTCAGCTCTGGATTTGAATCCTGGTTGTGTCACTTATTAGCAGTCTGACCTTGGACAAGTTCTTTAACATCATAGAGCCTCAGTATCATCTTTTGTCATGTGGATTAGTAATATGTTTATAGAATTTATAGGAGGATTAAATAAAGAATTATGTGTGTAAGGTGCTCAGCACAGCTCTTAGCACATAATAGGTACTCAGTAAAATATTAATTTCTTTACCCTTCTCGTTTTTATTTCAACTGATATAAAGCAGAATTCATTTTTCTCCTTAAATCAGTTCTTCCTCCTGATGTCTATACTGTATTCATGGTCATTCTTCAAGTTATCCAGCCTTGAGCTGACAATTACCTGCAATCTTTCCATCTTTCTTATCCATCCCCATTCTACTCGATAACGAAAGGCTGACAGTTATTTTTCTAATACATCTCTTATGTAGTTTCAGAGCTAAAAGGAATATGTATTTAGTTAGATGTTTTATAAAGGATCCTGTATTTAGGTTCCAAAAATTTCTTACATGGTAGTAGCCCCTGCTTCCCTCCCCTACCCTGCATAGTACCAAGTGTGAAAGTACTTAGATGCTTAGTGTAGTGCACAGTGGTAGAGGTGCTTGGGCCCTGTAGTCAGGCTTAGATTCAGATCCGACTGTGGCACTCACCAACAGTGTGGACTCAGGCAAACACTAGTTTTCCTAGGCCTCAGTTTGCTTCTCTATAAATAGTGCCTACCTCAGGGTTTTCGTGAAGATTGAGATAAAGCATCTAAGGAAATGAGCAGAGAGTTTAGCATAAAGTTAGCCCTCAGTAAATGTGCTTTGTTACTCTTTTATTAATGTATATGAGAAGAATATACCAAAGTACAAAGGATTGCTTGATTTAGTCTTTTAAAAAATCTAATTAATTTAAAAAAATGAATTAAAAATTAAGCTAATAAAAATTTTCAACTTTTAAATTTGTCGAGTTAACATTTTTGCTTTCTTTTAAACACAGGCTTAAAAAATCATTTCTAATTTATATTTTACCTGAGTTAGTATGTGTTACTTATTATTTAAAAGTCCTGAATGAAGATGCTCTGGTTAATTGGTCTGATTTCTGCACTTGGTGCCCAACATAAGAAATCACTCAGGTTCAAGTTTTAAATGTGTGTTTCTTAGCTTTTCCTAGACCTGCTTTAATTTTAATAAACATGAGGAATTGGGAAAGGAGCCATCTTATTCTAATCACAAATGAAAATTTGTTTGCCTGGAGATACTAAGTTTACTATCAGTACCTGAGTTCTTTATCATTAATTCTGTACCAGTGGTTAGTATCATTTCATTGTTTTGTAATAGTCATCTTAGTCTTGGGTTTAGGAACAAAAACTTAACTTTTATGTTATAGAAAAAAGGCAGGTTCAGATTTGAGATTCACTGTACAGTATTTAAATGACAACCTTAAGCAACTGTCTCCTAATGTACAGTTCCTTATTCCAAAGGTTTGTGTGATTGGATTTAAAAATAACTGCCCCATCGTCTATAACCTGTTACTTTTCTTTAGTTATAATACCTCAAACAAAGGACAGAACAGGGCAGAAAGATAAGAGGAAACAGCAGTTAGTTTTGCCCTCTAACATCACTTGCTTTTGGATTCAAGAGGCAGAAATCAAGTAGATATAGTGCACTTACTGAGCCTGAGAAAATTGATGGTGACGTAGAGACTGGGCCACACCATATTAACTTGGTGAATGCTCATCTCTATGCATTCAGTGGAAGGTTTTAGCTCCCTTGCTATCTGTATCCTACTTATTTTTCTTTTTGGAACTTCCCCTACTCCAGAGGTAAAAAGAATTGGTTCCACCCTTTCCTGCCCACCTGCCTTTTTACTTCCTTAACTTTTTATTTTGTTCTGTGTTATTTTTAAATTTTGGGCAAGAATATAATTTGCTTTGAGCTTTCAACTTGAAAAATCTGTCTTCATTCAAAGTGATCAGTTAGAACCCTGGCATACTGGTACTGGAAGGTAAAAGTCAGCCTGCCAATTGCTTTTCAGATTGTCTTCTGCCAAAGCCCTAAGTTCTCTAGAAGCAGCCTTGAGGCCAGATTGGCAACAGGTGAGGGAGCAAAATGGAAACATATTTCCCTTTTGACCAAAACAGTCTTCTTTTCATCTTTCTTATGTACTGGGTTTTTACAAAGTAGTTGCTTTTTAAAAATAGGGTTGCTGTTTTAAGAGTATTGGAAATTAATGATAGGCTACCCTTTCACTTTATAGATGGGGAAATAGCTTTAGAGAGTGTGTAACTCTTAGACCAGCTGTTTGGTATATCACATATTTTATGATGAATAGATTCGGGGTAGGGCTTTCTTTTTATTTTTCTTTTGGAAAAGCTATCAATTTTCCCTAATTCTTTTTGTGTCATTTTTCTCACTAGACTAAGCTTCATGAGGTCAGGGACTATATTTTGCTTACCTTTATATTTCCAGGTCCTAACAGAATACTTGGCACTAACTAGACACCCAATATATTGTGTTAAATAAGGGAATTATACTATAGATAAAAAGCTAATAAAGTGGTGACTAAAAATATAAATCTACTGGAAGAAAACAAGATAAGAAAATAAAGTTTCTTAGTAATTATCATTATGTTTGGAAAAATTTTCAGCAAATTATAGACTGCATGTTCATTTTATCCTGTTGAAGGTAAGTAGTCCACAGTGCTAGGAAAAGCAGAACTTTTCTTTTGGGGTTAAATTTAGCCATTTTATCTACATATTTAATAGGAAACCATTTCACCATCAGTATTTTAAAAAGCTAGTAAAGTTGATTTTGTAGAAATTGAAGTTTTAGTCTAAAAGGTGTAAAATATTATAATTGTTTCTTAAATATTTTCCAAGAAAATATACAAAAATAATGTTTGGATAGGAACTTGGTTAAACAACTTTAAGCACCTGACAGTAAAATGAATGTGGGTTTTGCAGGTGAATGTCGGAAAATGCAGACAAAATAAGACAAGCTTAACACAGAATCAAAAATGTTTTACTTTGGTTGGATCACAAACCAGTCGACCTCAAGGTTAGCAGAGTACTGTAATGGGTTGGCAAAAACAATAGGCATGACACTTAAGCACTAAGAAGAACAGGAAAAGCACAGAAAATGAAGGGAGGAAAGCAAGGAGATTTAGAGGAGATAAGCAGTTTCAACAGAAGAAGGAATATGAATAATTAAACAGTGGAAAAATTCAGATATCAATTCTGCAATTACATCAGTTAATGGCATAGGACATTCTATATTAATATTGTTATTAAATATCAAGGTAAAGTAACTATCAGACCTTTATTTTCTAGAAAATTTTAGATCAAGAGGTTTTAGCTGTCATAATGATCTGTAATAACCATCATAAAAATGAAGATAAACAAAAATGTTAAAGACATACCTATACAAAGTTATCAAGTATTTTAATAAAATAAGTTAAAAAAATTATGCAATCTCTGAAAATGTTATAAAATCACTGTATGTCTGGAAAACTAGAACCATATACATGTTTGTATTATTCTTCAATTATTTTACACAGTAGGAAACAAGTATTTATTAGATGTTGGAGAGTGTAAAGTTGGTGCGTTATCACTGATTATATGTTCCCTTTACCTTAGTGAAGGGAAGTATTAATGGAGAATAAACAAGCAGACAGGGAAAGGTATTATGGACAGTTTTTAATAGCCGTGCCTCAACATTTAAATTAAGTCCATTTGACAAGTGTTTTGTTCAATACACACAAAAGAATAAGCTGTAAAGCCTTGGTTTGTTGTGAAATAACGTGTCTCCATGGTAATATATTTGGCCAGTGCAATGCATATTAATAGGGGAAATAGTCTTAATATGAGGAATGTTATTTGAGATTGTTAGATTCCTAACCAGAATGGGAAAATAAAATATCTGTACTATTTTCAGGCAATAAATGAAGACTCTTAGTAGCTAATGCTGTATAATCAAGCTCAGGTAACAAGTGGACAAGTCTAGATTTCGTTCATTTTATCAAAGTGAAATTTGGGCTGCTTAAAGTAAATTATGACACTGCTGCTAATAGAATTGCAAAAAAACACAAAGGTTAGAACTTTTAGAGTGAGCACTTTAGATGCCTTGGCCTCATTTAGATGTTTGCAGATGAAGGAACTTTTGTTTCGTTTGTACTCCAACATGCCTTGCCTGCTTTTTGCGTAGCTTTTTATTTAGAAGAAGCTACCAGCTTAGCTACTGTTTGAATTACATCTAGATAATAATTAACTTGCACAGAAAGTTAATCAACATTGGAAATTTATTTTGGGATGTTGTGATATAGCATGAATTAGCACCACTGAACATTCTACTGGCTTCTGTCCCTAATCTTGATTATGTCTGATGATAGAAAAAATAATTATGGAATGCTTTGTTTTGGTAGTGTGCATGTGTTTGTTTTAATGCATGTTTATAGTTGATTATTAAATGGCTTATATTTAGCTCTGTGTTTTTAAATTGGATTCATTTGGATTACTGTCGCTAAAGCAAATTTATTGTTTGTTTCTAGTGCAACGTTTAACTATCAAAGAATCAGCAAACAATTTGTTCCCAGAGCAGAAGTCTTCTCTAAATTATTTGAGGCGGAAGAAAGAACGACCTTACCTGTTAAATTTGAGTGGTACTGATTCATCAAGGGTACTTAGGCCAAGGCAAACCAGATTAGACAGTCCACTAAGTAATCGTTATGCAGGAGACTGGAGCAGCTGTGGAGATAACTACTTTTTAAATATGAAAGAAAATTTAAATGATGTGGATTATGACGATGTGCCTTCAGAAGACAGAGAAAATGGAGAAAACTGTAGCAAAATGTATGAACCAGATATCATGATTGAACAGCCAACTCCCACATCCAAAGAGTGCACATTTCAGACGTATTTGACAATGCAGGCTATTGAGTCTAGGGACCGAAAAGTCAATCTCAAAGACCTACAAGAAAGTATCGATACTTTGATTGGAAATCTGGAGCGTGAACTCAAGAAAAACAAGCTTAATATGAGTGTTTGAGGTTGAGAGTTTTTTTTTTAATAATGTCTTAAGTTTCACATCAATCTTTGTCACTTTCTTCTATCCCTCACAGTGATATTTTAAGTTTTTTACTCTTGAAAGCTTCAGTTACTTTCTAACAGGTTCATGTGATTCAATTAAAAACACCATTCATTAACATAATTTTTACTTATTTCATTAGAAAATTTTTCTTGAGGTAAAAAGATAACCTGGACTTCTTGTGGATATTTGTCTAAATCTTGCCAATTCTATGGATATAACTTTAAAATGCACTTCTAAGATTCACATAAGTTATTAGCCCCTCAAGATTTTTGTACTTTATAGGAACTGCTTTTCTGAAACAGATGTTCCTTCTAGAAGAATGCTGTGGCTGCTTAGTCTGATTTGCAGTATGAGTCCACGCACACTGCAACATCATTCAATCACATTTCATTTGCAATGCAAATGCTGCTATAAGAAAACCTTTTTATAAATAAAAGTAAAATTATACAAATATTAATGTATTCTGTATTAACATTCAGTAATTATTTAAATATAAAATTAAATATTTTTATAATCCCAAAAATATGTATATATTTATAAGTGCGTATATATATAGGTATTAGAATGAGGGGAGGGATTGGCTGCAGAATCACATGTATCTTTAAAATATATGTCATGAGGCCAAAATCATTAGCTTAAAAATGTCCTTTTCAGGGAAATAACATTTAAGTTAAAGGAGGAGTTGCATAGAAACACTTGAACCAAAACACTAGAAACATCTAGAAAAAATAGACTTTCCTTTTTTGATTCACAGAAAGTCACAATATCCCCAGTGAGAAGTCATCCTTTAAATTGAAATCTTCTAATTTTTTAAGGGATTAAGTTTCGAGATTTCTGCACTGGTGACTTAAATTTAAAATTCTTCACCTAATCTATGTGTTTTTATCTTCTGCTTTTTAAAACAAAGTAATTATACTTAGAACATATTTATTTGTAATACATATATAACTTTGACTTTATAATTACCTTCATTTGTTTCTAAAGAAATCTTGCCAGCATACTACATGTTATTGATTTTTAAAAATTAACTTATTTTGGCTAATTATATCTTCAAGATAGTCATTATAGCAATCACAACAGTGTTTGAAAATGTAAATTTAGAAGTTTTTTTATTAAATCGGAATGTATTTTTTTAAACTTTTATACCTACAGAATGTGTAATTTAAAATTATTAATAAAATTTGAGTTATCAACTTAAAGATGTAGCAGCCATTAAAAAAACTGACTCCTTGATGTTTTTCTAAATGTTAAAGTATTTAACTATTTCTATGCAATATACATTGATAAGTGGAACACCTTGTTATTTAATTTGAAAATTTACTTGTTAAAAAACCAGATAAATAACTATTTTTATATGAAATTTTCATTTTTAAAGCTTTGCATAACAATTCAGAAGAATCCCAAAAGAATATGTGACAGATATATATATATTGAGTAAACAGTCAATAGAAATGTACCTAAATATTTTGTAAGAAGACTGTGTCAGTCTTCTTCTTTTTGTTTGCTATATCATGTATATTGTATGAATTACCCAGTTGTTCCAGAAATGTAAAAGCTTTATTAAAATATATAACCTTGGTGTCATGCTATTAATTATTATAATGATTTTTAAGGGTCACTTATTTTGAAGTCATTCTTTTAAAGCGAACATGTTAAAGTATTGGACCATCATATATTATCCATAAATATATGTAATAATTTTTTTTGTCCAAAATTGAGTTTTCCAGAATCTGCAGTACTTTAAGGGCCACACTTATTTTGTTACGTTATTTTGAATGGGAATAGTTTTAAAGTTGATCTCTGCCATCTTAAGTAGAAAATACTAAACATTGTTGTTTAAATCACTGTCATAATAAACCTCTTATTTTTTTTATTTTTTAAATTAATTAATTAATTTATTTATTTTTGGCCGTGTTGGGTCTTCATTGTTGTGTGCGGGCTTCTCATTGTGGCTTCTCTTGTTGCAGAGCACGGGCTCTAGGCACGTGGGCTTCAGTAGTTGTGGCACGTGGGCTCAGTGGCTGTGGCTTGTGGGCTCTAGAGCTCAGGCTCAGTAGTTGTGGCGCACGGGCTTAGTTTCTCCGCAGCATGTGGGATCTTCCCGGGCCAGGGCTGGAACCTGTGTCCCCTGCATTGGCAGGCGGATTCTTAACCACTGCGCCACCAGGGAAGCCCAATAAACCTCTTTTATTGACTCTGCTGTATTCAGAAGTGCTCAATAGGTATATGCCTTTATTTAATATGGCCTTTTACTTCAAATCTATTTTGAGCTTCTATACCTCCTTTTTGTAATCTCGTGGGATCTTCCTGTACTGTTAGACAGTCAACTCTCATTCCCGCCTAAGCCTGCCAGCCCTAATGGTTTTTAGGATTAAAAACAATTTTAGTTTTAGTGCATGTACCTGAACAAAAATTTTAAACAATTCAGGTAGATGGAAAATAAAAACTAAAAGTGTTCCTCTCTGACATCCACATCAATCCCACTTCTCAGAGGAAACAATCACTTTTTATTCTTTAGGTAGCTTCCTCTGTTACTCTAGGTTTACTGCTGCTGTTTCTTGATTTGTCATTTAAGCGATATCTGTTGGTTGTCCATTATGAGTGATAGGCAATTTATCTTACTCCATTCCTCCTCCCCATTTATTCTTTTAGTTTTCCTTTTGGTTTCCTCTATAACTTTGTTATTCCTTGGTCCATCAGTTTTAAACAGTATCTCTTGACTCCATACCATTGTGGAAATGACCAGCCCTGTACTTACTTTCCAAATCATTACTGCCCTTTACCTTCAACTTCCATAAGTTATACTATTAGTTTATATAATCAATCATTAATAGATGTGTATTGTTTTGGGGAACTATACTTGACGTATGTTTTTCCTTTATATATTGATGCTAAAAACTATAAATCAATAACGAGCAGTTGTGCTAGATTGTGCAGAAATATTAATGGGTAAACCAGGTGATTCTACAATATCTCTAATCTTATATTCTTAAGTCTATATACTGATTTAAGCAGAATACAAACTAAAGGTCAAATGGATTATTTTACCTTATAGCCATCAATTTCTCCAAATCATACTGTGTGTTACTTGCTTCATAATTGGGTCATGGCTTTTGAAAATTTAAATTTTTCCTGGAGTAAGAAATTACCTTTTTTTTTTTGGACAGAAGAAAAATACTTCCTTTACTACAATACTTGCTTTATCATTGAATTACCAAATTTGTTCAGAGTGCTTTTAGCTCTCATACTGAAGTGTATTACTGCCTTTATTTTCTTTGACAGAAGAAAAATATTTTCTTTACTATAAACCCTGAGATCATTTTAAGCTGCTTAATCAGCTTTATCACACTTGGGCAAAGTGATTTTTAGCTGTTATCTCGGGATGTATTTTCTTTGCACTCCTATGTGCTACTTTTTTTGTTTCTTATTGTTTCGTGACTTTTTTTTTTCTTTTGGCCTTGCCACGTGGCATGTGGGATCTTAGTTCACTGACCAGGGATCGAACCCGTGCCCCCTGCCATGGAAGTGTGTAGTCTTACCCACTGGACCTCCAGGGAAGTCCCTCCTATTCTTTCTTGTTTTCATTTTTTTTTTGTTTTGTTTGCTGAAGTATATTTATAAGTTACCCCCCCCCCCCGACACACACACACGAACCTCCCAAAACAGGGCGCATGGGATATAAACTTTGAGTCCTTACCTGTCTGACAAGGCCTTTATTTCTTCCCCATACTTCACTTTGATTGGACTTGCAGTTCTAGGTTCAGACTCATTTACCTTTAAAACTTTGAAGACATCTCTCTATTATCTTCTAGCCTCCAGCTTTGCAGTAATCCAGGCAAGAAAGAAGGTGATTCAGACCAGGGAGGAAACAATAGAAGTGATTGTATTTTCAATACTTTTTGAAGTAGGAGCCAAAGAAACCTGCCAGTACACTGTGAGAGAAAAGAGTAAGACCTGAGCAACTGAAGGATGGAGTCGCTATCAAATGGGACTGACATGACTCTACTGTATTTTTTTAAATGAGTTCCTTGTAATGGATGTTGTTATTATTAATACAGTGGTTATGGAAATGCCTTATAAAGTCCTGTTAACTATAAGTACTAATGCTTCTGTACCTGGTGATGATGCCCATAGAGTCACTTCAAGAATAAAAAAGCAAGAAGACTTCATATATATCTAAGCAAAGTCCCACATCAAAACTGTCTTTGGAAGTTTTCAGATTGTGTAGCTTTATATTAGGGATCCTAAAGAAACAGGTTTGGGAGTAATACGGTTCCTGGAAAGAATTTAGTTCCAAACCACAGAATGACTTTGAGGCTTAGGATTTTATAACTTTAAAACATCAATTTTTAGCTACTTGGATAGTGATAAAGTTGTAGTATGTTTAATAATCAACAGCAAGTCCTAATTTGGGTCTTGCTGACCTGAGGAATCTCGTACAAAGAGGAATGCCCTTTTCTCTTTTCCCTGTCCAGTGTGCACTTTGAATCCAGTAAGGCTCATACATGATTAAACACTGAAGTGCTATCATTCCTGATTCAAAGTCTGTGACAGAAACATCAGATTGTGCCCCAGCTTCCAGGAGTCAGACAGCAATTAGTCAGCATCGTTTCTCTGAAACTTACACAAAGGTAAATTCTATGAAAATAAAAAAGAGATTTAGATGCTGAGCAGTGACAAATGCCCACAACAGTTCCCTAGACTTCATCTCGCCCTGTTGCCCCAAACTTGGAGTGTTTCTCTTACCCCTTATACACAACCTGTCAGCAGTTCTGACTACGATATCTCCTGAAACTGTGCACTTAAGATTGTCACTACTAACACCCTAGTCCAAGCCACCGTCATCTCTCAATCGCTTCCTATTTCATCTCTTTGCCATCACTCTCCGCTCTGCACACCCACAATCCATTCCATCCATTGAAGCTAAAGTAATGTTTAAAAAAGATAAACCACATCCTTTCCTGGGCTTTTTCCCTTGCTCTCTGTGCTTCAGCAATACTGCAGACCTCATTTCTGTCTTAGGATCTTTGCACTTGCCATTCCCAGTGTCTGGAAAGCTCCTTATCTAGATCTTACTTGGGTGGCTTTTTTGTCATCTCACATCTCTGCTTAAATGTCAACCCAATCAGTAACTGCTTTGAGAATTGGGGGAGGAAGAAGATGGAGATTTCTGTTTCTTGTAACAAGTACAAAATAGTTATGCTATTAAATGATTAAACTATAGACATTTATAACTTTGGAAAATGTTTCCTGCCTTATTTTTATCAAGACGTGTATCAATATCTGAAATTGCCTTGTTTATTTGATTATTATCTGTGTCCACCCTTCTTGAATGTAATTTCCGTGGCGGTAGGGACCTTGTATATCTAGTTCATTGCCATAGGCCTAGGACTTTTAACATAGAAGATGTTCAGTTAATTATTAATAAATGAATGAACAAAAAGGGATTCTTAGAGAATACTTAGAGAATGCTTATCTTTTTTATAAAATTTATTTATTTAATTTATTTGTTTTTGTCTGTGTTGGGTCTTTGTTGCTGCGCACAGGCTTTCTCTAGTTGTGGCGAGCACAGGCTACTCTTCGTTGCGGTGCAAGGGTTTCTCATTGCAGTGGCTTCTCTTGTTGCGGAGCACAGGCTCTAGGCTCACGGGCTTCAATAGTTGTGGCACATGGGCTTAGTTGCTCCACAGCATGTAGGATCTTCCCAGACCAGGGCTCGAACCCGTGTCTCCTGCATTGGCGGGCAGATTCTTAAACACTGAGCCACCAGGGAAGCCCTGAGAATGCTTATCTTTTGTCAGGAAAAGACGAAGGACTATGTGATGCAATGTCTCTGTAATATTTCAAATATTCACTCCTGAGCAATAAATCATTTGTGGTTAAGAAAGTAATGCCTTCTCTCTCTTTCTTTCTTCCTTTCTCTCTTTCTTTCTTTCTTCCTTTTCTTTCTTTCTTTTTCTTTCTTCTTTCTTTCATCTCTCTCTTTTTAAAATAATTTATGTTTCTTTTGGAACTAGAGTGGCATTGGGAAAATTAGTGACTTAAAACGTTAGTGGATTGATAATTTGGGGTAATTTTTTGTAGTAATTTTTTGCTGCAGAGTTCAGTAGAACCAATTATTTAAATGATGTGTGAAAAAGTACATCTCACCATAAGAAAGGATGGTTTCTAAGAAAGCTTTTGCTAAAATGCATCATTTGTTTCTTTACAGAAATTGTGATGCACAATATCCTCTTAATTTTTGTGCATTTTTTACTAGAACTAGAAAAACCTATTCATTTTATCAAAAAATATTTTCATAAAGTTGAATGAACCCTATAAATATTTAGAGTTCCTTTTTTTTAATTAGAGAGAATAGCAGAGACCACTGTGGGAGCCAGACACTACATTTAATGTTTTTATTTTTCTCAAACAAGTGTTTGTTTTAACTAAGTGAAAAAATGCCTAAATATTGCCCCTGAGTTGGGTTAACCTAATCCTTATTTGTTTGATAAGGCCATTGGCATGCTTTTAAGTCAGTTGAATTAATCTTTCTTTTTTGGCTTAATGGAAGTATTATGTAGTGAAAACTTCGTGTTGGCCTCAATATTCTACATATTTCTTTGACTGGAAATTCTACTCTTCAAAATAAGCTCTTCCAACGAGAGTTTAAGATTCCAGCTTTAGAAAAGTACAATGGATATTAAATCAAGAAAAGGGAAAGTTCTTTGCATTCAAGGTGTTTATGTGAAAATGATGAGCCTGCAGCTCACATTTTTTCACAGCAACAAAATACTGAACAGTGACCCTTTGTTCCTGACCTTTGTTCAAGAAAAGGGATCTCTTTGCATCTCTTCTTGCCTGACTTTCCCCCCTGTCGCCAGTGTAAAGCCCACATTTTAACCCAAGAGCAAGTTTGGATCATTAGGTAAGTGAAAACAGCTTGTCTAAACCAGGTAGATGAGAAATGTCAGAGCATGAAGTACCACCTGTCCTAGGTTATGGATCTGTGTTTGATCTGTACATGATGTCAAAAGTCACCTGCAAAGTCAATCAATCTACACATAAAAGAAGGCACATTAATATCTTTTTCCATCAACATTTTATTATGAACATTTAAAGTATAAAGAAAAGTTAAAAATTATACAGTGAACACTCACATATCTATCATCTAGAGCCTATAATTGTAAGCATTTTGATGTATTTGCTTGATCAAATATCCATGTATCCACCATTATCTCTCTTAATTTTTGGTACATTTTACAGTAAGTCACAGAATTCCTGTACATGTCACAATGTGTCATTTTGGACGCCACAAAAAATTGAATCGGAGATCAACTTTGTGTGATTATAATTAACCTCTAAAAGAGTCATGGAATATGTGAATTCACTGCAAATCCTAGGTTTCATCATCATTAGAAAGATCAATTGCTATGAAAATCCTCTAAAAAGTAAGGCGTACTTTGGATGTCTTGTGTTCCTTTCCACATTACTTTTAGCTATCCCAGACTTCCATCATTCACAGACAACCTCTACAATTTCTGCCATATTCAAGTACCAGGTGTAATATTATTTTCTAATTTTCTCTAAAATTTTTTTCAATTAAATTTATTATTAAAGTAAAACTTCATATTGCTACCATAAACGGAAAACCAGTATCATTTGTCATAAACAAGTTAACTACATATATTTTTTCAATACACTAAAACAAATTCATAATGTACACCTTGGCATGCATACCACACTTAGGGCAATACTGAATTATAGTCCCTGTTCTATCCAATTTTCCTACCACAAATATTGGGACATGCAAAGTCAAAGCTGAATTGGAAGTTGGACACACAGATGACACCAGGCTGTTCTCTTTTTGAGGGACAAAAGCACCACATGCAGATTTGCCCGAATCTCACCTTGAGCTGGCAATGAGAGGGGTGAAGGGTTTCCTAGCAGGGCTAGGAAGGATCTGTCTGCAGCCTGTCTGACATACGTCCCAAGCAGGATCCATTCTTCATGAGCCCTATGCTGTCAACCCCAGTGGTCCGACAGTACCTGCACCAGCAGGAACAGAGCTAAAGTCCAATTCTTGCAGCCTGAGTTCCTACTCTGGGGACTTCTCAGCGCTGTGGCCCTGACCACATTTTCCATTTTGTTTCCTCTTACACGTTTAGCCCTCTCCTGCCAGCACACCTTCCTCTCGACTACCTCTGCTAACATAGGTGAGGTAGGAGACCGTCAACACGCCTATCTTTTCCTCCTGAAATTAGAGCCCATCAGATTCACTACTGATAAAGGCAAACTGGACAATGTGACTTGGGTCTATGGTGAACTGGGCTTCTTTCTACATCCCTGTGATCTGATTGTCCCCACCAGTCACTGGCAGCATTGGTTAAAATCAAGCCTCCCCTGGCAGAGGTAGAGCCTGTCAGAGATATAAAAACAAGTGCATATTACCGACAGGCTGGCTCTGAGCATGAAGGAACAGGGAAGCACCCAGCCAAGGAGGCTCGTGTCTTGCTCCACTCCCCACTCGGATAAGTCCATCTTCTTGTGACTTGGGGAACAGTAAATGAGGGGCAGAGAGAAGCTGAAGAGTTCCTCCCGTACTCTTTCCCCTTGAGAGGTGGGGAAGTTCCCTCCCTTTTATGGAAACAGGAGAAGAACAGGATGTTATCGCCCAACAATTACCTCCTATTGCTTCCTCCTCCAGTGACCAAATGTCACAGGATGAACTTGGGGACCCTTGGTCAAATGGAGCAGGAAATAGAAACGCCGAACTGCATGTTGGCAGCCAAAAACAACATGTAAAGATTTTCCGGGTAATGGCTAGGAAGTTGCTGCCATTCAGCACCCTGGTTAATCTGCACGGTGGCCGAAATTCAGCTTATTCTTGCCTCTCTTGATCAGTCCTTTTCTCCTCAAGGTCCTGAGGCCGTGTGCCAGCTCTGGAGCCTCGAGCCCCAGGGGCCCAAGCAGTCTTGCCCTTCCCCCCTGTGCCCAGAAGAATCTGGTTCCCCCTCCTGCTCTGCCTCCAGGGAAAAGTCACCTTCCATCTGGTTCTACAGGCTCACCTGGAAGTATGCAGTCTCCTCGACTGAGTAAAACACTAGGGTGTTGATGACAGGGTTTAATCTGTACTTTATTTTAAAATGACAGCGGGGGAATTCCCTGGTGGCCCATGGTTAGAACTTGGCACTTTCACTGCTGAGGGTGAGGGTTCAATCCCTGGTCAGGGAACTAAGATCCTGCAAACCACGGGGGGTTGCAAAAAAAAAAAAAAAAAAAGACACTACTGACTGTAAAATGAGCGCTTACTAAGCCCCTTTTTAAACAATATGTATAAGAAAATATCAGAGGAACTCTTTTATTTTCTCTCAGTTCTTTCTGTTGACTGTGGGCTCCCTTGCTGCTGCTGTCACGCTTCCAATGTCACATTCACTTCTGGAAGACTGTCAGCTTTTGTATGAGCCGTCTCCCTTTCCCATATCTACTTACATCCTCAGCCATCACAGAAGAGTACTTAAGCCATTATCAGCTCTATCCTTAATGCATTTATACAGGGCCCAAGTCACAAAGGGCTTGGGTTTCTAGCAAATCACTTAATGGAAATTTTATGAAAGTCAGAATTTCATATGTAAATTAACATATGAAGGTCTAGGCTAGCCAAAACAACATTGAAAAAAAAAAGAACAATGCTGGAGAACCAATACTACCTGATTTTAAGATGACTTATAAAGTGATAGTAATCAAGACAGTTTGGTATTGGCATCAGGATAGATGAATAAATCCATGAAACATAATAGAGAGTTCAGAAACAGACTCATACATATATGGACGACTGATTTTTGGCAAAGGGAATCCAGGGGAGAAAGGATAGGTTTTTTAACAAGTGGTGTTGAAACAACTGGACATTCATATGCAAAAAAAAATCCCACCTTCAATAATATACACAAAAATCAGCTAGAAAAGTATCATATATCTAAATGTAAAGCCTAAAAGTATAAAACTTCTAGAAAAAAATCTTGGGTTATGCAAAAATTTCTCAGGTCACCAAAAACATGATCCATTAAAAAAAACACAAATTGCTCAACTGAAATTCATCAAAATTAAAAACTTCTGCCCTTTGAAAAACACTGTTAGAATGATAAGATAAACCAGAGTGGGAGTAAATGTTTGCATGTATTTGGTAAAGGACTTGTATACAGAAAACTCCCAAACCTGAATAGAAAAAGAAAAGAATGAGCAAACTATGTGAACAAACATTTCATGAAAGAAGATATGTGGATGGAAAATAAACACATGAAAATAAGCTCAGCAGCATTAGTCATTAGGGAAATGCAAATTAAAACTACAGTAAGATACCACTACATCCTAATTAGAATGGCTAATTTTACAAGACTGACCACGCTGGTGAGAACGTACAGGAACTAGAACTCCCATCACTGCTGGTGGCAGTGTAAAATTGTTTGGAAACATTTGGCAATATCTTAAAAAGTTATATCTATCCACACCATATGATCCAGACATTCTACTCCTGGGTATTTATCTAAGAGAAAAAAAAAAGCATATGTCCATAAAAAGGCTTGGACAGGAATGATTGTAGGAGAATAATTTGTAATGAACCCAAAGAGGAAACAACCAGTCCAAATGTTCATCAAACAAATTGTGGTATATCCATATAATGGAATACAATTCAGCAATGAAAAGTAATGAACTATTGATACACACACATGGATGAATCTCAAAAGTGAAAGAATAAGACAAAATAAGTATATACCATACAATTCAATTTATATAAAATTCTAGAAAAATACAAGTTAACCTATAGTAATAGAAATAGCAGATTAGCAGTTACCTGGGAACTGAGGGGAAGATGCTAGAGGGAGCTATTAAAAAGGAGCATGAGGAAACTTTTGGGTTGATGGATGTTTATTTCTTGATTTTGGTGATAATTTCATGCGTGTATACATACGTCAAAACCTAACCAGTTGTATATTTTAAATATATACAGTGTGTTTCATGTAAATTATGCCTTAGTAACACTGTTAAAGGTGTGTATGTGTGTATATTTGTGTATTGTACATATGAGATTCAAGTAACACAATATTCTGAGATTCATAGCATAATATGGCCTGTGAGAGCAGGAACTCTGGAGCCAGTCTTGGTTTGTGTCTCATATATCTTGGAACAGTAACTTGATTTTTCTGTGTCTCAGTTTTCTTGACTGTAAAATGGGGATGGTACCCACTACTTCACAGAATCGTTGAGGGGATTAAAATATATTAAAGCATTTAGGGGTTTCCCGGGTGACGCAGTGGTTGGGAGTCTGCCTGCCAATGCAGGTGACACGTGTTTGAGCCCTGGTCCAGGGGGATCCCACATGCCGCGGAGCAACTAAGCCTGTTCACCACAGCTGCTGAGGCCTGCGCGCCTGGAGCCCATGCTCTGCAACAAGAGAGGCCATGGTAATGAGGGGCTCACGCGCCGCAGCGAACAGTGGCCCCCACTCGCTGCAACTAGAGGGGGCCCGCACACAGCAGCAAGGACCCAACACAGCCATAAATAAATAAATAATAAAAAATAAAAAAATAAAAATAAAGTGTACAATTCAATGGTGTTTATTAAAAAATAAAACATTTAGGAGCATTTAGTAAGGGTTCATGAGATGTTAGCTATCGTTCTTAGTAGGGTGGCATCAATGAACAGTTTTCAGCAGTAAAGACAACCACTGTCAAATCATAAAGGCCCGTTATAAAATACTCAAGTGATACAGACCTCTTAAAAAATGTCCCTTTGCTTCAAAAAATCTCGAGTGACGGGTATAATGGATTCAAGGAGATGAGCCATGTAGCCATTAATGAAGATTAGCTGTCTTCATTAAAGCGGAATGCTCACCCACTTCTCCTCGTCTCCTGTTCCACCCCTGAGAAAGATTTGGGATGGGGAGATGTCCCTGGATTATCCAGATGCACCCTAAATCTAAACACAAGTGTCCTTATAAAAGGCCAAGGGAGGTCTGACCACAGAAGAGGTGAAGGGCAGTGAAGGTGGAAGCGGAGCTGAGTGACGAGCTGTGAAGGAGGGATGCCAGGAGAAGGAGAAGCAGGGTCTCCACTGCCTCCAGAAGAAAGCCGTCCTGCGAGACCCAGTTCGGACTTCTGGCCTCTAGAACCGTAAAAGAACAAATTTCTATTGCTTTAAGCTGCTAAGTGTGTGGTAATTTGTTAGGAAACTAACACAGAAGTCTACTTCGCAGTCTTTTGCGATTAATTTTTGCTATTTTTAAAATTTGTTACTTGTTAATTGTTTTCGTTAGCTGTTTTTCTCTCAATGAATGTTTTGCAGACTTCAGAGCAAAATTGTATGTTGAAAATGTGATGAAAATATGAGTTTATCATGGCGTTTTATGACATAGGTAGTGGCTCCCTTACCTCCTAAACTCACCTGCTTCTTGCCTTCCCCGTCCCCACTCTCCCTGCACCAAGCTGCTGGGGCGTTGCTTCACTTCGGTCCTACGTCTCTGCAGTGAAGTTCCCGCTCCAGAGAACTCCCTGCTTCCCTTCTAGCCCAGTGGTTCTTGGGATGAGAGGTGCCAGTTTTGCCCGCACTTCCCCCACAGGGACAGTTGCAATAACTGGAGACATTTTTGTTGTCACAACTGAAGAAATGTTATTTGCATCTAGTGAGTAGAGGGATACTGCCAAACCTCCCATAATACAGATGACAGCCCCTCACAGCAAGGAATTATTCAACCCCAGATGACAACAGTGCAAAGGTTGAGAAACCCTGTTCAGCTCCTCCATCCCAGCTCCCCTTCACCTGCCTAACTCTTCAGGCCTAAATTCAGAAGGAGCTTCCTCAGAAGCAGCTAGAATAGATGCCTTCCTGTGATTGCTTGGTTCTCCTATGTCTGCTGCTTTTGACCAGTGATTCTTAACCCTGCCTGAGCATCTGTCCTTTTATAGTCACCGCAGGTCATTTTCACATGCAAGCCAGGCTGAGAACCCCTGCTCTAGGCTGGGGTTCTTCGGGCTAGTTGGTGGCAAAAGTAAAGCAACCTGGGCATGTCCAAGCTTAGAATGCTGTTTTGCAAATGCTTGCAGGTCTTCGTTCCTTTCTAAGGCACATTTTGCTTGAGCAAGAGTTTTGATACTAGAAAATAAAATATTCAAAATAAAATATTCAGAAATATTTCTCTAATATCTTTTATACTTGCATGATATTTGTTTAAAGCCAACAGATTTTTTAAAAGCTGGCTTTGGGCTTCCCTGGTGGCTCAGTGGTTGAGAGTCCGCCTGCCAATTCAGCGGACACGGGTTCTTGCCCCGGTCTGGGAGGATCCCACATGCCGCAGAGTGGCTGGGCCCGTGAGCCATGGCCGCTGAGACTGCGTGTCCGGAGCCTGTGCTCCGCAACGGGAGAGGCCACAACAGTGAGAGGCCTGCGTCCTGCAAAAAAAAAAAAAAAAAAAAAGAAAAAGAAAAAAGCTGGCTTTGTTTCTTTTTAATAAGAACAGTTTGCTTTTAAAAATTCAGACAATATGAAAAGTACAAAGACGAAAGTAAAAATCATCTGAACATCCAAAATATGGATTGGTTACATGTCGGTGACTATACTTTCAGACAACTCAGAGTCCATGTAATAGTTATGTAGTGACATATATGACATCTTACAAAACTGGGACCATATATGTACTGTTCTATACGTATTTTTTAACTCAGTGTCGTATTCTGTGTATCTTTCCTGGTCGATAAATATAGTTATACATCATCTCAACATCGAGAAGAGTGGTTCCTCCACTGTCTTCTTCTTTTACAAAATTGTTTGGGCTAGCTGTTTTAACCCTATTAGCTTGGGTGAGGTACGGTGAGGGCAGACACAGATCAAGAGAGAAAAAGCAGAAAGAGTTTCACCGTTGTTATGCTCACAGTTCCGGGGGGTGAGGGGCGAGGCTGGGGGATGCAGCTACCACGCAAGGCCGTTCAGGGGAAGCACCGGGGTAGGTTGTGAGACCCGTGGGCAAGAGCCTTTATTGTGATTCCTGCTGGAGGAGTGGGTGAGATGGGGTAGGCTGGCTTACGACTTGCTAGGTGCATTTGAAAGTGGCACCCTGCAAAATTTGTGTTCACTGTGACTGTTAGAGCCTATTGTTCGGAGCTATCTCAAATCTCCTGATATTTTGGGGTGGACCAGGGTTTACCTGGGAACAACTGGTAGCCATTCTGTAGATGTCAAAGCATCAATTTACAGAAGTTAAAAGTATAATTAATACACTATCCCAGAGTCTTTCCCTTATGATATAAACTTTAGAATAAGCTTGTCTATGTCTACAAAGAAGCTAGCTGGAATTTTGATAGGAATTGCATTAAATCTGTATATCATTTAGGGGAGAACTGACATCTTTACTATGCAGGGTCTTCCAATTTATAAACGTAAGTCTATTTGTCTTCTTTGATTTATTTAATCAGTACTTTGTAATTTTCAGCATAGAGACCTCCACATTAGAGAGCAATTGTAAATGGAAGTCATTTAAAAATACATCCTGTCAAAATGCTTTCCACTCCTGTGCTGTGCTGCTTTCTCTAAAACTTCACCAATACTGGGAATTATTAATCTTTCTTTCCTAACCAATGTACATGCAAAGAAGTACATTTAAAAACAAATTTTTTACATTTAAAACCAAAATTTAAAAAAAATGTACTTCTTTTATTTGTTTTTTGGCCCTTTGTATTTCTACATTTATAAATTGCCAATTTTCTACTTAGACATTGTTTTCTTATGAATTTATAAGTTATTTGTGTTTTAGAGGTACTGATCCACTGTCTAGTTTGTGTTGCAAAAATTTTTTTTTTTTTTTTTTTTTTTTTTTTTGCGGTACGCGGGCCTCTCACTGCTGTGGCCTCTCCCATTGCGGAGCACAGGCTCCGGACACGCAGGCTCATAGGCCATGGCTCACGGGCCCAGCCGTCCCGTGGCACGTGGGATCTTCCCGGACTGGGGCACGAACCTGTGTCCCCTGCATCGGCAGGCAGACTCTCAACCACTGCACCACCAGGGAAGCCCTAGAGTCTATCTTTTGATGGGGGTGTGGCAAGGGTTTTAAAGAGTTTATGGGACCAGAAATATTGCTGCAGCCATTTTTGAGAATTCTTTCAGCCACAGCAGAAGCTTGTCATGGTTAAATTTCTAAAGCTTGTAAGTAGCTCAGAATTCTCTCTGACTCCAAAGTGCTGATTCTGATCCAGATACTTCTCTTACTTTGTAACTTTGAAAACTATTAACATCACATTGTCAATTCCTTTTTTAGTCTCCAAAACAAGTTCTTGTGAGCACTGTTCATTTTTCCATAGAAGGACTACACATGAATTATTATTTTTAAAAGGCGTGTAGGTACTATTCTGCTGCATTAGATACTAATTCATTTTAGAGCATTTTTGAATTCTTGGTAGCTTTTTATCCATGGAAGGGGAATAGCATTTTCCAGGAAGCTGAGGTAAGAGAGAGCACAGCACTTGTGGAGAACAGCATGGATTGCAATGTCTGGAGGGGAAGTGAGGGAAGCCAAACCTGTAAGATTGAAAAAGCAAGCAGGCTGTGTCATAAGCAGGCAAAGAACTTAGACCCTATCCTGAAGCCAGTGAGGGCCAGCCATTGAAAGGTCTTAAGTGGGCAAGTGATGGGGCTCAGATTTGATTTTTAAGTGACCACTTTGGCTTTAGTGTTGAGTACTTAAAACATGAGATTTGGAGTAATATGTAAATCCCAATTCACCCACTTACAGAATAAGTTGGACTTTGCTTGGAATATAGTGTACTCTTTCAACCCATAGACCCAGGTAATTTCCAATTTAAGAAAGGTTTTTTTCTTTTGATATCTTTAGTATGGCTTTTTAAATTTTCCTAGCGTCTTATTAAATGTGCACAGATTTAAGTCCAGTTCCTGATTTCCAACTAACAGTTATGCACATGTGTTCTAATGAGACTGTCCTCTCATTCATCTGACTTTATCAGGATGGGCTAGGCTATGAAGGGGTAACAAATAAACCCTGATGTCTTGGTGGTTTGATACAATAAAGGTTTATTTCCTGCCTGTGGGAAGTCCGAAACAGGTTGAGAGACTTTTCTCTATTTTATAAATATGGCATCTGAAACACGTAACAGGGGAAGGTACAGTCAGAGGATTTCATGAGATGAGTTAAAGCAAAGCCTGGAAGTGGTTTCTACCATTTCTACCCACATCCTGTTGCTCAGAATTCAGTCATAGCCCCAACCTAACTGCAAAGGAAGCTGGAAAATATAAAGGTGCATGTGGATGTTTGACAAGCACTGGTGGTGTCTGTCACCCGCTTCCCGCCCAGATGACTATGAATCAATTAAAATTAAGATTCTCATAATGAACTGGTGCAGAATCTGTTTGTTTCAAACTCTGTCTACAGTGTGTCATTTCTGGGGACTAGACCCCTCTGGCTGCACAGCCGCATCACCAGGGCTCCCTAGTTAGAGCCCAGGTGTTTTTCTGGGGTTTGCTCACTCCTGAGGCTGGCGAAGGGCAGACAAAGAAAATTCTGATAGTCTCAAAAAATAAAACCCATGCAACTGAGTGATTGGCGACACGGCTCTCTGGTTGATGTGGATGGGGTTGAGAGGCACACACAAAATGTCTTCTGACCTCTTAAACAGGTAGCTCTCTTTCCTAAGATAATGTCTAATTTTCCCCTAAGTTTCAGACTTTAAGACCCATTTAATTTTTAAGCCAAATCAATTGGCTACTAATACAGATAAATTGTTTATATTTGGTGGGGTAAGAGAATGGAACATCTTGGTTAGCTAAATATTAATTAAACACGATCAGGAATTATAATGTAATAAAAATATACTACAGTAAACATAAGTAAACTTGTTTGATGATTCACAAATCACCTTACAATTCTGAAATAGTTCACCATCTATTATTATTATTATTGTACATATTTATGTTTAAAGCAATTAGATTTTACAAGGAACTTTCATGTTTCATCTGACTATAATCTTCATGATAATTCTGTGCAGTGGGAATTATTATCCTCATTTACTAGATGAAGAAATGGAGGATCAGAAAGGTTATTTGCCCAACATTACAAAGGTTGAGAGCGGCTGAGCTTAAACCCTACTTGGCTGTCTCTATACTAATGACCATCAGAAATGATTGTTCGGGCTTCCCTGGTGGCGCAGTGGTTGAGAGTCCGCCTGCCAATGCAGGGGACACGGGTTCGTGCCCCAGTCCGGGCAGATCCCACATGCCGCGGAGCGGCTGGGCCACAACAGTGAGTCCCGCGTACTGAAAAAAAAAAAAATAGTGAAAAATTATTATAAGTTTCAGTGGTTAATTTAGCTTGTTTATTCAGGCTGAAATAAAGCAGACACCTGCCATATATTAGATTCAATTTAGAGTTGTTTTCTTTTTTTAGAGTGGTTTTTTAAAAAGAGAATTATTCTTCTTAAAAATATGGCTTCTAAAAAGGACTGGAAGATGTATCTTTAGTTGACAGGGAAGAATATGAAATCTATTTCATATCTTCTTTCCTTCTCCTCTTTAATAAAAGTATAAAAACAGTCTAGAATATCACATGTACAGGTGACTTAGAGAAACCTTATTTTCTGTCCTTTTAAGTTTAGAATGTTGGCATTATTGCAGAGAAACACAACCTATATTTACCATACTTGCTGCATATATTTTTAGTGTCATATTTGTGAACAAGAAAGCATTTAGAAGCAATTACACAATTTTTTTAAATCATCAATTGCCCAGTAGATTTCCGTGGCTGGTTTCTTTGATGTTTGGGATTCTACTCTGATGGTGCAAAGTTGTTTTACATGAGCCTGTGACCCTCAAACAGTTCACCAGCCATGGAAGGAGTGAATTTATCACACATGGTTTAATTTGCCCTTCACTGAGATATTTAATTTCTGTTGCAGGGGCCTTGCTCAGTCACATAGTATCTGACCTGGCAATGGCAGCCTAGCAACTGGGTACAGAGAAGCTACCCCAAGCAGGCTCTGGGGTGCAGGGCACAGGGAGATGTTAATTATTTACAGTGGTGGATTAGTGAGGCTGTGGAAGTGTGCCGGGGCCAACATGTGCTAGAGTCAATGGCCTTTTCCTCCAAAGCACACACACACAATGTGTTTATCTGAGGGCCTGAAAATGCACAGGTTTAATTATACAACATTTCTTGGTGGGTAAAAAGCAGTTTGTACAGCTGAATGATAATTAAATTTAGGCTAAATAAATCAAGTCTTATTAGAATGATTAATTTTCAGAATAGTCATAAGCATTTTAGTTCTACAAAAAAGAAAGCTACCATTCAGATTTTAAATACTATGTCTAACATGTCTCGTGCTAAAATGATCATAGGCTAATATTAAACGAGGTGTGCAGAGCCCCCACTTAGGTCATATATGGGAGTGAGAGACATTCTCATTATGGTTAATAATAACAAAAATGGGGACTTCCCTGTGGTCCAGGGGTTAAGACTCTGCACTTCCACTGCAGGGGGCAAGGGATTGATCCCTGGTAGGGGAACTAAGATCCCAAATGCTGCGCTGTGCATCCAAAAAGTAAAATAATAATCATAATAATAACAAAAATGTGAAAATGAGAGATTATTAAATAGGACAAAGAGGAAACACTATGGTTTCTCTGGTGTGTGAGTGTGTACACCTGACACCAAGCAAGAAAAAGAGGCACCATTTATTGAGCACCAACTATATGCCAGATGTTTTACATACATTTTTGTTGTAGGAAGTAGGTATGATTATTATCCCCATTTTACAGATAATGTAACCAAGACTTGGGGGACAGAACAGTCCGCTTAGGGTGAAGAAGCTGGGATTAGCACTCAGTTCTGCTAGGATCTCAAGACCCCTTTCTTTTCACTATACTGTACACCAGACCAAAAGACCTTAGCGCAGACAAAGAAGACTGGGTTGACCCACAATGCAGTAGGGGAAACGGCTAGAGCCGTGGGAACTGAAAGGAGACAAAACACCAAACTCTGTTTTCATTCACACCCAATATTCCTACACTTTCAGCCAGAGCTTCCCAGCTTGAGTCTCAACTGTGTTCTCTGCTGGGATTCAGCAGGTCTGACCTTGTCTGCCAAATGGAGGATCCAAGCCAGAGAAAAAGGCATTTGTTGGAGGAGCTGAAGAGCCTTGGAGAGAACTCATCCCAGGGAAGGAGGAGGCAGCACAGTGAGTGTGCCCAAATTCCAAAGCCTCAGTGAGCATGCTAGGTGGTCTGAGACTCACCCTACCCAGTTCTCTTTCCTCCCCTCTCTCCTTCCATGGGTAACAGACCTGCATCGAGGTCTGAAGGCTCTCCCTGGCATCTCCTGCTCAGTCTCCCAATAAATCTCTTGCACATCTAGTCCTGCCTTGGTGTTCGCTTCTTGCTGGAACTTAACTAACACAGAGGCACTGACCCAGAACCTTCTTCCATGTCACAGGCCATTAGCATCTCTAGCACATAGGGAAAAGGGAGTCTTGAGTGCCTGGTGGTTGTGGGCTTGTTTTTAAACATATGACTGTACCTTCATTCCTGGGGCTACAGGACATACCTGGAGGGGCTTTGCAGAAGGATGAGATACCTGTTAAGCAGGTGGGGCAAGATCCCATGAAACGTGGGCTATGGCTACGTGACTCCATTGGGGGCCATAGGCTGGTGAGATGACGAGACCTGGAAAAACTGAGGTTATAAACACACAATAAAAATATCACACTGAACTGATAATAACTGCTATCATAGGCAATGTTTAGTTTCTATAGCAAGAATATTATAATAATATTGTATTTATAAATTAGATAAAATAGTAGCAATACATATTTACTGCTTGCTATATGCCAGACCACGCTAAGTTCTTTACTTGATAACCCTAAGGGAGACGCTTATTCAATATCTTTTATGCTAAGAAAACCTTGCTTTTGTTTGAGACAACAATGCACCAGCCCCAGGTAACTCCTGTTCTCTGTAGTCCCACCTTCTTTTGCACTAAGAGATGGCCACACCTCTGTCCAGGAGACCGAAGCAGAAGTCGGCTGGGGTTGGGAGGTGGGGGGCTGGGTTAGGAAACATGCTTCTCCTAGAAGACGACAGGGCAAAACCCCTCACCTTCTTCAGGTCTTTGCTCCAATGTCACCTTCCCAGTATGACCTACCCTGAACACTCTGTTCAACTATATACTTCAATTTAAAAAAAAATAGGGCTTCCCTGATGGTGCAGTGGTTGGGAGTCCGCCTGCCGATGCAGGGTACACGGGTTTGTGCCCCGGTCCGGGAAGATCCCACATGTCGCGGAGCGGCTGGGCCTGTGAGCCATGGCCGCTGGGCCTGCGCGTCCGGAGCCTGTGCTCCGCAACGGGAGAGGCCACAGCAGTGAGAGGCCCGCGTACCACAAAATAAATAAATAAATAAAAAACTTATAGAGCCTGGTACATATCAGGTACTCAAAACATTTTTTTTCTTTACCTTTGAGGGAACACGTGAAAATAAAACAGGGAAAATTGCTGGAGAAAGCACAGACCAGCAAGCACAAATGCCCTGGGACAGGAACATGCCTGGCATGTTGGGTACATAGGAGTCTGGCATGATGAGGGGAGGAGAAGGGGAGATAAAACCAGGATGACAGAGGGGAGCCTGACCACACGAGGGCTTGCAGGCCCAGGAAAGCATTTGGCTCCTACTCTTACTCCTAGTGAGCTGGGAAGCCCAGGAGGAGCTCTGAGCAGAATGACAGCCTCTGGCTTCCATTTAAAACCACCACCTGGCTGCTGTTGAGAGAGACTGAAGGGAGAACCGTCACGCCACTGTGAAAATCCCAGCTGGCGATGATGGTGGCTTGGACCACGGTGGTAACAGTCAGGAAGGCGAGACATGCTCAGGTTCTGGGTGTATTTTGAAGATGTAGTCAACAGAATTTGCTCACAGATTGGGCGTGGATTGTGAGAGAAAGGGAGAAATGAAGGATGACATCAAGGTTTTTGCCCAAGCAACTAGAAGCAAGGTGACTGGGAGGACTGCAGGAAGCATGGGTTTTGGAGGGAAATTCAGGCACTCAATTTTGAACGTGTTTAAATATGAGATGCATATTATACACCCAAGGAGAGACATTATGGACTCATATGAATATACAGTGCTTGATTTTATGGGAAAAGTCCAGGCCAGGGATAGAGGTAGTATATAAAGCTATGAGACCGGATGGATTCACCTAAGCCATGGGTGTGGATTTAAAAAAAAAAAGGAAAGAAAAAAAAAGTTCACATACAAGGATGAGCCCTGGGACATTCCAGTAATGACAGTGACCTGTGCGGGGCACCACCACCTTACATGCAGGTGCTCATTTGCCCTTATAAAATGTTACGAGGTAAACACTCTCAACCTGACTCCATAGACAGGGAATGTTTCACAGCTATGTGTCATCTGTCCAAAGGCACACAGATGGTTAAGTGCTACTACCTACCTGACTTCTGTGTACATAGCTTTTTTTTTTTTTTTTTTTTTTTAATATTTACTTATTTGGCTGAGCTGGGTCTTAGTTGCGGCACGTGGGATCTTCTTTGCTGCATGCAGGATCTTCAGTTATAGCATGTGAAGTCTTAGTTGCGGCATGGGGGCTCTAGTTCCCTGACCAGGGATCGAACCCGGGCCCCCCGCACTGGGAGCGTGGAGTCTTAGCCACTGGAACACATTTTACCTCCTCTAGCAACTTACAAACCTTGGCATCATCCTTTGTCTTCCCTTCCCCACCCAATCAGCCTTTCATTTTTTATTTTCACATTAAGCTTCAGGACAGGGTGCCCTAATCTTTTACCTTGAACTATTACAACTGTCTCCTAATAGGATTTCCTGCCTTGAGACTCTCCCACTCTAATCCGTTCCTTATCTTCCTGCGTATAAAGCTGATCGTGTGTGTCACCTTCCTGCTTAGCCCTTTCATTAATTCCCCAGCATCTGCAAACTCTAATCCAGCTTCTTTAGCTTGGTTTACGGGAGCCTTCACCATCTGGCTCCAGGCTGCTTCTCCAGTCTCATCTCCTGCCACTCTCCCTGCCACCCACCTCTCACGCTAGTCACTTTCCTGTGACGTTGACTCTGTTACTGAGGTACATCAAGCTCTTTCACAACTCAGTTTCATACGCTCTTTCCTTTTTGTGCCCACACTGGTTAAACCTTCAGTACAATATTGACTAGAAGACACGACAGTGGGCACCATCTCGTTCCACACTTCTGAGGAAAACTTCCAGCTTTTCACCATTAAGTATAACGTTTGTTGTAGGATTGTTTTAGCTACCCTGCATCCGATTAAGGAAGTTTCCTTCTTTTTGTAATTGCAAAGAATTTATTATCGTGAGTGGATGTTGACTTTTAAGGAATGTTTTTCTGCATTTTTTTTGTATCATAAATTCCCTCCTTTAATCAAACATCGATTTATTTTCTACTGTTAAATTTACCTTATATTTCCTGGATAAATCCAACATGATCTTCATGTGTTATCCATTTCTATGCGTATATTTCTGGATTCCATCTGCTAATATTTTGTTGAGCACATGGCCTGACGATCTGTGCAGTGGCCCAGTGGGAGCACGTTTTGGTGAGGTGACCAAAAGCAACCTGATAATTAGGAGCAAAGTTTGAGCTCCACTTCTGTCTGGGATTAGGAGCTCTGAATGGATGTCAGGTGAGGACTGAGGGTGGATGTCTGAAGCTCTGTATTATTACAGGAAAGTGAAAATTTCATTATCAATAGCTTTTATATTCAGTACAAAGTTTAGTACATATTCAGGCCAAAAATGGAAACAGATCTTATTGTTTAATTCAAAAGTTTTAATAGCAGTGAAATAAAAGCTTGATATGCATAAGTAAACCTTTTTCACGTTTAGTTTTGCTAGTTCACCTTACATAAAAAATGATGAGTAAAGAAAAGCCCCACAAAGCCCTCAAAACACCCCTACAGAAAGCTTTTCTATATCATTTCCTTGTTTGACATTGTCTCTTCCACTTTGATTAGACCAAGATTGATGAGGATGTCCTTTTCCAGTTCCAAATAACTCTCGTAGTCCATTTTCAGTTTGGCTTCCAATTGTTCTTTTGACTTCTGATACGTTTCCTAGGGGGGAAAAAAGCAAGTCATTTGTATAAAACTCTGGCAGCTAGAGATACCAAAGGCTGGGAAGGGGCTATTTTTGAAAGTCTGGCCTGCCTGCTGTTCTCTGGAAGGGCTGTGAGGGGCAGAGGGCAGGGGGGCATCTCTTGCACAGTCAGGGAGAGAGGCTGCTGGCTCTGAAGGGGAGGGGCAGAGATGAGCGGAGCGGTGTGTGCGGACTCCAGGCAGCTCCTGGCGGTGGGGCTGACCCAGTCTGCCGATGGACTGGATGTGGGCTCTCGGGGGCAGGGGCAATCCAGGCTGGCCTACGAGCTCCTGCCACTGATGCAGGGAGGAGCACATTGAGAGGGGAGAGAATAACAATGAAGGGCATTTATTCAGCTAATTTACCCAGCACCACTTGCTGAATAATCTGAGTCATCTGTTTTGTTCTTTGATCTGTCAGTGTTCACCTGAGTACTGCTCTGGTTTAATAACTGTGACATTTTAATTTATTGTAATATCTGCTGGGGCAGTCATTACGATTTTTAAGATTTTGTTTTTTCTCATCTGTGTCTTCTTTCAGAGGAACTTTAGGGTCACTTCACACAGGATGGTGTGTCATCCTGTGTTGCTTTTGTTTTTTCTCCTCTTGTCCTGTCCCCATCCTAATGTCTTCCTGTGCCTTCTGATGACTTGTCACAAAGCCCTGTCTTTGTGGATTCCATCAAAGGGACCAGAACTGTATTTTATTCTAGTTTCTTTAGAGAATAATTTGCAAGAGGTATTTTCCTCTTTTGAATATTCACAATGACTGATGTTCTCTTCCCCTGCCTCTGCCACATTCTTTCCGTATGTTTGCTTTTCCCCCTCTCTTAATATCTCTGCTTTCTCAGGTTCTTCATGTCTAATCATTATAACTGCTTCATAGCATGGTGAGGATTAAATGAATTATTAAATAGGACAGGCCCTCAGAATGGTGCATGCGCCCAGTAAGCACTTGTTAGCTACACTAACCAATTCACAAAAAGAGCACGACTTGATAAGGTGAGAGTAGAAAAATGTTATTCTTCTAACCTTTGTCCTTTACAACATATGTGACAGATTCCGTAGCACTTCCTATCATTTTTAGGTATTAGAAATAGTGTCGTTTTCAGGTATTTGAAGACTCAGGCCAGTCCAATATCCAAGTGAAGGCTGCCCCTTGTGGCTCCCAGGGCAATGCCCCCCTGTGCACCTCCAGGCTCTTTCTGTAGATCGCCTCACCCCACTTAGAAAGTCCTTTGGGACACCTGATTTGAGCCTAGCTACTTCCAAGTTTCCACCTGGCCCCAGGAAAACTTACCACCCTCACTCTGCCATCAGTACAAGTTCATTGCCCCTGGTCCTCTCTCCACCCATCTGTCAGAGCAGTTTAAGCTAATCTTTTGCCTGCAGACTTTCCAACCATAGGAGTCAGGTCCCTGTCCCTGTGTTTCCTAAATTCTCCCTGGACATTCTGCTCTGGTCCCTTGGTAACTCCTAGCTCTTGGATTTCTGTGGCTCAGGAAGCCTCCTGCCAGGTGTACGAGGCCAATGGTCCATCCTGGCCAGCAACCTATCTCTAGCAGTGCTTCTCTTGAAGGTTTCCTCCCAGAGTCTGGGTGGTGTTGCAGAAGTGGGAATGGGGGATACACAGCGCTCCAACACCTCTCTCCAAAAAAAAAAATCCCCTTTTCCAACCTTCTTCCCCATAATTCTTGCCTCCCTTGTGTAGCCTGGAGTGTGGGTCATTGACTAGGGGTTGCAGAATTCTTTTGAATTCTTCCGTCTTCTCTGTCCCATAGAGATGACATAATGGATCATATGGAAACTGCTACTTTTCTCAGTTTCGGGTGTCCAGCTGAAATTCCAGTTAGGAAAATTCCCATTTTGTGTGCTGTTAGAGCTGTAATTACTATTATTTTTCAATAAGTGAGCGGTATCCAGATTCAATGTTTGCAAAGAGATGGGTATATGATTTCCCTCACATGTGTGGGTTGAAGTGCACAGCCTAATCCCTGCCATTCGGGGGGCGTTCATGAAAACCAGCCTTGCTGGACGGATGTGTGATCGTCCCCTGCCCTCGGTAATAATATTAATAGTGGACACTTCCTAACTGCCAGTTACTGGCTAAGTGCTGTAAATATTTCAACTCATTTAGTCCCCACTGCAATCCGCTGAGGTTGTTAGTTTGTTCCCATTTCCCCTGTTATCAGCAGTTGCTTGTAAGGAGATACTTCTGACCAACATTAGTTATTTTTCCTTGGTGACCCTTTTCATTTTCTAAATGTAACAGAGGAGCCCTTTTAAATGTATTCACTTATCCACAGTCTAGTTCCAGAGAAAACTTGACAAGTGGTAGCTCTAATTTAAGGAGGGTACTATGTCAAATGGAAATGAAGTTACAAGAAGGTGGAAAAGTCTTGGAAACTCAAAAGCATCATACAATTCCAAGATATGATTATTATAATATTCAAGTTTTTTAAAAGTACTTCACATTGTAAATTATTTTTGGATTATCCACAATTCTATGTGGATAATTAGCTGTCACTATGTTATTGAAACACTCCCAGTAATCGATGATTGCTGGTGTAGGAAAGGGTGGCAGATTTTCACCCAGTGTTTGTGGTTGTGCAAAAGAACAGACCAAGACCAATTTTTTTTTTTTGTAACAAAAGAAAACAAAGAAAAGTTAATTAATTGGTGTTCTTTTATACCTTGTCACCACTAAACAATGCTTTTAAATGATGCTCCCTCTGTTTTTGTTCCACTAATTCGTATATATCAATGTGATAATGTTAATCTATTTGCTAATGCAGTACATTAAAATATTTCCACATGCTTGTGCTTTTAATTGAGACCTAGGGTCTTACATGAGTAATTACATTGGAGGAGGCTATATATTTGGCTATAAGGAAACAACAGGCGGTGATGAAATTGTTGGTGACAAAAGGGCAAGGAAGGGAATGAGCAAGAGACAAGCAGAAATATGGACTGAGATGACCTCAAGTGAGAAAGAAAGAAGAGCTGAATTCACAGAATATTTCAAGGCCCTAAATTCCAGTGGTCAAGGGAAGACCAACAGAGTGATGGAATTCACATCAAACAGAGAGGCTGAGGAAGAGGATGGGGGCTTCAGAGATTTAGGTTCCTTTTTGGTAAATTTTTTTTTTTTTTTGCGGTACGCGGGCCTCTCACTGTTGTGGCCTCTCCCGTTGCAGAGCGCAGGCTCCGGACGCGCAGGCTCAGCGGCCATGGCTCACGGGCCCAGCCTCTCCGCGGCATGTGGGATCTGCCCGGACCGGGGCACGAACCCGTGTCCCCTGCATCGGCAGGCGGACTGTCAACCACTGTGCCACCAGGGAAGCCCTGCACTGTTTTCATGCATTATTCACTAGATGTTAAAATTCTATGAAATGAAAGCATTCGAATTTGAATCTTTGTATCTATAATTGGTATTTAGATACCACTGTATCTAAAGGCCTTTGAAATATAGAAAATTTCAGAAACTTAAATTGGGTAGAATCTCACTAGGTGTGTCCAACTGGTTGTTCTGACTCATAGTAAGCTAGGAAATCAGAGAAATGCCCCCTTGACTCCCATCAGAACAAGAATGAAAAAAGGCATAATTTTTCTATTAAAATTGTGGAATAAGCCAAACAAATATATTCTCAATGGCATTAGAGGGAAGCAATTATTGTTTCTGAAATTTAACTTACAACTTTTTTCTTCTCCATTTCCATTTCTTTCTTTTCTTCTTCCCGAATTTTTTTGCGCTGTTCTACATATTCCAGATGCTTGACTTCTCTTTCAAAGTAGTAGCTTATCCTAGATACCTGTTAGAAGCAGAGGCCCATGAGAGGGGGACCCACATGGAAGCCCCCATGTTCTTCATGAGGCGCTGAAGAATTTCTGCGGCTTGTAAGTTATTAGCTAGATTACCTGCTTTGGGATAATGCCCACAGGCCCACTATCAGAGGAACTAGCTAATTTGGGGGCTACTGGGCTAAGGTTTAGGGGCCTGCGAATTGAGGGATGGCAGGAAAGGAGTGGGATTGGAAGGAGAGAGCTGCAAAAAATTGCAATTTTGTTGGAGAAATATTCAGGGATTGCTCCCACCCTCCCTTCTTTCCTTCTCACTTTTAAGACTAAGGGAAGTTTCACATCATCAAACAAACTTGGAAAACCCAGATGAGGATGTCAATGGAAACCATAAAGGGACTGGAAGCACAGCTGAGTTCCTGGTCCCCTGGAGAGTTTAGCGTGTGGACGTAAGAATAGAAGCAGGGAAGTCAGCAGAGACCTTGGGCAAGGCCACCAAGGGAAGGAAAGTTTTTTGCATACCAGTAACTAGGGTGATGTTGTTGGGACTTGCAACAGATTGCAATCTATATGTTTAATGTTGGTTGCATACATATTTATGTATTTCTACATATTGATCTTCTTTTTATAACCTAATTATTAACACTGCTTGAAACCCTTGGGTGGTGTGCATGGAGTGGCAGAATACTGCCACTTCAGACCTGCTGCCTGCAGCATACCAAGCTGGGGAAGGACGGGTGGAGGCTGGCAATGGATAGATGCATAAAAATGTCAGCTGGGCCCTCTGGGAAGGATATCACTGAAATAAGGGTCCCATGCTTAGGTTACAACGTGAAAATAACATCTTATGATCATGAATCCTCAAATCAATTCCTCTCTGAATCTGGGCTTCATTTACTTGGACTTTCTTTTGCTGCATGCTTGTTTTTTTTTTTTCCCTAGCTTTAAACCATTTATCTCATAAAAGAGAAATACATCCCCTTTTTTAAAATTTTTATTTTATATTGGAGCATAGTTGATTAACAATGTTGTGTTAGTTTCAGGGGTACAGCAAAGTGATTCAGTTATACATATACTTGTATCTATTTTTTTTCAAATTCTTTTCCCATTTAGGTTAACATCCCCTTATTTTTGACTGCATGATTCTTTTGTTCTCTTAAAGAGCAAAAATGCTGTCATTTCCTTTTTTTAACATCTTTATTGGGGTATAATTGCTTTACAATGGTGTGTTAGTTTCTGCTTTATAACAAAGTGAATCAGTTATACATATACATATGTTCCCGTATCTCTTCCCTCTTGCATCTCCCTCCCTCCCACCCTCCCTATCCCAATGCTGTCGTTTCTGAACATACTTCTAAAACATGCCTCAGCAGTATCTGATCACGTAAATCCTCAAAGCCAAAAGTTACTAACCTCATTGGTGGAAGGGCGACTTAGTGTCCAAGGAATTTCCAATATATGCAATGTTCCATAATAATCAGCTATAGCTATAAATTGCTGCTTAGCTGAAAGATTAAAAAAATGTGGGAGAAGAAAAACTCTGCAATCAGAAAGCCACTTTAGAGGTTAAGCATGTGCTGTGTTTTTGTTTTGTGATTTCCCAAAGGACCTGTTGTGGTTACAGTGATCTTGGCTGAGACCCTGAGTCTTCGTCAGCCACCCTGCTCACCCCCAATCATGTTTTCTCAGCCTCTATATAAGGAGTGTGGCTCCTAGCTGAGATTGACCCTCTCTGACTGGATCCACTGGGCAGATTTGAAAAGAAAGCAGGGACAACACATGGAAGATTTTCAAAAAAAAAATCATCATGCCAATTTTCACCAAAGACATAGTAAGGGCCAAAGGATGCCATTATCCAGATGAATTTCAAAGACACAGCCAGAACCAGTTTTCTTATTATAAAAACAAATTGCTTCCTTTGATCATTTAAAATGGATATAAAACACGAATGTGTTTGAAAATTTAGTTTTCTCTCTCATCAACTTTTTTTTTCTCATTTTCAGCAGGTCTGGTTCAAATTGCTAAATCCTAGACTTGTAATCCCTGGAGGTATACAAAAGCAATGTTTTGTAGCAAAGATGGGAAAACACACTTTGGTGACACATACAGCCGAGTAGTATCAGTCAGACTCTGACACTCTTAGAGATTCTGAAGACTGTGTTTCTAAATGTAATGTTTCTTCTGAGAAAGAAATGAATAGAAAGACAATTTTATGCCTGCACATCTTTGGAAACAAAGGGAAAGTTCTTTGAAATGGAGCAAATATACATTGAATTTGGGTAGAAAGTATTACTTGGGTGAAACAGAGAAATTGGGACAAAGGATATAAATTACTTTTCCATCGACACATTCTTAAATTTCTGCTTGCTCTGTTACATATTACCTTTTTCCTCTTTATAGTTTAAAAGTTATAGTTTAAAGAGATATATGACCCCGCAGAGTCATTTGATCTCAAGAAGGAAACTGCTTGATATTGTCCAGTGGAGGGCCATAAAGTGATAAAATATTGAAAATTTGTGACATAATGAAAAATTAAAGGTACAGAACTTATTCTATTTGGAAAAGAAGCAGCAAAATGTAGCAAAGATTTAGGGTTCACCCTGTGATTTAGGGACCCGGAGAGGGTGAGAAGGATGCTTTTTTTTTTTTTTTTTTTGCGGTATGTGGGCCTCTCGCTGTTGTGGCCTCTCCCGTTGTGGGGCACAGGCTCCGGACGCGCAGGCTCAACGGCCATGGCTCACGGGCCCAGCCGCTCCGCGGCATGTGGGATCTTCCCGGACCGGGGCACGAACCCGTGTCCCCTGCATCGGCAGGCGGACTCTCAACCACTGCACCACCAGGGAAGCCCAAGAAGGATACTTTTTACTGTGTGGTTTAAAATCAGCCTCTGCTTGACATACTAAAATGTGTCTCAGAAATAACTGTTGATGAAGAAAATAGTGAGAGAAACTCAGGTTGTATCTAGAATTTGAAAAGGGAAAGGAAGGGGAATGATGGGAAGGAAAGAGAAAGGAAGGGAAGAGATGGAACGGGAAGGAAAATCTTGAGAAGAAACATCACAGGCTTTCCAGTTGAATGTCAAAATGTTCCTAAGCTAGCCCCAAAAGGCAAAATGACTTAGCTCATTCAATCAGAATTAACATACCAGAAAAGGTCCAGGGTTTGATGTATGTGATCATAGTTATACAGATGTTTTGTGACTGGACTGGTTCGTGGGTTTTCTCCAGAAGGTCCCAGATATCGATGTATCCATCTTCTCGGCCAATGTAAAAGACTCCAGGCCTTGTCAGGGACCAGTGCCCTGAGGTGTACCTTTTTGGTGCACAGGATGACTGAAGGAGGGGTCCAGTCTAAAAATAAATTAAAAAAAAAAACAAATTAAAAGCTTTTGTTGTTATCTGAGAGATATTCACAATGATTTTTTAAAAGTAAAACTCAGATGGCTATGATCATATAAAAGATCAAACCTTCCAATCGAGCTATTTATGGTTCTAATAATCCAACTGCTGCTAAATCCATTGCTCTTTCTATGGAGACTGATGGACACAGGAGAAGTAAAGATTATAAGCAAATTTTGCCTATATCTTTATTTTCTTGTCAGGTGCCTGCTCACCATGGAAATAGCTCTGGTGGGCAGGAAAAGGGAATGAAAAGTCAATTCTATCTGTGAGCTGCACCCAATGGCTTATTAATATTATTTGGAAGAGATTCTGGACCACCAAAGCAACATAAGATCATCTTATCTTTTCTCTATTTTGGGGTAATTTGCCTTCTTTGGGAGGTTTTCATAGAGACTGAAGATCAGAATGTGCTCTCTTCCCACCGTCATGCTCCGCCTGGGCTCATTCACCAACTTACATCTGCGGGACTAAACTAAGTCATGAGCTGCTGGACTGAGTTTAGAGCTAAGGTATGGGAAGGTGGAGCTGCTTTCCACCTTCCCATACATGCAAACAAAACCTTCCTACAGGGAACAACGAAGGTCACCAATTCACGGACTCCTTAGAGGCAACAGGCCAAACTTGTTGCTCGGCTCCTTCAGTTTTGGTGGATAACCAGGTTCCTGACCCCTGCATGGTCTTTGGACAATCTTGCCTACATTTCTTTTGTCTTCCTCTTTAACCGCAAAACTCATGCTTGCTTGTTGTAAAAAAAAAAAAAAAAAAATGAGCATACAAAAGTACATTGTTATAAAGTAGAAGTCCTTTTGTGATGGACACTTAAGGAGTTTTCAACTTTTTTCAATGACAAACTTGTACATCTATTCACACACATTATTTTTTTGAGTATTCCTGTAAGTTAGAGTCCCAGAAATAAAAGGGAAAAAAAAAGTGTTAGGTCAAAGAATACATATATTACAGCTCTGATATATATATATATATATATATATATATATATATATATATATATATATATATATACACACACACACACACACATATATATGTATATACATACTTTTTTACAGATTTTGATAATTTTCTTAAGTAGCTCATGAGAGGGACACATCCTACTGATTTTCCCATGCCCTTGCTTCACTAGATTTTACCAGTCTTTCTAGTTTGGGGCAGTTTAGCTTCTGTCTGCCTGGACCCAGGCCCTGTCCTAATCAGGAGCACTGGATTCTTGGCACGGCCTCACCTTGACCCATGCACGTCTCTGCCTGCCTGGTGACGGACCCCTTAGCTTTCCTAGTCCCACTTTCTGAGCCTCCCGACAAATTGCCCAGTGCAAGAGCAGTGACAGACCCATTGCTTCTCCTTAGAGTTCGTGCCATAATCAGCATTCCATCTTGTATTTTAAGCAGAGGGAAAAACATAAATCAAGGGAACTGCCCATGATATACACAGTATTTCGAAGAAAAGACTGTTTGGTTTCAGAGAACAAAAGACTTGTACATGTTTCCTTCCCTCAGGAAAGAAAAGCAAATGGTTGTGTTTTCCAAAGGCTTGCAGTGGTTCTGCTGACAGGCTGGGGCCCAGGCCATCTGTTCCAATTTCTCTAAAAAGTGTCCCAAAGGCATTGCTATGTCAGAACAGTCTGTTTTTCCTATTGTTTTTCTCAATAACAAAGGACCACACACCCACTCCTCCATTTTGCAGGCAACTTACCATAATACCTTCTTTCCAGATGGCCACGTTCCAACCCCCAACAGTGAGGATAATGTCCTTGTAAAAAGGTGATCTCTGAATGGTGTGAACACCTCCATCATGGACTGTGTAGAGGCTCAAGGGCTTCTTTGCTGTTGGAGTGGAAAAGGCCATTTCACCTTTTATAACACTGTTTACATTCCTGCAATGAAGAATGGGCAGACCTCCGATGGACAGACAGGTCCCGATTAATGAGGTCCAAGAGTGGAGAACCAGAGGTCAGTTGGGGTGAATGAATCTGTCAAGGGACAGCTCCTCCTCTTTTTTAAGGCAAGTCCAGGGAAATTCCCATCAAGGCTACTTTTCAGGCTCAAAGGAACACTTCCTGTTCTTATTCATTCACTCACTTATTAGTCTATCAGTCAATAGTATATATTGTTAGTCAATAAATAACTGTGGATTGTTTGTATGTACCAGGTACTGTAGATGGATGGGTAAACAATGGTTAATAAACAAACATGATCTGTCCTCTTGGACCTTACAGTCCAGTGGAAAGACAGATACTCAACAAACAAATCCCAAGGTATATAATAAAAAAAAAATGTGAAAAGTATTTTGAAGTAAAAAATATCACAAGAAAGAATAACAAGGGACATTCGTAATTTAGGCTGAATGGTCAGAACAGGCTTCTCTGAAGATGAGTCACTTAGGCTTGAGTTCATCACGGGAAGATTTTGGTGTGGAGTAGCATTCCAGACAGAAGGAAAAATACACACCAAAGTCCTGAGAAGTGTTTAGTGCATTTATTATTTTGAGGAAGGCAATAGGACTGGAGTCTGATAATCCCAGGGTGAGACATAGGAAACAAATGGAGACCAGGAGAGTCCAGACCTTGCAAATCCTTGTTAGGAAAAACATTTAGATTACATTCTAAGTGTCATGTTTTTTAATGAGCCCTTTAGGCCTAGAAGACTATCTGATTGACATACGAAAGGATTCTCTGGTTGCTGTGGCGAGAATGGATCAGAGGCAGGTAAAAGCAAAGAGGGGACACCATGGGAGATTGTTGCTGTAGTTCTAGTGAGAGAGGATGGTGACTTGGATGAAGGTGCAATGGAGGAGTGGATAATCAGAAACGTTTGCGTGCTAGAGTTGACAGGAGGGGTGAGAGAGATGAGTGCTGAGAATGGCAGCCAGGTTTCTGGTAAGAGCAACAGGCACTCTGTACTTTCCATTTATTGCAACTGGGAAGACTAGAGGACAAGCAGATTTGGATATTAAGATGAAGGCTTCCCCGCTGTCTCTGCCCCAGGCACCAGGGTCCTTCTGCTCCCCTGGTCTGCCTCTTCCGCCATGGCTTGGGCTTCCTCTCCCCGGTCCTGGCTTTGGAGCTGGCTGCTCCTTACTCCTTGCTGCCCATACCCACAAGCCCCAGGGATGGCCCTAAAAATATGTGCCTGTCCAGGCCAAAGCACAATGTGTGGCTATTTTATACTAAAACCACGAATTTACTCTGAAACTTATCATATTAACAGCTATGTGAAGGTTGGATTTTTTTTTTCTCAGAACAACAATGTAACGTTAAGCAGAAAAAAAAAGCTACCATAATCTTGTAAAAAGCTGATACAGTGTCAAAGAGATACTTGTCCACCCATGTTCATAGCAGCATTCTTTGCAATACCCAAAAGACAGAAGCAACCCAAGTGTCCATCAATGGATGAATGGATAAACAAAATGTGGTATATCCATACAATGGAATATTATTCATCCTTCAAAAGGAAGGGAATTCTGACATATGCTACAACAGAAATGAAAACTGAGTATATCATTTTAAGGGAAATAAGCCAGTCTCAAAAAGGCAAATACAGGGACTTCCCCGGCAGTCCAGAGGTTAAGACTCTACCTGCCAATGCAGGAGGCACGGGTTTGATCCCTGGTTGGGGAACTAAGATCCCACATGCCGTGTGGTGTGGCCAAAAACTTAAGAAAAAAGGCAAATACTGTATGACTCCACTTACATGAGGTACTTACAACAGGTACATTCATAGAGATAGAAAGTAGACTGGTGGTGGCCAGGAGCTGAGGGGAAAGAGGAGTGGGGAGCTAGTGTTTAACAGGTACAGAGTCTCAGTTTCACAAGATGAAAAGAGTTCTGGAGATTGGTTGCACAACAATGTGAATGTACTTAACTCCCCTGAACTGTACTTAAAAATGGTTAAGATGTTAAATTTCTTGTTTATGTATATTTTTATCTCAATGTGAAAATTATTTGAAAAAAGTGTATACAGTAAAAATAAATAAGTTTAAACATAGCTCTTCTAGGTTAAAAAAGACCAATTTTCCTCTAACCAGAGCTCCATCTTGAAGACAGCACAGAAGCCTAATTTCTAAGAGCACCTTGAAGTGATCTGGAGGATTTCTGGGAAGGCAGGAGACCCTTGGAAGCCAACAGCTTTCTTCTTGCTGTTACTTGTGTCCCTCAGATCCTGGTTTTGTCCTTGGTGAGCCGGGCTTCCCTACACCACCTCACTCTGGTGAGCAGGGCTATGCAGGAGTCTAGAAGCCCTCTGCAAAATGTAATGACCACCAGTGATAGGAATATAGATAGCCATCAAGATTTGTACTTTTAACATGTTAGAGGTTCTCAGCCCATATAACTTTTTCTTCCTTTTGTCCTTTGGAAGACCTTAGAGCCATTCAGCAGTAAATGGAGCTGTCCTTAAGTTATTAAATGAAATGCCAGAGCCCCCAGCCAGGTTATTATAAGAAACTTACAATAAACGAAACAGTAGCTTTCCAGAGTCAATATCTAACGAAGGATTTAGTATACTGATGTGGTTAAGAGCACAGACCATCTGGGTTCAAATCCAGTGTTGCTGTGAGGATTAATCCATGGAGAGTACTGAGTGCCTAACACATGACGTGTGCCAATTTGTGAGTTGAGTACATGAGATGATTATGTTAACTGTCATCATCATCAAATACATCAGCCTGTATTTCTTGGCTTGTCACTTAGATCATCTGTTTGATTTGGACTTCTTCATCACACACAGCTCAGTCAGGGTAATCTGTCTTTCAGAAGTTTCTTCTTAGAAAAGGAAATTCTCCTTCCTGCCTTTTTGTATATTTGAGATAAGAACATGGGGCTCCCAGCAGATCAAGAGAAAATGGCCCCCAGTATTTGCCTCATCTTTACCCAGGAAACCTCCATGGTGTTTATGAAAGACATCAGGCTGGTAGCTTCCAAGGAAAACACTGCCAGTTCACAGAATGTTAAGTAGGGCATGCAATTTACAGTTCAGCATGTCTACACATTGATTTTCCCTGAACTTCAACCATTATCCAATGGAAGTAACAGTGTCATTTGGCTTTCCACGTTACAAAATACTTGACTGGTAATTTTAAAGTATTAAGATGACTTAAAAATAGCCTTTAAGTAGGTGGTTAGAGCTATTTCTCATTTTTTTGGAATGAATTAAATGTCAAGAAATTAACAGCAACTTCTCTTTTTCTTTCCCACTCACATCCCACTGGTCACAAAGTCCTGGCATGATGACTCGTATGTCTCTCTCTCCCTCTTGTATTTCCTCTGCTGGATATCCTTGTCACCCTGCCTATACATCAGTCCTCTCCATCTCTCATCTAGGCTATTGCAACTGGCCATCCTACTTCCCACCAATTAATTAACCCCTGATCTTCTGACAGAGTGATTTTCTGATTATACTGGTGGTACTAGGATAAGGTCCACAGGTTAGTAAAGCACTCAAGGCTCTTTGCCATCTGGACTCAAATGTCCTTCCTGGCACCTCTCCTGCTGCTGTTGCCCTCTCTGTTACCATGCTTTGGCCAGAAGATCTCCCTGTTTACTAATTGTGCACTGCTCTTCTGAGCTTCTATGTTTTTGTACTTGTTTGTCTTTCTACCTGGAATGCCTTTCTCCAGCTGGAAACTTGCAAACCATCCACCTGGGCCTGTCCCTCACACCTCTGTTCATCTGCCCAGAGTCTGGGCCCTGGGAGCAGGGGAACATGTGGGCACGACCAGTCCCAGCCCCAAAGGAGGGCCCTAGAGTTAACTTCTCCCATACAGGACTGAGGTCTGCAAGATCATGGTAAATTTAGCTTATAATTTCATGCTGACTCAGAATTTCCACATAGCTGAGCTACTGGGTTGTTGAATTATTGAAACAGCATGGTTATTTTAAAACTGAATTGTCCAAGGGTCTCTGTAATTTAAGTATCAATACATCAGTGCTCCTCAAATTTCAGTGTGAAAACAAATCACCTGGAGAATTTTATTAAAATCTGTATTCAGATTCAGCAGGCCTGGGGTAGGATCCAAGATTTTGTTTTTCTAACAAGCTCCCAGGTGACAACTGTGCTGCTTGTCCGAAGCCCTCACTTTGAGTAAGGTGTAGGGTCAGAACCTCAGGGGCCCTCTCTCCCATTAGCAAGGACAGGGTTACTCGTACTTCGTAAAAAAGAAATAAGTTATTAATAACAGAGCAATCACCAAAACTTACTCATAAATCGGCCAGTTTCAGGGTCTTTCTCCATTTTCCAATCTGTGTATATCACTTCACCTTCCTAAAAATATTACAGGTTCCTGATCAGACAACTTAAAAGACAAGAGTCCTCTTATTCATGTGCTAAGACTGACCACGACCCAAACAAACACAAAGTAACAAGTCAATTTAATCAAACAATAATTTGGTGCAGTGTGGGGAGGGAAGGCTCAAAATGATTAGTTGATTTTATATTAAACAAAAAAATGAATTTGTTGAGTTTTTATCTACACACATCGATGGGGAGAACACAGGCAATTATGAAGCTATTCTAGGTACACAAGTTCCAACTGCTGGGTTCCCAAAGTCGTTGTTAACAAAAAATTGTCCCAATAGACTGAAAGCTCCAGAAGGGGAGGGATCTAGTCTGCCTTATTCAGTGATTTGTTCTCAGCATGTTACAAAGTCAGTACTTAATAAATATTCATGAAATAAGAGAGAAAGAGGGAATATGTATGGTACTCATCATCTTTGAAAGTTGAGAAGAAGAAACAAGAGTTCTAGCCAAATGACATAACAAGTAATATGTATTCCAGTTCTACTTATGGCCATTTTAAGGAGAAGAGAAAGAAGAGGGACCTGGTGTAAACAAGAGGCAGAAATTGCCACACAAAGGGGAAAGACAGACAGAACCAGTGAATGAAGAGGTGGGAGAGGTTCAGAGAAAAAATTTACTCCCAGGCCACCATCTTATAAATGTAAAACCCACATGCAATCTCCTAATCCCAATGTGTTTTTCATTAAATAATAAGAGGAAAACACAGAGAAGGGTATATATTAAGATGAGTTAAGAGGACTCAGAGGAAGGGATGGATTGGGATACATAGGTGAGAGAGAGGAGATGGGAAAACATTTGATTTATGCAAAGTGAAGGACAATCTCATGGGACCAGGGCCACTCATTCATTCACTCATCTGTGCTTTCATTCATCCATGTCAACTCATTTAACAAACAAGGACTGTGTGTGGCGCTGGAAATTCAGAGTCTGAAGACAAGCCCTCCCTCCCCTCTTGGTACACAGTCTAAGGGAGCAGACAGCCTGGGATGCGTCTACTGTACACCTCTAGCCCATCGCCTGTGGCACATCACCCTTGGAGTTACCATTTCCTGAGCACTCAGTGCTGCTGGAGTTGTTTGGAGCTTTATGTACATGACCCCAGCCCTCACCAAAGTCCTGTAAGAGAGTTAATATCTCCTGGCTCTCACAGCTGGTATGTGGAGCTCAGAAACTGAACCGAGTCACGGGAATAATTTGCACCAGGTTAATAAATATGTGTTGAGTGGTGATTACATCACCAGCCACTTGGCTAGAAACCTTAGCATCCCCCTCCATCTGGTTACCTAGTTCCAACAATTTCACTGCCTCCATGCCTGTGTGACATTCTCGGCCCCACTGCTCAGGCCCTCTTCACCACTGGGTAGGCCCACCTGAGATCACTGTCTACCAGGCCTCCCTGCCTACAGGGCTCCACTTCCTCCAGCTTCAGCCCTGAGCCAGCCAACCTAGATCCCAGAGAGGCATCCCTTAAACTCTCTATCCAAAGTACAAGGATCAGTCAGCCACGTCAGGGGTTGGCAGGAGAGCGTCCCACTGGATGGTCAGCCCCGCGAGGGCAGGGAATTTTGGATGTCTGTTCTCTGCTATATTCCCTGGGCCAAGAACAGTGCTTGGTATATATTAAATGTTCAGTAAATATCTGCTGAATAATGAATGATATTCACTCCAAGGAGTGCAAGGACTTGAAAGGCAGGAAAGAGTTTGGTAAGAAGAATGAGAGAAAAAATCAGAGCAGACAGAGAGAGTGAGTAGACTGGTGCAGGTGGGGGTGGAGAGAGAGAAAGGGGCCAAATGATGCAGAATCTTACATCATTTGGTGTAAGGAGTTTGAATTTTTCATGTGTCACTAAGTAGTCACTAAAGAGGAGTTTAAGCAGAGGGTGTCATGCTTTAATTTCTGCTTTAAGATTTTGTGGTTATTTCTCTTTCTAAAGCTATCATTCTTGGCTTACAAAACTTTGGTGTGCACAGAGACAAATATTATATGAATCCACTTACATGAGGTACCTAGAACAGTGAAATTCATTGAGACAGAAAGTAGAATGGTGGTGCCAGGAGTGGGAGGCAGTAGGGAATGGGGAGTTACTGCTTTAATTGCTACAGAAGTTTAATTTGGGAAAATGAAATAGTTCTCAAGATGGATGGTGGTGATAGCTACTCAACGATATGAATGTACTTAATACCATTGAACTGTACACTTAAAAATGGTTAAGGGGGACCTTCAAGATAGCGGAGGAGTAAGACGTGGAGATCACCTTCCCCCCCACAAATACATCAAAAATACTTCTACATGGGGAACAACTCCTACAGAACACCTACTGAACACTGGCAGAAGACCTCAGACTACCCAAAATGGTCTTGGTGCTCCAGCTGGGTGTCAAGCCTGAGCCTCTGAGGTGGGAGAGCTGAGTTTAGGACACTGGACCACCAGAGACCTCCTGGCCCCACATAATATCAAATGGTGAAAGCTCCCCCAGAGATCTCCATCTCAACGTGAAGACCCAGCTCCACTCAATGACCAGCAAGCTCCAGTGCTGGAAATCCTATGCCAAACAACTAGCAAGACAGGAACAGAACCCCACCCATTAGCAGAGAGGCTGCCTAAAATCATACTAAGTTCACAGATACCCCAAAACACACCACCAGATGTGGTACTGCCCACCAGAAAGACAAGATCCAGCCTCACCCACGAGAACATAGGCATCACTCCCCTCCACCAGGAAGCTTACACAACCCACTGAAGCAACCTTACCCACTGGGGTCAGACACCAAAAACAATGGGAAATATGTACCTGCCGCCTGTGAAAAGGAGACACCAAACACAGTCAGCTAAGCAAAATGAGAAGGCAGAAAAATACACAGCAGATGAAGGGGCAAGGTAAAAACCCACCAGACAAAACAAATGAAGAGGAAATAGGCAGTATACCTGAAAAATAATTCAGAAATGATAGTAAAGATGATCCAGAATCTTGGAAATAGAATGGAGAAAATACAAGAATTGTTTAACAAGGACCTAGAAGAACTAAAGAGCAAACAAACAACCATAAACAACACAATAAAAGAAATTAAAAATTCTCTAGAAGGAATCAATAGCAGAATAACTGAGGCAGAACACAAAAGACCCTGAATAGCCAAAGCAATCTTGAGAAAGAAAAACGGATCTGGAGGAATCAGGCTCCTTGACTTCAGACTATACTACAGAGCTACAGTAATCAGGACAGTATGGTACTCGCACAAAAACAGATATATAGGTCAATGGAACAGGATAGAAAACCCAAAGATAAAACCACGTACATATGGTCACATTATCTTTGATAAAGGAGGCAGGAATATACAATGGAGAAAAGCCAGCCTCTTCAATAAGTGGTGCTGGGAAAACTGGACAGCTACATGTAAAAGAATGAAATTAGAACACTCCCTAACACCATACACAAAAATAAACTCAAAATGGATTAAAGACCTAAATGTAAGGCCAGACACTATAAAACTCTTAGAGGAAAACCTAGGCAGAACACTCTATGACATAAATCACAGCAAGATCCTTTTAGACCCACCTCCTAGAGAAATGGAAATAAAAACAAAAATAAACAAATGGGACCTAATGAGACTTAAAAACTTTTGCAGAGCAAAGGAAACCATAAACAAGACAAAAAGACAACTCTCAGAATGGGAGAAAATATTTGCAAATGAAGCAGCTGACAAAGGACTAATCTCTAAAATATACAAGCAGCTCATGCAGCTCAATATCGAATAAACAAACAACCCAATCCAAAAATGGGCAGAAGACCTAAATAGACATTTCTACAAAGATATACAGATTGCCAACAAACAGGTGAAAGGATGCTCAACATCACTGATCATTAGAGAAATGCAAATCAAAACTGCAATAAGGTATCACCTCACACCAGTCAGAATGGCCATCATCAAAAAATCTAGAAACAATAAACGCTGGAGAGAGTGTGGAGGAAAGGGAACCCTCTTGCACTGTTGGTGGGAATGTAAATTGATACAGCCACTATGGAGAACAGTATGGAGGTTCCTTAAAAAACTAAAAATAGAACTACCATACAACTCAGCAATCCCACTACTGGGCATATACCCTGAGAAAACCATAATTCAAAAAGAGACACATACCACAATATTCACTGAAGCTCTATTTGCAATAGCCAGGACATGGAAGCAACTAAGTGTCCATCAACAGATGAATGGATAAAGAAAATGTGGCACATATATACAATGGAATATTACTCAGCCATAAAAAGAAATGAAATTGAGTTATTTTTAGTGAGGTGGATGGACCTAGAGACTGTTATACACAGTGAAGTAAGTAAGAGAAAAACAAATACCGTACGGTAACACATATATATGCAATCTCAAAAAAGATAAAAAGGTTCTGAAGAACCTAGGGGTAGGACAGGAATAAAGATGCAGACGTAGAGAAAGGAGTTGCGGACACGGGGAGGGGGAAGGGTAAGCTGTGACAAAGTGAGAGAGTGGCATGGACAAACATACACTACCAAATGTAAACTAGATAGCTAGTGGGAAGCAGCCGCATAGCACAGGGAGAATAGCTTGGTGCTTTGTGTCCATCTAAAAAGGTGGGATAGGGAGGGTGGGAGGGAGATGCAAGAGGGAGGGGATATATGTATATGTATAGCTGATTCACTTTGTTATACAGCAGCAACTAACACAACCATGTAAAGCAATTATACTCCAATAAAGATGTTAAAAAAAATAAGAAAGAAAACTTATGGATTATGCAGCCAAAAAAAAGGTTAAGATGATAGATTTCATGTTTATGCATATTTTGTCATTATTGTTATTATGTTCAGTTGTTATTTATCTTTTGAATTGAGTGAGTTTTTCACTCTCTTCCCTACTAGATTGTTCTGGCCTAACAAAGCAATATATTTTCTTAGTAAATCTCTAACACTTCACATGGTTTCTTCCATACGGTATAGGTGTTTGATAAATATTTGCAGGCTGATCAAAAAATTATTAGTGAAAAGACTCATACCTAATTTTATAGACTTTTCCACTTTTGTTCAGGAACATCTCAAATATGAAGCTATGAGGCACTGAGGTTAAAACTTTTAAATGCAAGCAAGCGTATAAAAATATGAAAACAGTATAAATATTGTAAGCCAAAGGATAGAAGACTACAAAAAATACTGTAAGTTCTCAAAAGACAAACATACTGTAGAGGTCATAATCACTTATTTCAATGTAATTTAGAAGCAGATAATTCCAACTCACCTCTGTTCCCACAAAGAACTTGGTGCAGAAGTCATCTATTGGCTTGAGATAATTGCCCAACCCACCTTCCAGATTCTGGTATGGGTTCATTTCTCCTGCTTTCATTGCTTTGCTTTGGGCTAACATTTTGTCTTTTGGAGGTGTATGGATAGAAGAAACAGATATTTACACTGAAAGATATTCTAAAATATAGTTAGTCTGTATTCTCTGTCCTTTGTGACACATATCCGCCCCATTTCCTCCCCAGTGTGGTGGGCATAAGTCCAAGCGTTTTTAGATTTCTAATTTAGCAGTAGAATGCCTTTTTCAAACCAAAGTTTGTGTGGACTCCCCTGCCTGTAAAACTGATCAAAGCTGCACTGCTCTGGTTGAAGTGTTTCATGGGTGGGAAAGGGAAGATTCCTCTGCCCACTTTTCAGGGGCTCTAAAAGTTTCCATAGCACAGCTTGAAAACCAATTCTACATCATTTACATCATTTCAGAATTATTTACAGTACATTGGACACAAAATACATCCTCTGGGTTAAATAACACCCTTGATTTTCTTAATAAGTCATTGGTATTTCTCTTGACTTGTTAACACCCTTGATATTCTCTAATGAGAAACTCATGTCATTTTTATTCACTTGGCATCATGTAGCAATTTTTCAAATAATTTAAGGTTAGTCGCTCAAGTCCCCCCAAATTTTTTAACTTCTAAAAAATAAATCCATCTAAAATGTGTTACTTGTTTGTTGTAAACACAGCGTATGGAACACAATTTAATGTTTGCTGATTAGTTCAGGTTTATTATTTACGAACATCAATGATTGTGTTATATTACAGCTATCCATGCAAACAGTAAGAGCACAGTTAACCTGGGGTCTGAAACTCAAATGTTATCTGGAACTTCTTTCTTTTTAAAAGTATCTGGTGTCAGTCAGATACTTTTGTTATCTAAAATTAATAAATGTTATTTGTTGAGATCTGAAATTAATAAATGTTATTTGAAGCTTTGGAAAAGAGAGAAAAGCATGAATAAAATAACAAAAATCCTTCATTATCATATTTCCCAGAGGTAACCACTATTAAAATATTGGTATATTTTTCCCTCTATTACTTTTTGGTGAATATATATAGACTATTTTTTAAGTGAGTATTCTAGCTTTTTATCCTGATTTTCTATTCTCTTAAAGATATGTCTGGGGCATTTTCCCAAATCATTTATTTGTTTTTAAATGTGATATTAAATTTCTGGGAAAGATCATAATGAGATATAAGCTCACAATACTTTACTCAGCACACCTCCTTAATGCATTCTCTGGGTTGTATCAATCATGGGAAAATCAACTAACAAACATATACGTGAAAACTAAGATAGGAGAAGAAAACTTCAGCTATACTAAAAATACACATTGCATTTCAAAAAACTTTTGAAAGTAATTCCAGACAAAAGTAAAAGATAATCATCATGATTTAGTAGGTACAGTCAACCAACACTTCCTTTGGGATCTACACGTTTTGAGCAGTCCCTTTCATATTGGGTAAGACATTAAAAACAAGTACCAAAGTAAGCCAAACATGGAAGCTTTAAATAGCTGTATTATGAAGTATCATCAACATTTTAAGAAATAACTAGGCACATTCAATCGCATTGTTCTTACTAAAAGATATTATTCATAATACATTTAGCAAGAGCAAAAAGGCATTTCGTACCCATTTAATACTTAAAATTAAAATCATTAAAATATTTATTTCAAATTCTTCACTCTGATTTTTGTCTGTTTTTCTCTTTTTAAAATCATGTGCATAAATATGTTAGTAGAGTAGAACATGTGTATAATTTGTAAATAAATACATGTTCACTGGGGATATGTGCTCAAAAACGTTTCCTGAGGGGGTGCAAGATAGAAAGATTTGGAACCCTCTGGCCTAACACGGGGAGCCAAGAGCCCGATCCAGGGGTCACTACTGATAATGAAAAGGAAAAGGCAAATGTTCAATGCATTGTAAACAAAGACTTAATTACCCTGTGTGAGAGACTGGGCATGGCGGCCTTGGGAGAGAGGCAGGGATGACTCACGTTATGGGTTCTGTTCCAGACACACTGACGTTGTAGGATTAGGTTGGGTTCAATCCCAAGAGATGGTGAGAGGCGAGACTTAAGGATTCTCATCAGAGGTGAGAGAATACACTGTGTTACCAAAGGGAGAGTGCGTAAAAAGGAAAGCACACAGCTGAAGTTAGAGTTTGAGGTATATTCATGATGAGAGGGCAGTAAGGTGAAACGGAGGCAGGAAAGAGGAAAGAAACTGAAGGAGGATCAGGAAAATCACAAAAGCCAAGGTGTGAGCTCCAAGAAAAGGGGCTTAGTTGATAGAGTTTAATGTGATGGTCAAAGAGGATGAAGCCAGAGAGAAATGCTATCATCAACTGCATTTACTCAGACTTGACCGGAATAACTTGGATATTTATTCAATTCAATGTCATCCTCATGGGTCATGGATTTTCCATCACCAGGAATAGTAATAATAATAGCAGCTAACATTTACTGAGTGCTTACTACATGCCAGACACTAAACTGTGTGGGCTAAACCATTTCATTCAGTTCTCACAATAACTCCTGAGGTGGTAAAGCATTAATTCTCCTCCCTGGGTGAGTAAACTGAGCCTCAGAGAGATGCAGTAGCTTGCCCAAGGGCTCACGTATGTTAGCTAACATTTATTGTGAGTTGATGATGGGCTGTTCTTAGAGCTTTACATGTATTAACTAATTTTATCTTCACAACACTCTAAGAGGTAGTTACCTTTATTATTTACTCCCCTTGTCTTCATCTCTCCCTTTTCAAACAGGTGGGGAAAAAAAAAGTAAGGCACAGAGAGATAAAGCCATTCGATCTGTTCAAATAATAAATTGTGGCTTTGTGATTTAAACCCAGACTCCAGAATCCACATCCTAAAGTATTCTGACACATTGCTTAGAAGAATATAATGGAGGCTTTGAAGATAATTCCCAAAGAGGCATTCCAGAACCATTTAGAGCAAAGGTTTGTATGGAAACACAAAAGACCCCGAATAGCCAAAGCAATCTTGAGAAAGAAAAGTGGAGCTGGAGGAATCAGGCTCCCGGACAACAAAGCTACAGTAATCAAGACAGTATGGTACTGGCACAAAAACAGAAATATAGATCAGTGTTACAGGATAGAAAGCCCAGTGATAAAACCATGCACATATGGCCACCTTATTTTTGATAAAGGAAGTAAGAATATATAATGGAAAAAAGACAGCCTCTTCAATAAGTGGTGCTGGGAAAACTGGACAGCTACATGTAAAAGAATGAAATTAGAACACTCTCTAACACCATATACAAAAATAAACTCAAAATGGATTAAAGACCTAAATGTAAAGCCAGACACTATAAAACTCTTAGAGGAAAACATAGGCAGAACACTCTATGACATAAATCACTGCAAGATGCTTTTTGGCCCACCTCCTAGAGAAATGGAAATAAAAACAAAAATAAACAAATGAGACCTAATGAAACTTAAAAGTTTTTGCACAGCAAAGGAAAACATAAACTAGACAAGAAGACAACCCTCAGAATGGGAGAAAATATTTGCAAATGAAGCTGCTGACAAAGGACTAATCTCCAAAATATACAAGCAGCTCATGCAGCTCAATATCGAAAAAACAAACAACCCAATCCAAAAATGGGCAGAAGACCTAAATAGACACTTCTACAAAGATATACAGATTGCCAACAAACAGGTGAAAGGATGCTCAACATCACTGATCATTAGAGAAATGCAAATCAAAACTGCAATGAGGTATCACCTCACACCAGTCAGAATGGCCATCATCAAAAAATCTAGAAACAATAAATGCTGGAGAAGGTGTGGAGGAAAGGGAACCCTCTTGCACTGTTGGTGGGAATGTAAATTGATACAGCCACTATGGAGAACAGTATGGAGGTTCCTTAAAAAACTAAAAATAGAACTACCATATGACCCAGCAATCCCACTACTGGGCATATACCCTGAGAAAACCATAATTCAAAAAGAGACATGTACCACAATGTTCATTGAAGCTCTATTTGCAATAGCCAGGACATGGAAGCAACCTAAGTGTCCATCGACAGATGAATGGATAAAGAAGATGTGACACATATACACAATGGAATATTACTCAGCCATAAAAAGAAACGAAACTGAGTTATTTGTAGTGAGGTGGATGTACCTAGATAGAGTCTGTCATACAGAGTGAAGTAAGTCAGAAAGAGAAAAGCAAATACCATGTGGTAACACATATATATGGAATTAAAAAAAAAAAAAGGCACTTCCCTGGTGGCGCAGTGGTTGGGAGTCCGCCTGCCAATGCAGGGGATACGGGTTCATGCCCCGGTCTGGGAAGATCCCACATGCCATGGAGCGACTGGGCCCGTGAGCCATGGCCGCTGAGCCTGTGCGTCCGGAGTGTGTGCTCCGCAACGGGAGAGGCCACAACAGTGAGAGGCCCATGTACCGCAAAAAACAACAACAACAAAAAACATGTGGAATGTTTTAATATTGCTTTGAAAATGTCTATAAAAATTCAGTGATTCCATTTTTTTTAGCATGAGGTCTTGGGTTGTATCTATGAAACACACAGCTTCAAAGTGAATTTTGCCCAAGCTGGGTATTAGTTGTATAATATGTTTTTCTTCAATGTCCTATTATTTAACTGAACATTGAACAATTTATAAATGTAAATCCTTTTGATAAGGCAAATATTTGAAAAATACTTCAGTTGCTAGTGATTCTCATACATTTTCATTATGCATTGCTCTCCAGGTGGGATATTAATCCACAACTTTATTCAAACAGTTTTGACAGCTCACATGCATACCCTTCAATTACTTCAACAAAGGTGTATAGGTTGAGATATATTTAAAAGTCAAGGGGCTTCCCTGGTCGTGCAGTGGCTAAGAATCCACCTGCCAATGAAGGGGACAAGGGTTTGAGCCCTGGTCCGGGAAGATTCCCACATGCCGCGGAGCAGCTAAGCCCGTGTGCCACAACTACTGAGCCTGCGCTTTAGAGCCTGCGAGCCGCAACTACTGAAGCCTCTGCTCTTAGAGCCTGTGCTCCACAACAAGAGAAGCCATGGCAATGAGAAGCCCGTGCACTGCAATGAAGAGTAGCCCCTGCTCGTTGCAACTAGAGAAAGCCCGCGTGCAGCAATGAAGACCCAACACAGCCAAAAAAAAAAAAAAAAAGTCAATTGTTCTTTCTTTTCTCAGTTTTCTCATGGTGTTGTATAAATATTAATTTTTCTATTCTATTCTGATTGAGAATGGTAATTTGTTTCTGAGCACTTCATAACTTAGTCTGCTAGACTTGAGATGCATTCCATTCTGTAGAGTTATTCTTGACCACATACATATTCATTAAGTGAGCTTTGTTAAATTTTTTAGTGTAATGAATTTTCAAAAATATATGAATGTACTCAATAACTGTGAAACTGAATTGAATTGAGTTCTGTCAAGTCTTTTGTTGTGTATAGGCAGTTTTAGTGTGTTGGCTATAGCGATTACAGCCTTTGTAAAGTTCCATATTGGAGGGTTTGCTTTTCTGTATTTTGTTTTTTTTAGACTATCCTAGCAAGTATTCACCTTAGACGTAAGGAACTACTAACACCTGAACTTCATTAGATGCCTTTTTAATAAGAAAAAGCAGTTACCTTGTGCTTTGTAAAGAAGACTGTCTTCACTCAGGCTTAACTTGGTTGGGCAGTGGTCTAAAGCTGTTTCACCTTTAGACAGCCTTATCTTTTGAGAGAACATACAAGAAAGATGATTTCCATATATCCTTAAATTATCCATGGCTGGTTTATTCTTGCTTTTCCCTTCTGCCCCCAGATCTCTATGTCCCTACTTCCCTCTCCTTCTCCCTTCTGCATTCTCCCTCAGATTCTGGTTGCTTTTCCCCAATGGCAGGCACCTAAACCACAGTTTCTAAAACCAGGCTACTGAGGGGAGCTTGTCTGGGGGCTCATTTCCAAATCCCAAAGTCTCATGTGTTGTTAAACTTCTGAAAATGTGTTGTCTTCTATTCCATAAAATCTCATTGTTGGTTTTAATATAAAATAATGGCCTATTCCCCTGTTCCCTAAATCTTTTAGTTAAACAAAGCTCCAAACAGTTGTGCAGGGACCTTGCATTCCCCTGGAGCTGTCAAGTCCCTTCAGGGACACACATGCCCCTGAGTTCAAGGATGGCCCTGAGTCTGCTCCAGAATGGGAAACTGTCACACTTTACATTTTCCCCTCATGTCTCCCTCCTCACTTTTCTCCAACAGGATGTTTGTCCACATGCTATACAATTATTCTCAGGTGAAGTTTTGTTTGCTTGTTTCTTTTAAAAGTATCTACATCTCAGTAAATCCTACCCTAGAAAATTTCTAATCCTATTTAATTTCTAATCCTAGTTACTTCAGGAATATTCTCACCCCTCTGTGCTCTCTCTTCCACTGGGAGCAAATACATGATAATGTAATTCTAGTGATACTTGTAAATCAGAGGAAAAGAAAAATATTAAGTTTGGAATTAGAATTAAACATTCCAAAGAAAAAGAGCCATCAATGTCAGAAGTTCATTCATACTTTTCACATACTTCCCATCCACGGCCTTATCTTTCTTAAATTAAAACTACTTTTCTTCAAGCTCTGCCACTGAAGATAACTACAAATAATTTCTCTTTCAATTACTTTCAGCTTTATTTGGTCATAGGTATTACAATACAATTCTACTATTGATATGCAAAATACGTAGAATTTTGGCTACAGGAGGGGTAAAATTAGCTTTCCCAGGCTAACCTAAGAGCCTACCAATTTTTAAGCAACTGCTATACAAATGAATAATTATTACACAAACCACTGGTAAGTTGTGGCTTGCTTATACATGAACAAATATCAATCTTGAGTTCACAATAACTGTGATTTCTGCCTTGACCTAGGCAGACCTTATAATAACTCTCACTGAAGAACTGATTGGTTGAATGAATATAAGTATTGTAATGTCCTGTGTTAATCTGAGCTGCTCTACTTTTATAGTGTGCATATATGTATGTATGTCTATGCATATAAACCATATAGTGTATATAAGCAAATAAAATGGACTAAATCCCATGTTACTTACCTTAGAAAGAGGTTTCCAGGAGAGATTTAGATGCAAAAAAGTGGATGGTACATCAAAAGGAACTTCAATACTTTCTTCTTTCTTTTTCTCTGGTGGTGGTTGAGGGGTTAAGGCTTTCTGAGGTCTGATATCCCAAAAACATATTGTGCTTTAAAAAAAGTTTACAGTTTATTTTTTAACTAAGTACAAAGAAGAGGTGTAACCTCAGGACTACCATTCTTGCTGCTACACATTACCAATGTGATCATGGCTATATTTGATATCTCTGAATTTAAGATTTTTATGAAATAGGACTGTTTTGCATTGAATATTTTGGGGAATTATACCATTTATAGGGTTATTTAATGACTTTGCTAGTATTGAGACTAATATTATCATACATGAGAGCTGAGTTTTGAGATTGACATAATCTTTTCTTAAAACATAACAGTTTTATTGAAATATAACCCATATATCACAAAATTCACCCATTTAAAGTAGTCAATTCAGTGGTTTTTAATACATTCATTGAGTGGTGCAAGACATTACCACAATCGATTTTAGAAGATTTTCATCACCTTCCAGAAAAAAACGTGTACATATTACCAGTAAGTCCCCATTTCCCTTAATCCCTCCGACTAGCCCTGGGCAACCACTAACCTACTTCCTGTCTCTACAGATTTGTCTATTCTGGACATTTCATATAAATGGAATCATATAGTATGTGGTCTTTTGTGACTGGCATCTTTCATTAAGCATGTTTTCAAAGGTCATTCATGATGTAGTATGTATCAGTACATCATTCCTTTTTATTGTCAAATAATATTCCATTGTATGGACTATACTACACTTTATTTACCCATTCCTCATTTGATGGAGTGATGAATGAATAAATTTGGGTTATTTCCCCTTTTTGCTATTATGATTAATGCTGTTATGAACATTTGTTGGTAAGTTTTTGTGGATGTAGGTTTTCACTTCTCTTGGATCTATATTTAGGAGTGGAATTGCTGGGTTATATGGTAATACCTATATTTAATCTTTTGAGGAACTGCTAGATTGTTTTCCAAAGCAACTGGATCATTTTTGAGGATTCCAATTTCTCTACACCCTCACCAAATGTATTACTTTTTTTTGTCTTGAGGATTCCAATTTCTCTACATTCTCACCAACATTTACTATTTTTTGTCTTTTTTAAACTTTAGCTATCCTAGTGGGTGTGAGGTTGTATCTCATCAAAAGTGATTCTGATTTGCATTTCCTTGTGCTTTTGGGGTAATGTCTAGGAAATCAGTACCTAATCCAAGGTCATAAACACTTACATTTGCCTATGTTTTCTTCTAAGAGTTTTACAGTTTTAGCTCTTATATTTAGGTCTTTATTTCATTTTCAATTAATTTTTGTATAGAGTGCGAGGTAATTATTTTGCAGGTGAATACCCATTTGTCCTAGCACCATTCATTGAAAAGACTATTCTTTCTCCATTAAATTGTCTTGGTACCCTTGTTGAAAATCAGTTGACCACAGATATATGGGTTTATTTCTGGACTTTCAATTCTATTCCATTGATCTATATGTCTATCCTTCAGCCATTCTCAGTACATGTGTCTCTACAACGGTAACTGTGCAGAAAGTTTAGAGATTAAGAAGTGTGAGTCTTCCAACTTTGTTCTTTTCTGTCAAGACTGTTTTGGCTATTTTGTGTCATTGTGGTTTTGATTTGACAGCTAATGATTTTGAGCATCTTTTCTTGTGCGTATTGGACATTTGTCTATCTTTTTTGAAGAAATGTCTATTGATAATCTTTGCTCATTTTTATATTAGATTATTTGTCTTTTTATTGTTGAGTTGTAAGAGTTCTTTATATATTCTTAATAGAAATCTCTTATCAGATATATGATTTGCAAATATTTTCTCCCATTGTATGGGTTGTCTTTTAAATTTCTTGATAGTGCTTCAAAAGCACTATCAACTTGAATTTTGATGAAGTTCAATTTATCTTTTTTTATTTTATTGCTTGTTTTAGTGTTTTTTATATATATGTAACACATACACAGAGTTGGATTTAATGTGCTTTGTACATAGTAGGCATACAGTAAGTGTCATTTCTCCTTTTATTTCTCCTTCCTCACAGGTTGATTATGAAAATCAAATGAGGGCTTCCTGGTGGTGCAGTGGTTGAGAGTCCGCCAGGGGACGCGGGTTCGTGCCGCGCTCCGGGAGGATCCCACATGCCGTGAAGCGGCTGGGTCCGTGAGCCGTGGCCGCTGAGCCTGCATGTCGGGAGCCTGTGCTCCACAACGGGAGAGGCCACAACAGTGAGGGGCCCCGGCATGTGGGATCTTTCCGGACCGGGGCACGAATCCGTGTCCCCTGCATCGGCAGGTAGACTCTCAACCACTGCGCCACCACGGAAGCCCTAGAGTGTTATTTTTTTTTTTTTTTTTTTTTTTTTTTTTTTGCGGTACGCGGGCCTCTCACTGTTGTGGCCTCTCCCGTTGTGGAGCACAGGCTCCGGACGCGCAGGCTCAGCGGCCATGGCTCACGGGCCCAGCCGCTCCGCGGCATGTGGGATCTTCCCGGTCCGGGGCACGAACCCGTGTCCCCTGCATCGGCAGGCGGACTCGAGTGTTATTTTTAACACAATAAACTTGGTAAAAAATTATAATGATACTTGTTCAGTACTTCAGTATATAATGTCTTTGTAGTAATTATGTGAAAACATAATAAGAACAGCAAAGAATATGCCACATTAGCTCCATAATTTCTGTCACTTAGGTTATGAGTAAACAGATTAATAAATTTAAGATATTATTAAAGAATTTAGATGTGTAAGTTAAAGTATTTAGATAAACAGATGGTAACTTGAGACTAACAAAACTTTTATTCATTTATGTGAATTAGTTAATATTATTTATTCATTTAATAATGGATAAATAATTAAAATTAATAAAAATATTAATCATATTAATGGTCAAAACATAAATCATTGGTAGAATACCACAGATGACATAATAAAATGTTTTAAAATATAATTATAGTTGGTTTAAACCTGTTTTTCCAAATTACATAGCTGTTCTTGAATCTCATTTATAGCATTAATTTTCATTATTTGTAAAATGGTTTTGCTAAATACAGATAGCTTCAGCTGAACTTTCTGCATCAATCAATCACACATCCTTAATTAGCAGAACCCTATTTTATCTTATTCTGTATTATAAGACCCTTAGTATGGCTAAAGTATAAAGACTAGAACTGATGAATTTTCTGGATAGCTAAAAATGGGGCTTTCTAAATGCATAAACTTTTTTTTACTTTAACAACTTTTGAAGGAACTATTTCCAGAATATTTCAGAATATTTCCAAATTCAAGGGCCATCATTATAGACAACAATCAAGGACCTGTATCTTCAACATATAACATGTAATATTTTAAGTCTGTTCAGAGCTTCTAAATGTTCTCCAAGGCCACTGAAGAACAGTATAGCTTTCCATTCTGTTGTTTATAATCAACACTATACCATAAGCATCTTTCCATGAAATAATAATACAATCTTAAATGTTGCATAATATTTCATATGACCCTGTAGGTGCTATGTGTTGTTTTTGCCTGGGCAGCAATTCCCCCCTCCTTTTTTAGCAAGAGCCTTCTAATTGGTTCTTTGAGAACTGCCCCTTCCCCGTTGCATGCAGTCAGGTTGGAACTGTCATTCAAGGTGCTCTGCCATTCCTTCCCTGGTCAAAGGTGTGAGTTCATGATGTAACAGAAGCCAGTCAGACTCTCTTCTGTCACTCTGAATCTTGAACGGTGACACAGTGGTTGGAACCGATCCATTCAGATGGTAGGGGCTGACCATTCATTCTGGCCACTCACTAGGTATACAGTGAGCTATAGGTGACAATGTATTTGCCTTCAAAGCCTCATTTCCTCTATCTATATGTATTTTTCAGGGTTGAGAATATAAAAATAGTTAACCTGCTAAAGCACATAGTACAGTATTGGCATAAACTTCCAATAAAATTATTTTATCCCCTTAAGTTAACTATAGTTAATTTCTGTTGCTTGCACTCACAGAACCTTACCTAATATGTGCCCACAGGGTTAATCATGTCTCCCCACCCCGCTGCCCATGGCTGCTGCTAATGTTACTTATGCCTTCACCTGCCACTCCACAGCTGCTTCTGCTGCGATCAGTGTCTAAAACTTACGGTGTCATGATATCTATTGGGGTCAAAGCTACTTGGAGTGGTAAAGTTTTGCCAGTATTTGAATGCTAGATAATAGTATTGTCCTTCTTGCCCTTCTTACCCTTCTTATGTCCTACTTCACTTTGAATTTTCAGTTCTATAAATTGGGGTATACAATTTTTAAAAATAAACATTCTTCAACATAGTTACTGAATTACTTATAAAAACATTTGTAATAAATATACAATAAAAAATGTAAAACTCTTGCACTTTTTAAAAGAAACTTTCCCAATTAAACGTTGTCATCTTCGTAATTGTGAGATAAAATTGAATGTAAACAATACATATTAAAAATTTACAAATATGTGAATATGAAGAAACAGAATAACTATGGATAATGTTATACAACATTACCAACCATGAAACCTAGTTAATTCTTCTTTTTACAACATATTCGTATCCACAAAAAGATTTTTCTAAAACCAGCAACAATCTAACATTCTGTTCTTTAGTTATATTAGGTTTAATTGTTACAACAAAGATTATTTAAGGAACAGAAGAGGACAATGACTTTATAAGCATCTAAAAAAAAGAATATATTGTTTGAAAACATATTAGGTAATGATTAAAATAAGACATACCAGTCTGCTGAACAAGTGACAAGTTGACAGGATATTCCACTTCGATTTTCAAAGACAGATCCCAATCTGTTAATCTATTTTTAAAAATGCTGGAAGTAAGTTCTGTGTACCTAGGACAGTAATGACTTTTTTCTCAAAGATTTTTACGCTAAATTTTTTTTTCTCCTTTGCTTTAGTTTTTATTAAAAGAACAACACAAACAGAATTTGGAAACTGGAAAGTTTCAAAATCAAATATAATTCTGCTATACATATTTTCCAGCCTTTTTCTCACAGAAACATTTTTACATTTTAAAATTAGTTTTAGTTAGTATGCATATAAATTTCCATCTTAAGATCTTTCAGTTAATGTAATTTGAACATTTACCTATGTAGTCATAAATCATTGTTTTTTAATATATAGATGATGTATCATAATTTCATTACCATTATTATTAGAAATGTAGGCACTCTGTTTTCACTATTAATTGTGGAGCTGAACATGGGAGCTTTTATGAGATTGTTAAGCAGGTAAGATCAATAGAAAAGAGACTTGGTGTTAAATTAGATACCTACAGCATGCAGTGAATGCTGGGGTGCCTGCATTCTTTTAGTAATTAGTGGCACAACTCTGCTAGCACACAGAGGAGTCCAAGGAGGGTTAGTGGCTCCTTAGAGTCCTAGAAGGTCCAAGATTCCAACCAGCTAGCTCTCAAGGGAGGTGGAAGGTTTTGTGGCAACCTATGAAGGTGCTACTCTCAAATCAATAGGGAAACATGACTTTCCCCGATACCCTACCTACTTGGTAGGATTGATGAGCAAAAGGTCAAACAAAGGTGGGGGTTCCAGCAGCAGATAAACAGTAAAAGTAGGGGTGGAAGGAAGAACACAGGCGCAGCAGTGGTAAGGCCTGTTGGCAAGGCCTGTTGGCATCACGGGAGCTAGGATCCTAGAAACCTGGCTGACGCTGCTGTGGCATGAGCCCAGTCAGGATCTCTTAACAGCTGCCAGCTTCCACTGTGATTGATAAACAATCCAGAACCCATCTTTCCTCTCCCTCTAGTAAGGCTTCCCTGTTGTAGGAAGTTCAAGACTCCACAGTTGCGCTTGCTCTGGAGTTTTATGTTTTAATGATTTAAAAAAAAAAACAAACCCACATTCATATTATAGAGTTTGGAAAATAGAAGGTTTTAAAATCAAATATAATTCTACCTTACATTCTTTTCCAATCTTTTTCATGGATACACTTTGACATGATTTGTCAAGGTATGCATTGTATGTCTTAGGACACAAATTGGATTATTTCTTTGCATAAATTTCCCAAATTTGAATTACTGGTCAAAAACTTTGAAAATTTGGATGATTTAAGAACCACATTGACTAAATTGTATTCTAAAACTTTTATGTTGGAACCAGTAATGTTGGAGTTTATTGATTTCACCATTTCATCCTTTCTAACATGGGAAATTACTAGAAAATTTCATTTAAAAATTAAATAGGTCCAATGGAAAAGAAAAAAATCAAATAGGTCCAAAATAGTACATTATTGTTCCTTTATTATTAATTTCTTTGATATTAGAAAGTCTGAATAATTTTCCTGTTTATCTACTAATTGTTTTTCAGTATATGTCTTTAGCTTATTTACTGGAAAATTTGTATTTACCATATTTGAGGCAAATATTTTTCTTCATTTTGCTACTTGCTCTTTATTTTGTAATTTAAAACTTTACATGTATATGATTTGAATTTCTTTCAATATTAATTAGCTTAGAAAACTACAGAATCCAGAAATACGATATTCTATTTTGATTTGTTGTATTTATTTTGGTCCATTATAACTTTGAAAAGTAATTGTGCTTTTGCATAATCCATTTAAATATCTTGAAGGGCTAATCACCCTTCATAACTCTAAGTTTTCAGAATATTCTTTGATATTCTGACCTTTTAATTTCCATAGACTCTTAGTTCCTTGAGGGAAACATTTGGGAAGCTTACTAGTTTTCAAATTCACAAACAGCAGCCGTTGTGGGTCAAGTAAAGAACCACAAAGCCATACTGCAGCACAGATGCTAGGCAGTCAGCTGGGCTCACTCACTGCACAAATAGTCTTCACCTACCAGTCTCATGACACACTCAATTCAAGACTGCCTTGCAAAATGACACATTACTACATGTCACAGATCTTCAAGGTTATATGCTCTAAATAGTTGAAATCATAAACTTTAAATCTGCAAAGGCTAAGGGTGTAAAATATTTGCACTCTATTTTTACAACCTTCACTTTCTCCACTTGTATTGGATTATATCAGTGCTAATACCACCTACATTTTTTATTTTTATAAACCACTGAAGTTGACACATTGGCATTATTCTCATCCCTAAGTCTGATCTTGGTCTGTCAACAGTGACACAACTGTGTGATGTGTTGTTTCTGGTTATTTCACAATTAAAATGCAAATGAATTGTTGACTTCAAACATCCTCTTTGAATAAAATCTTCTAAAAACTTACAAGCCAGCAGGAGAAAAGTATGAAGCCATCAAGACTCACCTCAAATGTGTCAGGCAGCCAATGTATATCTGTAATAACTTTCCTATGTCCATTTTCTATTGAGGAGACTGCACAGTGTCTGATATACATTGCTTCTGTATTAGTCTCTGGTTCAAGGAGAAACATAGGCTGTAAAATGTTACAAGAAAGTTATGTGCTAATTTCAGAGAGCTGATGAAGCAACTCATACTTTACTTATCATTCCAATTAAAATCGATAATTTGGAGAAAAACCAGTTCAAGGAAAAACACAAATTAGTGTTTCTATGTATTATATAGTTAGATAATAAGATTATCTTCTTTCTACTTCAGTTTAGTCTAAGATTTTATCTCTAAATTTTAACAAGAATGACTGACCCATTCCCTAAAGAACCAATGAGATCCCATTTTTGAAGGAGTATTTCTGTGAGTGCACAGAAAACCACATCCCATGGTTTCTTGGTCAGAGACCTGTGGGAGCTGAGGAATCTCTAGACCTCTTGGCAGGATCCACAGCTTCACAAATCATAGTGTCTTATTACCCGGAAGACTTTTAACCCCTTCATTTTATACACGAGAAAATTGATGCTTGCTGAGGGGATGGGGGACATATCCAAACTCACAGGACTGTGATCTAAAGCCTGGATGCATGGGTCTTCTATCCAGTGCTCTTTCAACTACATCACTTTAGGCAATCCCTTGGCCCCTCCATTTTATTTAACAACAATAAAAACAAAAAAGAACCCCTGGAATAGACAGTACAACCTGTTTAGTGGTGTTTTAAATCAAGGGCCTACATAAAAGTGATTCAAAACACATCCACAGCAGATGTGAAGACTTAGGAAATAACACTTTTTTTTTTTTTTTTTTTTTTCTAGTGAGTCTCTGTTTAGCTTGGCAACCCTGTTGTGTACCTTTTGATAAACTCCTGAACGGAAAAAATTTGCAAGTGAAAAGTTACAAAAAGCTAACCTTGAGTGTGACGTTTTTACTTCTACTACCACCTGCCTTGATGTTTTCTATTCGATCTGCATGTGCGGTAATATCCCACATGACAATCTAAAACAGACATAAATGTTATTACAACATACTTTCAGGAACTAGCAAATTGCATCTTGAACATTTAAAAAAACCTATTGGTATTGCATGCACTCTGATAAATAAACCACCTTGGGAGGATAATCAAATTTAGCCTACATCTTAAGTAAGTCAGCAACTCTTATTTTTTACCTTTATTTATTTATTTTAACATCTTTATTGGAGTATAACTGCTTTACAATGGTGTGTTAGTTTCTGCTTTATAACAAAGTGAATCAGTTATACATATACATATGTTCCCATATCTCTTTCCTCTTGCCTCTCCCTCCCTCCCACCCTCTCTATCCCACCCCTCTAGGTGGTCACAAAGCACGGAGCTGATCTCCCTGTGAGTCAGCAACTTTTAAAGCTTATATAAAAAATGTTTTCTTCTCTTTATTTATTTATGTTTTTGGCTTTATATATTTTTTATTTATTTTGAGGTACACATACATTTATTAATTTTGTTACTCTTAATTTGTTCCTATTTCTCCATCCTGTTATTCAGGATTTTCCCCTTCTTTTTAATAATGTTTTCTTCTCTTTAAAAGAATTTTCAGCACTTTCATTTTTTGTGCTTGTGGTAATAAATGCTAGTGGTTTTTTTTGTTTGTTTTTTTGTTTTGCTTTGTTTTTTTTAAATCCAAGGTAGGCATAATGCAATTCTCTCTGCTTTGGGAAGAGTTCTTCCTCTGTTTTAGGGAATGTGGGGACAGTTGCTTTAGACACAGGAGAAAGCAGTCTGCTCTCCAGAATTAAGTACAAACACCCAAAATTGTTCAAAAGGCTAGGAAATGATGATTTCTATTTAATTGAATATTATGGCCAACTCTGAATTTGCATATATACAGATGGTCATTCTTTGAAAAATCAGAACAAAGCAGAATATGCAACACTAAATTAGAATAATTGTCAATGACTAAAAGTCATTTCAGTACACTAAAATGTAAACAAAATGTCAGGATCACAGAATTGTGAGTAATTTTATTTTCAGCATTTGCTTTTCTAAAATATTCTAAAACAAAGTTGTGTCACCTTCTCAATGAGTAAAAACAGCAGTATTTGCAGGGCTTGGAGGATGTACTCTTGCTCCTCACTAGATCACCAGTTATTGTTGAATAAAACCGAGGAAAAAAATTAGTTTTCTTAAATGTTTTTGGTTCTGGATAAGTTGGCACGGATGATGCAGACATTTACATTTCAACTACCTAAAAGTTTTCCTAGCCACACGATAAAAAATAATTATACCCTGGTAATGGTCAAACTCACTGTGTCACAATGAATTTAAACTTTGATCATAAAATAGCTGTAAGATTTTTGTTTTGCTCTGTTGGAGAAACAGGCAATTGGAAGATAGAATCTAAATTTTATATAAATTAGATAATTTAAAAGAGAAAAAAGAAAAAAAGCAAATAGGATATCAAATTATACACACATAAATTCAGTGATATAAGTATGTTTTCCAGAGAATTCTGTTTAAATTCTGGATCATTCCCTAACTCCTACCTCTAGGGAAATTTCAGAAGAGGGCTCTTGACCAAGAGGTATTATGCTTATGGTTTTTGTTCTTCCCTGGAATCTTGTACAACGTGTGGTTCTATCCCAGCAACACAAATAGATCTGACCCGGTTTTCTTCCAGTTATCATAACTGGGTTACCCTGTGGACATCTTGAGCCCAGATACCATGTCTAACACATCTTCATACCCCAGTTCCTAGCATGGTGACTGGCATACAATTGACATGCCTTCCCTCTGCTGAGTTGAACCCTTAAGTTAAAAAAACTACCAGGCAAAATGTGTTACAGAATGCTGTCTAAATTAATAAAGAACTGAAAAAAAAAGCCATATGTACCTGCCCGTTTATGCACCCTCCAGCAATGATATTAGGGTCACTTGGACAGAACTGGAAGCAGAAGATGTCATCTGGGCTTTCCAGCATTAACTAAGGCAAACCCCCCAAATTCAAGAGAGAATGAGAAAATCTATTAAGATCATGGCTAGAAATAATATTAATAAAGTCAAAAGTCTAATTTTATAGCTATTTATAAGAAACATGCACATGAATTCCATTCCCAGAATCCTACCTCTGGACTGGAAGCTGCTTTTGCTGAATTTTATTCTGGACATTGATCATGCATATGAGAGCAGGTAGTTTCTCAAGGGGACCCAATCTCCCCTCCCTTCCCCTTTGTGGGTCATTGCTGGGGCATGTTATAATTTTTTATAAATAAAAAGACTATGAAATCAGTGTTTCTGAAAAGTGTGGAGAGCAAGCTCTGGGGGCCAGCATATTTGTATGATTTTTTCCCTGCTGCATATACCTAGTCTGGCACAGAGGTGAGCGCTCAAAAATAAAATGCGTTGAAAAAGAGAAGACGGCGGCTCTGCCAGCGGCAATATTACAAATTTTAAAATAATACGGAACCCATAAGGTAAACAAAATCAAGTGCCTGGAGGGTAGGGAGGAAGTCTTGCAAGGAATACACCAGTGTGAGGAAATAGATATACTAACCATAGTTAGCACCTGAGCTACTGTGTTACCACCAAGCTAAACACTTGCATGGTTGCCATTCTTTAAACATAAAAGCCAAAAATACAGGCCCCAGAGGCCATTGGTTTGCCACCACTGAGCTAAAGATTTCAAATTGGAATTGAGGTGAATTATCTTGGTTTATTTGGTACTTTGTGGATTCTAGAGAAACCTCTACTTTTGAAAATGAAATCTTTTAATACTTTCCTATAGTTTTGATTAGAACAAAGACAAAATTAATCATTTGTATCATATCTTTAAGAAATTATTTACATGTCTTTTTAAAGCTATTCTTCAAAATAGAGGAAAGGTTAAAAATTTTTTTAAATAAAAATAAATAAATAGAATATAATTAACTTTATAAGTATATTTAACAAAACTATAAATTTTATATGGAATTTCTATCTTAATAAACTGATTACTGACTTCCTTAAGAAACTAAAATAAATAAATCACGTTTCTATATTAAAAAAATAGAGGACAGGAGAGTCTTTCTTTCCTCTTCCTATTTGCCTGGAGGTTCAGCCACACTTCCATGGCATGGAGTGAAGAGCAGTTCTACACTGCTGGAAAATGATAGGAAACACCAGTGAGAGAATGGCACCATACCTGTGGTAAGTAGGCTGACAAGGAAGAATGACAGATCTGTCATTTTGATCTCTGTATCTATAAAAAAGCATCTAGACTCTATAACAGTAAAACTGCCTTAATTCAGATGAATTAGGGAAGAAGGAATAAGGGGACACTAGGGTTTATTAGGGAAAGACTTAATTATATAATGCTTTATAAAAACAAAATATTATTATATTTAAGTACATTGAAAAAACTTAATCTAACACTATTAAGCACCCTCCCCCTAAGCAGAACTCATCTTGAGCAGATATCAGAAATTGAACACTGTGGGGGCAAACCCAGCCTTTAGCCTTATTTTATTTGGACTGCTGTGTGTTTTGGTTTGGTTTTAGTTGAGCTGTTTGAAAATTGGGAGATCACACACAAAATTGCTGGATTCTCTTGACAAGTGGGACCACCTGGCAAGGAGAGTAGAAGAGTAGCTGTCCCCATGGATGGGCTGGGTACCCTCTAGGGCCACAGTCCCCACCATTCCCCACTGTCTCCCACACAGTCATCTTTACTCATTACCATCTCCTACTGGCGATCCTTGGAATCAAGGAAATCCACATGAAACTAAAATCTCTTTGCATTTGAACAATTAGTACCTAAATAAAGTCCATAAAAGAGTTTGCTCTTTAAAATCATTTGAACATTCCTCTTACAATGTTTTTTTTTTAAATAACATGTTGATTTGTTCAATATATCTTTTCAATAAACTAAGTGTAAACTTAAATTTTGCTCAAATTGAATGATGACAAATTCTGAATTGAAGAAAGCCTAGCTTTATAGGGGTTTATAACATTAAGTGATTATAAAGTATTTTGCAATTAAAACTGCTAAAGATATGTGAAAGTAGTAGTTAAAATTTTTAGAACATGTGGATGACTCTCCTTCATTACCTGAGGCTGTATGGGATCGGAGAAACTCCAGAAAAGAATCAGTGATGGTTGCAGCAACAGTTTACCAGAAAAGTGGACCCTCTCTTCAAAGGAGAGTCGTACAGCCACTGACACAGCTATTAGCCCTGATAGAAACACAACTAGAAATTAAAATCTGCAGCAACTGTGCATGGAGAAGTGTTTTTAGGTTTTGTTTTCCTACACAGTCACTGTTCATTTCCATTTTGATGAAACGCGTGTAAAAATACTCTACAGGAGACCAAGAGTGTTTTTAGAGCTCTACTGTCTAATACATTGGTTGCCAGTAGCCATGTGTTGCTTATTTAGCACTTGAACTGTGGCTGGACCAAATTGAGATGTTCACAAAATAAACAGTGTACTTTGAAGACTTAGTAAGAAAAAAAGATGTGTTGTGTTTCTTTTTTTGTTTTTGTTTTTTTTGTGTGTGTGAGGAGAGGGCCAATGTTGGGCAGGAAAGGATGAAGAAAGAGGGCACAGATGGCTCTGTCCATGGATCCACCCTCACACATTCCTATCCCCTTGGTTGCTGAGCTCTTTAAAGGAGGTGTATCTCCTATCCCGCCCAGTAAGTTGAGAGTCAGGGGGAATGAAGTTCCAGATTTGGCATTGCACCAGCTGGGTGACCTGAGTCAGTCACTTTACTGAGAGCTCTGGTCCTCTCCTTATAAAGTAGAGACCACAATGTGGTCCCACAAGGTAGCTGGGAGGACACATGATGGAGAGAATGTGCAGAAAGTGCTTCGCAAGTGCCTGCACTCAGGAATGGAAGTTGTCTCATGGAAAGTGAGCTAGTTTGTAATTCTACATATAAAAGCAACAGATTATTTCAATGTCATCCCAGAATGGAATCCCAGTCATGATTCTGCCTCACCATAGATGATCGGATGCCAGGAGACACAGGTGATCATATTCTCTGTTAGGTTATGCATGTAAGTAAAGGACTGGTACTCTTTCAGGTGGGTATCAGTCTTGTCCCCAAAGGTGCCTTCTTCTTCTGCCAGGCTTTTCCAGTCATTAATAAATGTATTCATGATTTCATTTTGCTGCAGGGCTATTTCAACACTATTTTGTAAAAGAAAAAAAAAGGAATCAAGATGTTGGATTTTAGCATTCAGTGATACGTCTTTCAGCAGCTCCTCCTGCTTCATTTATACTGAAAGAAAAAGTATTCTCAATTGTATTTGGTAACTAAAGATTAATCCTGTGTGAAATAAATGACTTAAGAGAAAAAAATTCAAGATAGTGTGCTACTAAGAACTTCTTCTAGTGCCAGGAAGGTGTTAGCTGACAGCCTCTAGCATCATCAAAACTTGCCTCACTTTCCCAGCCAAGGTCATGCTCTCTCCCAGTCAATGACTGAGCATGGTGGGGGGACCTGCAAGATGGCAGAGGAGTAAGTCGTGGAGATCACCTTCCTTGCCACAAATACATCAAAAACACATCTAAATGTGGAACAACTCCTACAGAACACCTACTGAATGCCAGCAGAAGACCTCAGATTTCCCAAGAGACTAGAAGCTCCCCATGACGTACATGGCCGTGTGGCCAACAGCATCTTGGTGCTCTGGCTGGGTGTCAGGCCTGAGCCTCTTGAGGTGGGAGAGCTGAGTTCAGGACATTGATGCACCACAGACCTCCCAGTCCCACATAATATCAATCGGCAAGAGCTGTCCCAGAGATCTCCATCTCAACGCTAAGACCCAGCTCCAATCAACGACCAGCAAGCTGCAGTGCTGGACACCTCAAGTCAACTAGCAAGACAGGAACACATTATCAGAGAGGCTGCCTAAAATCATACTAAGTTCACAGACACCCCAAAACACACCACCAGACGTGGTTCTGCCCACCACAAAGACAAGATCCAGCCTCATCCAGCAGAACACAGGCACCAGTCCCCTCCACCAGGAAGCCTACACAGCCCACTGAAGCAACCTTATCCACTGGGGGCAGACACCAAAAACAATGGGAACTACGAACAAGCAGCCTGTTAAAAGGAGACCCCAAACACAGTAAGTTAAGCAAAATGAGAAGACAGAGAAATATGCAGCAGAGGAAGGGGCAAGGTAAAAACTCACCAGACCAAACAAATGAAGAGGAAATGGGCAGTCTACCTGAAAAAGAATTCAGAGTAATGATAGTAAAGATGATCCAAAACCTTGGAAATTGGGGGCTTCCCTGGTGGCGCAGTGGTTGAGAGTCTGCCTGCCGATGCAGGGGACACGGGTTCCTGCCCCGGTCCAGGAGGATCCCACATGCCGCAGAGTGGCTGGGCCCATGAGCCATGGCCACTGAGCCTGCACGTCCAGAGCCTGTGCTCTGCAACGGTAGAGGCCACAACAGTGAGAGGCCTGCGTACCGCAAAAACACACACACACAAAAAAAAAAACCTTGGAAATCGAATGGAGAAAATACAAGAAACGTTTAACAAAGACCTAGAAGAACTAAAGAGCAAACAAACAATGATGAACAACACAATGAATGAAATTAAAAATTCTCTAGAAGGAATCAATAGCAGAATAATTGACACAGAAGAATGGATACGTGACCTGGAAGATAAAACAGTGGAAATAACTACTGCACAGCAGAATAAAGAAGAAAGAATGAAAAGAATTGAGGACACTCTCAGAGACCTCTGGAACAACATTAAACGCACCAACATTCGAATTATAGAAGTCTCAGAAGAAGAAGAGAAAAAGAAAGGGACTGAGAAAATATTTGAAGAGATTATAGTTGAAAACTTCCCTAATATGGGAAAGGAAATAGTCAATCAAGTCCAGGAAGCACAGAGAGTCCCATACAGGATAAATCCAAGGAGAAACATGCCAAGACACATATTAATCAAACTATCAAAAATTAAATACAAAGAAAAAATATTAAAAGCAGCAAGGGAAAAGTAACAAATAACATAGAAGGGAATCCCCATAAGAAGGGTGTGGCAGGACATATATAAAGTGATGAAAGGGAAAAATCTACAACCAAGATTACTCTACCCAGCAAGAATCTCATTCAGATTCAACTGAGAAATTACAGACAAGCAAAAGTTAAGAGAATTCAGCACCACCAAACCAGCTTTACAATAAATGCTAAAGGAATTTAGGCAGGAAACACAGGAGAAGGAAAAGATATAAAATAACAAACCCAAAACAATTAAGAAAATGGTAATAGGAACAGACATATGGATAATTACCTTAAATGTAAATGGATTAAATGCTCCAACCAAAAGATACAGACTGGCTGAATGGATACAAAAACAAGACCCGTATATATGCTGTCTGCAAGAGACCCACTTCAGTCCTAGGGACACATGCAGACTGAAAGTGAGGGGATGGAAAAAGATATTCCATGCACATGTAAATCAAAAGAAAGCTGGAGTAGCATTCTCATATCAGACAAAATAGACTTTAGAATAAAGACTTTTACAAGAGACAAAGAAGGACACTACATAATGATCAAGGAATCAGTCTAAGAAGAAGGTATAACAGTGGTAAATATTTATGCACCCAACATAGGAGCACCTCAATACATAAGGCAAATGCTAACAGCCATAAAAGGGGAAACTGACAGTAACACAATCATAGTAGGGGACTTTAACACTCTACTTTCACCAATGGACAGATCATCCAAAATGAAAGTAAATAAGGAAATACAAGCTTTAAATGACACATTAAAGAAGATGGACTTAACTGATATTTATAGGACATTCCATCCAAAAACAACAGAATACACTTTCTTCTCAAGTGCTCATGGAACATTCTCCAGGATAGTTCATATCTTGGGCCACAAATCAAGCCTTGGCAAATTTAAGAAAATTTTAGTTGTATCAAGTATCTTTTCCAACCACAACACTATGAGACTAGATATCAATTACAAGAAAAAATCTGTAAAAAATACAAACACATGGAGGCTAAACAATACACTACTAAATAACCAAGAGATCACTGAAGAAATCAAACAGGAAATCAAAACATACCTAGAAACAAATGACAATGAAAACATGACGACCCAAAACCCATGGGATGCCGCAAAAGCAGTTCTAAGAGGGAAGTTTATAGCAATACAATCCTACCTCAAGAAACAAGAATCATCTCAAATGTACAATGTAACCTTACACCTAAAGCAATTAGAGAAAGAAGAACAAAAAAACCTCAAAGCTAGCAGAAGGTAAGAAATCATAAAGATCAGATCAGAAATAAATGAAAAAGAAATGAAGGAAATGATAGCAAAGATCAATAAAATTAAAAGCTGGTTCTTTGAGAAGATAAACAAAATTGATAAAACATTAGCCAGATTCATCAAGAAAAAAGGGAGAAGACTCAATTCAATAGAATTAGAAATGAAAAAGAAGAAGTAACAACTGACACTGAAGAAAAAACAAAGGATCATGAGAGACTACTACAAGCAACTATATGCCAAAAAAATGGACAACCTGGAAGAAATGGACAAATTCTTAGAAAAGCACAACCTTCTGAGACTGAACCAGGAAGAAATAGAAAATATAAACAGACCAATCACAAACAATGAAATTGAAACTGTGATTAAAAATCTTCCAACAAACAAAAGCCCAGGACCAGATGGCTTCACAGGTGAATTCTATCAAACATTTAGAGAAGAGCTAACACCTATCCTTCTCAAACTCTTCCAAAATAAAGCAGAGGGAGGAACACTCCGAAACTCATTCCTTGAGGCTACCATCACCCTGATACCAAAACCAGACAAAGATGTCACAAAAAAAGAAAACTACAGGCCAATATCTTTGATGAACATAGATGCAAAAATCCTCAATAAAATACTAGCAAACAGAATCCAACAGCACACTAAAAGGATCATACACCATGATCAAGTGGGGTTTATCCCAGGAACTCAAGGATTCTTCAATATATGCAAATCAATGTGATAAACCATATTAACAAATGGAAGGAGAAAAACCATATGATCATCTCAATAGATGCAGAGAAAGCTTTCGACAGAATTCAACACCCGTTTATGATAAAAACCCTACAGAAAGTAGGCATTAAGGGAACTTACCTCACCATAATAAAGGCCATATATGACAAACCCACAGCCAACATCATTCTCAATGGTGAAAAACTGAAACCATTTCCACTAAGGTCAGGAACAAGACAAGGTTTCCCACTCTCACCACTCTTATTCAACATAGTTTTGGAAGTTTTAGCCACAGCAATCAGAGAAGGAAAAGAAATTAAAAGAATCCAAATCAGAAAAGAAGTAGGAAAATGGTCACTGTTTGCAGATGACATGATACTATACAAAGAGAATCTTAAAGATGCTACCAGAAAACTACTAGACCTGATCAATGAATTTGGTAAAGTAGCAGGATACAAAAATAATGCACAGAAATCTCTTGCATTCCTATACACTAATGATGAAAAATCTTAAAAAGAAATTAAGGAAACACTCCCATTTACCATTGCAACAAAAAGAATAAACACCTAGGAATAAACCTACCTAAGGAGACAAAAGACCTGTATGCAGAAAACTATAAGACACTGATGAAAGAAATTAAAGGTGATACAAACAGATGGAGAGATATACCACGTTCTTGGATTGGAAGAATCAACATTGTGAAAATGACTATACTACCCAAAGCAATCTACAGATTCAGTGCAATCCATATCAAACTACCAATGGCATTTTTCACAGAACTAGAGCAAAATATTTCACAATTTGTGTAGAAACACAAAAGACCCTGAATAGCCAAAGCAATCTTGAGAACGAAAAATGGAGCTGGAGGAATCAGGCTCCCTGACTTCAGACTATACTACAAAGCTACAGTAATCAAGACAGTATGGTCCTGGCACAAGAAAAGAAATATAGACCAATGGAACAGGATAGAAATCCCAGAGAAAAACCCATGCATCTAGGGTCAACTAATCTATGACAAAGGAGGCAAGGATATACAATGTACAAAAGATAGCCTCTTCAATAAGTGGTGCTGGGAAAACTGGACAGCTACATGTAAAAGAATGAAATTAGAACACTTCCTAACACCATACACAAAAATAAACTCAAAATGGATTAGACACCTAAATGTAAGGCCAGACACTATAAAACTCTTAGAGGAAAACCTAGGCAGAGCACTCTATGACATAAATCACAGCAAGATCCTTTTAGACCCACCTCCTAGAGAAATGGAAATAAAAACAAAAATAAACAAATGGGACCTAATGAAGCTTAAAAGCTTTTGCAGAGCAAAGGAAACCATAAACAAGATGAAAAGACAACCCTCAGAATGGGAGAAAGTATTTGCAAACAAAGCAAATGAAAAAGGATTAATCTCCAAAATATACAAGCAGCTCATGCAGCTCAATATCGAAAAAACAAACAACCCAATCCAAAAATGGGCAGAAGACCTAAATCAACATTTCTCCAAAGAAGATATACAGATTGCCAACAAACACATGAAAGGATGCTCAACATCACTAACCATTGGAGAAATGCAAATCAAAACTACAATGAGGTGTCACCTCACACCAGTCAGAATGGTCATCATCAAAAAATCTACAAATAATAAATTATGGAGAGGGTGTGGAGAAAAGGGAACCCTCTTGCACTGTTGGTGTGAATGTAAATTGATACAGCCCCTATGGAGAACAGTATGGAGGTTCCTTCAAAACCTAAAAATAGAACTACCATATGACCCAGCAATCCTACTACTGGGCATATACCCTGAGAAAGACATAATTCAAAAAGATTCATGTACCACAATGTTCATTGCAGCACTATTTACAATAGCCAGGACTTGGAAACAACCCAAGTGTCCATCAACAGATGAATGGATAAACAAGATGTGGCACATATATACAATGGAGTATTACTCAGCCATAAAAAGAAACAAAATTGAGTTATTTGTAGTGAGGTGTACGGACCTAGAGTTGGTCATACAGAGTGAAGTAGGTCAGAAAGAGAAAAACAAATACTGTATGCTAACACATATATATGGAATCTAAAAAAAAAATAAAAAAGGTTCTGAAGACCCTAATGGCAGGACAGGAATAAAGACTCAGATGTAGAGAATGGACTTCAGGACATGGGGAGGGGGAAGGGTAAGCTGGGACGAAGTGAGAGAGTGGTATTGACATATATACACTACCGAATGTAAAATAGATAGCTAGTGGGAAGCAGCTGCATAGCTCAGGGAGATCAGCTCGGTGCTTTGCGTGCTTTGTGTCCACCTAGAGGGGTGGGATAGGGAGGGTGGGAGTGAGACGCAAGAGGGAGGGGATATGGTGATACATGTATACGTATAGCTGATTCACTTTGTTATAGAGCAGAAATTACCATAACATTGTAGAGCAATTACACTCCAATAAAGATGTTAAAAAAAAGACTGAGCATGGCCGCTGTGGGCACAAGGGCCTGCCAGTTCTGTCCCTGGCAGGACACCTCCAACAGGTCGTCTTCCTCTGCAGCTCCCTGTTGTGTTGGCTGAGAGTTTGTCTGAAGCTCTCCCTGTTCAATCTTGCTTCCCTTCCCTTTATTTTTCACAGTGAACTTCTCAGTAAACTTCCACTTTGAACTTGATCTCATTTGCTTTTTGAAAACTCCAAACTGATAGAAAAGGCAATTTTCTTAGCCATATTCAGTACCAAATGATCATGTATGCTAATTATTGTATTTAAATATATATAATTATTATATTAATATATATAATAATTATACTATATACAATTTAAAACAACAAATAAGAGATTCTTAAGGGGAGATTTGGAACTTAGAAGTGTGTGTGTGTGTGTGTGTGTGTGTGTGTGTGTGTGTGTGTGTGCGGTGGTGGGGGGTGGTGGTGGTTTTAGCTGTCACAGTGTCTGGGAGGTGCTAATGTTTTTAATTCTATTACTAAACCTCCCACAATGCATAAGACAGTCCCTAAAATGAAGAATTATCCTGCTAAAAATACTAACGTTGCTCTTTTAAAAAACAATCTTGGTGCTCTTCTTAGTCTAGGGAACTTGGCTTGACAAGTTCCTGTTTTATAAGTTACTATAATGTTTATTGTCCCTTTATATGTTTAGGCTTGAAAGCTCAGCCCCCTCCCAAGGCCTCTAGGAGCCTTCCCATAATTAGAATGCCACCCAAGGTTTTACCCTAATGACTGAAAGTCTAAGCAACTTGGTTTTTTAATAAATATAGTAAGTTGAAAGTGGTTTTCAATTGTGAATTTCCTAAAATAAGAAAAAAAACCCTTTATTTAGATAATTAAATATAAGCAGTAAGTATCCTAATAGATATTCCTAACATATTAAATAAGGGTACCATTTAATACCTGTGTCATTAATCATTACACTACCATTCACTGCGTAATTGAATACTCTTTGGTCTGAATTCTTCTTGTACTTCATCTTTCAAACTAGATGCATTTCCTTGGACCGGCAGCATCAGCATGACCTGGAGCTATTAGAAATGCAAAGCAGCAGGCTCCACCCCAGACCTACTTAGTCAGAACCTGCATTTTAACAAGATGCCCAGGTGGTTCATATGCACATTAAAGTTTGAACAACCCTGTGTTTGAACAACCCTGAAAAACCCTATGAACAACCCGGAGCTTCAAGGTTTAAGCCCAGTTTCAAGTAGAAGCATTTGTTAGCATTTTCAAAATCACTTCTTTCTGTTTCAGCCTGAACTGTCTTCACAAGGGAGAAGTGAAGACAGCACCTTTTCTCTGGTTTCCTGTTTCTTGATTTTGGTGCACTCTCCCACGTGGTTCCTGAGAGAGATGAACTGGAGGCTGGCAAAGCTTGTTGTCTGAGTGAAAGCCCATGGGTATCACTGTGTTTTTAACCCCCAAATGAACGTTTCTTAGTTGCTTTGAGAATCCTCTTGAAGTTTCTCTCTCTCCTCTCAGATCATTTTCTTCTTTTGCAAATAATCCTTGCCTTAGGTTTGTTCTGGACAAAACTCTATGAGAAGGAAAGAACTCATTTCTAAAAGAGCTCTCTTCCAGAACAAAACAAGGCTTATTCTAATCTTAAAAAATTAAGTAAACCTTAAACAGTTCTAGAGTGGGAAGCATGGCTGTGATGTAAATGTGGTGTCTTATTTATTCTTGGCCAATGCTGTTAAAATTCCTGAACCAATTTTCCTCTTTCTTCTTATAGTTCTGGCTCCTCCTTCCCACATCTCAAGGAGGGAATTATGAAGCTGTTCACCATCCCTCTCCTTATAAGCTTGGCAATTGAAAGGGAAGAATAAAAGCCCACGTCTAAAGATAATACAGGGACTTCCCTGGTGGTCCATTGGCTAAGAGTCCATGCTCCCAATGCAGGAGGTCTGGGTTGGATCCCTGGTCAGGGAACTAGATCCCACATGCATGCTGCAACTAAGGATCCCCCATGCCCGCGTGCTGCAACAAAGATCCGGCTTGCCGCAACTAAGACTCGATGAAGCCAAATAAATAAATATTAAAAAAATAAATAAAGATAATACACAATGTAGATAATTGAGAATTGGCTATAGACCATTTATTCCCTTGAAATTGATTGTACATAGACAGACTTCTCATTTTTAATGTCCTTAGGAAAAATTTTAATAATTACTTAATTTTGATATGAGGAAAAGAAACCTCAGGTTTTCTGGTTTCTTTCTAATTGTCTACATAGGAAAAACTATAGCACACATGCTGTAAGTGAGTGGCAAATAGTTAATAAGCTCTCTTTGAATAATTAGTGAATTTTTGAACCAGATTCTCTCTAGGCATAGGTAACTTTTGAGAGTTGTTGGAATTTCCTTTTCTTTTTTTTTTTTAACATCTTTATTAGATTATAATTGCTTTACAATGTTGTGTTAGTTTCTGCTGTACAACAAAGTGAATCAGCTATATGTATACCTATATCCCCCTCCCTCTTGGGCCTCTCTCCCACCCTCCTCCATCCCACCCCTCTAGGTCGTCACAAGGAATTTTCAAGATATTTAGTCTTAAAATGTTTTCTTAAAAATAAAAATAGAAGAGCTTAACTTGGGCTGTATATGAACTTGTCTACCAAATTTTTAATTTTGGGAAGAAATGGTAACCAATCGTACAACTGGTAGACATGTCCACCATTGGCTCCACTTACCTGAACTCTGATATCAACTTGATGAGACCTTCAAACTCTTTCTCTGGTTTAGAAGTCCCCAGGGTCTGCTTAGGGCCTGAATATGAGTGTAGGGGGCATTTTAAAGACACTTCTCTTTCAGGGCCAGTAAGAGTGGCAGCAACACAGGAATTAGAGATAAGGTGACATATCCAAAAATTACATATGAACTGACCTCAGATTCTTATTTAAAAGGTATTTTTGTAAATTCCTAGCATCATGGTAATGATATCCTCAACATCCACAACATCCTCACCTTTGTCATCCTGTAAAAATCAATGAAGCTAAGAAGGGGACTGAGGAGTGAAGAAAAAGACTTAAATAAGGGAAACCATGGTAAATAAATGTTAATTTTCCGTTAGGAAAACATCCTCACATGTTCAACTATATACACCTTCCAGGCTGACACTGTTTGGTGTGGCCCTAGCTTAGAAGGTCTAGCATGTTGCTTAGCAATAGAAGGGAAAGAAAGACTGAGAATCTATAGAATGTGTCACATGCTCATGCGTATCTGATAACTGTCTTCATACTTTCTATCTGTACACCAGGTACAGAGTTGTTTTTTCAGACCTCTTATTATAAGGAAACATATACATTTTATGTTTTTTAAATTTAATATACAATTTTTACCTTATAGACACATTGTTAAGAAACTCAGTCAAAGTCTTTGATTGTCCCAGTGCGTCTTTTTCTTCTTCCGAAAATTCTCTTGGATAATATTGCGTAGTAGCATTTTTGGGATATGTCCTAATATATTGAAAGAAATCGAACACTAAAAGTTAGATCAAAGACAAGCAAATATAGGTCATAACAGGGCAAAGATTTTTCTCTGTGACAATATTAGGATATTATTTTATACTTAAATTCTATATATTGAATTCTTTCTTTATCCTAGACAATTGATGTTGGCTGCCATTCTAACTATTTGTGAATTTCTCTTTGACATAATCAACAAGCTCTTTATTGTAAAAAAAAATATTTAGGGCTTCCCTGGTGGTGCAGTGGTTGAGAGTCCGCCTGCCGATGCAGGGGACACAGGTTCGTGCCCCGGTCCGGGAAGATCCCACATGCCGCGGAGCGGCTGGGCCCGTGAGCCATGGCCACTGAGCCTGCGCGTCCGGAGCCTGTGCTCCGCGACGGGAGAGGCCACAGCGGTGAGAGGCCCGCGTACCGCAAAAAAAATAAATAAATAAAAACTATTCAGGCTGTATCTTCAAAGGAAGAGCAGCATTAAAAAAATATATATATTTAGCTATCATTTTAAACTTACAGAAAAGTTGTAAGAAGGGTATAAGAAATTCCCATACATTCTTTACCCAGATTCATTAATTATTAACATTTTGTCACATTTGTGTATCATTCTTTCTTCATTTCATTAAATCAGTGTTTCTCAACCAGTGCGATCCTGTTCCATCTTCTCAATCCAGGAATACTTGGTAATGTCTGGAAACAATGTTGGCTGTCACAACTGGGAAGAGCTCCTGGCATCTAGAGGGTAGAGCCCAGGGATGCTAGAGTGCATAAGGCAGCTCTCCCACAACAGAGAATTATCCAGCCGGTAGTGTTGAGGTTGAGAAACTCTGCTCTAAATATACAAAACCTGGAACAAGTTACATTTTGGCAGTAATGGCAGCACCATCTCTGGGAGAAAACATTGCATCCAGTCCACTCTCAGTGTTCACCTCCACCCTTGAACACAACACATTGTATTGTACCTCTGGGCTTTGTGAGTCTCACCCACTAGACTGAGTGAGCTCCTTGATCTTAGGGTGTGGGGCTGTAGAAAGATCATATGGCAAGTCCTTAAGAGAGTGCACTCTGGTGACAGGCTGCCTGGCTTTGAAGCCTGGTTCTATCACTTACTACCTATGTGACCCTGAGCTAATTATTTAACCTCTCTGTGCCTGGCTTTTCATCCCTAAAAGAAATTCTGAAAGTCCCTAGCTCACAGTGTCATTGTAAGGATTGAATGTGTTAATAGATGCAAAGCTTTTAAAACAGTGCCTAGGACATTTTAAGTGCTCAAAAAAAATTAGGTTGTATTTAACCTGTGTTGTTGAACAAATGTCAGGAAAATGTCTCTGAGAGGCAAGTATATTAATGGAGAGTAATCAAACAGAGCGGTAAAGAGAGTTTTGTTTATATTTAATTGAACAATTCATTCTTTTTTTCCCTGCCTAGATCAGTATCCACAGCAGAAGACAGAGTGATGGAAAGAAAGAATGCTGGTGCTGGAACCAGAGACTTGGGTTCAGATCTTAGCGTCACCTTTAATTTTCTGTCCCACACTAGTACCCTCCAGGTAGGATTAAGTAAGAAATTATATGGTGCCTGGTGGTTTCATCAAAGTAGCAATATGACTGAGTCACTCTTATTTTTTAAAATGTGATTTGTTTTGTTGTTTCTCAGCAGATCTATTCATTATTGCTTTAAATTTAAATTATGTTCTAAACATTGAGCTTTCATTTTTAACCTCTTTTTGCCTTAGTTTCCTTATTTGTAAAATGGAATGGTGCCTACCTCAGAGGGCAGTTGTGAGGATTAATTGAGTTGATATGTGCAAAGTATTGATTCTTAGAAGAATGCCTGGTATGTGGTAAGAACACTGTAAACATTTGCTTTCATTGTCATTACTCTTTGAACCTCATCTTTGATTTTGTTTTTTTACTTCTTCCATCACAATCATATATCCCATCTTTTCCACCTAATTTCTGATCTTAGTAAGTGGTACGAGCATTCTCCCAAGTCACCTGGATTTGAACCATTTGAATTCCCTTTGATTTACTCCCCCCCACCACCCCACTTTGTGGGTCAAGACCTGCCGCTAAATCCTCCATCTACATAGAAACAACTGTTCATCATTATCAGTCAACATTCATTGAGAGCCTAATAAATCTAGAGTCCTGTGGTTAGGGTCCCTGTTGTTAGAAGTTCACTCTCCCTTTCTGAGTCTACCTCGTGAGTCTACCTTGGCTGACTCATTCTTTTCACTTTTCTGCAACCTGGTAGAAAAATGGAAATCTCTAGTTGTCTTGACTAAGAAATTTTTCTCAAAATCTAAGTTTCTTTTGTACTAACGAATCACCTCTCTCTTTCCTGTCTTACCCTCACTTCTTGGTGTTTAATGATCTTTGATGTCCTAATTCTCTGCCAAGACTTGACTACCAATCCTTGTCTTTCTCGTCATCTCTTTTGGTTTGGCCTGTCTGTCTATCTGCCTCCCCGGTTTCTGACCCATGTCTTGTCCTGACCGCTGGTATCTAGGTACATGTGCTCTAACTTTAACATTACATTTTAATGGTTCCTGATCCTTTGGTTCACAGAGATCTGAAAATCATGTTTTGTACTGTGGTCCACACTGAGGACCCAAGATTCTCCTGGTCACAGCCTCTCTCACTGTATATTTCATGGCTCTTCTCTAAACATTGAACTCAAGTCAGTGACGCTGCACATTCTTCCTTAACTTGATCATTCTCCTCCCTTCCTTGGTTCCTTTTCCCCCTCCATTTAATAAATATGTGCCAGGAACTGTCCTAGGAGTTGGGGATATAGAAGTAAACAAAATAGACAAAGTTCCAGTCTCATGGAGCTTCAGTTCTAAGTGGTGGTGAGGCGAAGGTGAGAGAAGAGAGACAATGCTTGGTGAATTCAAGGAACAAGGAAGCCAGTGGGGCTGGAATGGATGAACCAGGGGAATTGTGGGAAATGAGGGTAGAGGGGCAGATGGAATTTAGATCACATGAAGCCTTGTAGGTTCCTTCAGGATGGGAAGCCATAGGAGGGTTTTTGTCAGTGACATGATATGACTTGCATTTTAACAGGATTAGTCTGGCTCTTCTATGAAGAACAGAATGTAGGAGGGAAAGGATGGATGGAGAAAGCCCAGTTAGGGTGCATTCCAGTAATCTAGGCAAGAGACGATCATGGCTTGAACCAGGGTGATAGCAGTGAATATGTTTTGAAGATAGACCCAAGAAAATTCAAGGTTTGGGGTCTGAGTAATTACAAGAAGATCAGTGCCATGTACTGAGATGAGGAAGATTCAGGGAGTTTCAGGTACGAAAATAGAAAATCAAAAGTTTGTTGTTGGGCGTGTTAACTTTGAAACACCTATTAGATACTTAAGGAAGCTTATGAATATATGAGTGTAGAGTTCAGGGGAGAGACTGAGCTTGAAGGTATAGATTTGGGAGCCACCAGCAACCAGATAATAGGTAACACCACAGGAATGAATAAATTCACCCAGGGATTAAGCGTAGTTAGAGAAAACATCAAAAGGAGTTAGCTTTGGGGTCCTTTAATATTTAGAAATCGGAAGGAGAAGGATCAAGTAAAAGAGACTGAGAAGCAGCTGCCAGTGAGTTAGGAGGGGTACACTGAGTATTGCCCATAAGCCAAGAAGGAGAAATAGTCAACCATGTTAAATACTGATGAGAAGCGGAGAAAGAGGGTGTCTGAAAATGGGATTAGGCGATCAGACCACTGCAGGTCTTTGGTGACCTTGTTAAGACTAGAGTGGGCCCAAGGCAGAATGGAAGAGAAGGTGCAACTAGAGAATGTGAAAAACTGCTGTGAGGAGTTTTGTTGTTAAAAAGAAAAAGAAAAAAAAAGCAGAGAAAGTAGCTAATAGCCAGAAAGGTTGAAACAGTTTTTTGTTTGTTGGCTTTAATGATGGGAGTTACAGCATTTTGTATTTATACATGTCTCCTCTTCACCGTCTCTTCTTGGTTTGCTGACACCATCTTACTTTACCTGGTTTAGTTACAGTAGATTCCCATTTGGCCAATCTCCTCAACTCCCGGTTTTTTTTTTTTCCCTCTGCACTCCAATACATACTGCCTGGCTCATCTTACTTTAATAGCTTTAATCTTGCCTCTCCCTTGCTTCAGACCTTGCCAAAATTCCCTATTGTCTGCCACAGAGAATCTGCTTGTCTCTGCTGCTCCCTCCACGCTACTCAGGCTGGCCACCTTGTGGTCCCATGCAGACTCTGTTCATCCCACCCCCTAGATGTTCAGGTCATTTAAAAAAATCTGGGATGTTTTCCCTTTATGTCTCCAAATCATATTCAACATTTGTAGCTTATCTTTTATAGATCTAAAATTATTTCAAAATAACATTTTTAATCCTAAAAAATATGCATAGATTACCTAAATACGTCTTCAGATTTATACAACATTCAAAGCCGAGCTCAAGTCCCCAAAACATTCCCTCAGCAATCAATTTTACATCAATTCATTCACTGGATAAATTTTAATTAAATTACAAATTTAATTAATCATTTGTAGTCTCAAAGTGCTCAGGATCTAAGGCAGACAGGTGAGCAGATGAATAAAATATGGGTCATCAGTACTACAGTAAAGATACCTCTAAGCTCTAGTGGGAACCCAGAGGAGAGAGTGATCAGCTCTACCTGGAGTTTCTAGGAAATCATAGAGGAGGGGGTACTGAACTGGAACTTAAAGGGTGAAGAGGGGTGGGTAAGGTAGTGAAGGGCATTTTATGCAGAGGAATAGCAAGGGCAAAGGCAGGAAAACATGGGAGAGCAGGTATTCTGGGAGCTGGAAGTAGCTCATAGGCTAGAGCACAGAGGGCTTGCTTGGGAACAGGGCTGGACAGGCAGACAGTGCCTTGTCATGAAGGAAGGAGGACCTTATATGTCATCCTAACGGCTCTGGATGAGATGGAGAGACATGGAAGAGATTTGGGCAGTAGTGAAGTAAAACAATCTGATTTGGTACGTAAGAATGATCACTTAGGCAGTAGAATAGACAAGTTAGAAGGCAATGGTCATATTTCAGATGAGATGACCAGGTCCCCTTCTCTGAGAGAAGTACTACAGTTATTAACAGCATTGCTCATTTTCCCACTTCATAATCTTTACAGTCTTATATACTTGTATTTCATTTTCCTAGTAAGATTGTTAAAAGGCATTGTTGCCTATAATTAGATCTTGAGCTGAATTACTCTGTGGAGATCTGGCATCACTGTCAATGCATTTCTATTATACAGATCTCTCAAAGTAATCATGGATGTTGCTGGATTTTACCACAATTGCCTTTGAAAATACATATAAATTCATCACATACTTACCATCTTGTCTGAGTACTTGTGTCCTTGATTTTGGGGACGACTTGCATGCCAACATCTCTCTCAAGTTGCTTAAGGGTAAACTTTTTATCTGGGTAGGCTGTACATTCAATATAGGCATCTTTTACGCTGGAAGCATTCTGGTCACTGAACTTAACTGGGGCACCAAATTCACTTCGTTTTCGAGAAATCATATATGTAATCTGCAACACATGTAAGCAGTACAGGAAACAATCGAGTCTCTGGAGAAAAATGATGTGTGGTCGATAACACTGGTGCTCTGCCCACATCCTCTTGGACCCCTTTGTGTACTTTCTGTGCACCTTTCCAGGTCCTTTTGCTCTCTGTTCCCACAGCCACCAGCCACCTACCTCTCTTCTGTGGAGGATGCTCTAGAGCTACCAGGACCACTTTGCCTGAAGGTACAAAGAACGGGAAGTGACTGGAAGTTCATATCCAGACCAGCAATGGACTGGTGGGCGACATATGGAAGCCCATCTCTTTTGCTTCTGTTTGGGACAACTCTGAGGTATAATTTACACTCCAGAGTTCCCTAGAGGTGCAGGCTGAAGCCTTCACTCTGCCAGACTTTTGCCTGAGAGTGTACCCTTGCAGGGCTTCTGTCTCAGTCCTGCTGCTTTCCTATTCTCTTTCATAATAAATCACTTGCACACGATTGCTCCTCTCAGGGGCTGATCTGGGAATGCCACTTGGTTAGTTTCCTAGGGCTGCTGTAACCACATACCACAGACTAGGTAGCTTAAAACAACAGGAATTTATTCTCTCTTGGTTGTGGAGGCTGGAAGTCTGAACTAAGGTGTTGGAGGGTTGGTTCCTTCTGAGGCGGAATCTGTTCCCTGCCTGCTCCCAGCTTCTGATGTGATGGCCAGCAATCCTAGGTGTTGCTTGGCTTGTGATACATCACTCCAATTTCTGCCTCCGTCTTCCATGGCGTCCTCCCTGTGTCTCTATGTTTTCACAGGAGCGTCTTCTTATAATGATGCCTGCCGTATTGGATAAAACTCCCCTCATTTCCTTTCTGAGGTACTGGGGTTTAGGACTTCAACTTATCTTTTGGAGGGAGACACAGTCCAGCCCATAACACCCCCCTAAGACAGTGACCATTCTTCTATCAAAAAAAGCCATATCCCTGCAGCAAACACAGCAAACCACACTGATCCCTCGGGAATACGTGTTGCTCAGCTATAGGGAGGTGACGGCTAGACATCATATTCAAGCTGCTTACCTCTTTTGTGGATTCTTTAACCGATTCTTCCTCAATTTCTTTTTCACTGCCCAGAGAAACCCATGGTTTAGAGATAGGTGGCTTATAAATATATATGTCTTCAGGAATGTGCTCTTTATATTCTTCTTGCTCTTCTGGAACTTCTGGAGGCTGCAATAAAATAAATAGGATTCTAAAATGTATTACCAGGGCTTCCCTGGTGGCGCAGTGGTGAAGAATCCGCCTGCCAACGCAGGGGACACAGGTTCGAGGCCTGGGCTGGGGAGATCCCACGTGTCGCGGAGCAACTAAGCCCGTGCGCCACAACTACTGAGCCTGCACTCTAGAGCCCGTGAGCCACAACTGAAGCCCACACGCCTAGAGCCCACGCTCCGCAACAAGAGAAGCCACCGCAATGAGAAGCTCGCGCACCGCAACGAAGTGTAGGCCCCACTCACCCCAACTAGAGAAAGCCCGCGCGCAGCAACAAAGACCCAACGCAGCCAAAAATAAATAAATAAAATAAATAATAATAAGTTTTAAAAATAATATATTAAAAAATAAAATAAAATATATTACCAGAAAAAAACCTATGGCTGCCAAAGGGAAAGGGGGGAGGAATAAATTAGGAGGTGGGATTAACATATACACACTACTGTATATAAGACAGATAACCAACAAGGACCTACTGTATAGCACAGGGAACTCTACTCAGTATTTTGTAATAACCTATAAGGGAAAAGAATCTGAAAAAGAATATATATATATACATATATACACATATGTATATAAAACTGAATCACATTGCTGTACACCTGAAACTAACACAACATTGTAAATCAACTACACTTCAATTAATAAAAAAGAGACAAGTTCAGCAAATATATATACGTATTACCAAATTTAGGTTATAAACTTTGCTTTTATATAAATTCGTTAAGCTCTTATTATTTTTCTTCTTTGTTGGTTCATGCTTTTCAACTATGAGAGGGAAACTATGTAAAAAAAAAAAGGAAGAATGACAAAAAAGAAAGAGATCAAGGATATATATATATAAAGAAGATGAAAGAATCAAGAGGGGAGAGGAAAAAAAGGAAAAGATGTGTGGTAAGAAAAAAGCATTTACTGTATGCGTTTAAGAATATGGAATGCTAAAACTTGATAAAATATAAAACTAATTTTCTCTGATTTAATGAAATGTTTTTCTGATGAGAGGATTATATGTATGAATAAATATGATATCCATTAAATTATAAAGAGCAAATGTTTTTTAAACCAAGATGTCCACAAGAAGATATACAGACAGATAAAGATATAGATACAGGTACATATATAGATATATCGATGTTCACTGCTACTTTATTCATAATAGTGAAAAAATGGGCAACCAGATGAATATCAATAGGGAAAAGGGTTGATACATTTTGGTATAGTCAGAAGATAAAAATCTCATAAAACAGTTGCAATGAACAAACTCAATCTACATGTATATGATTTTAAACATATCAACATGAATAGATCCTAGAATTTTACAATTTGGTGAAAAACAAAAGTTGCAAAACAAGTTGTATAATACAATTTTATATAAAATTTAAATGAAAGAAACAATAAAATGTATTATTTGTGGAGCATACATGCATGGTAACAGTATGAAACCATGGACAGAAGACTATATAACAACGTTAGAATAATAGTTCCTTATAGAGAGAAGTTAGAAAAATTGAATTAAGGAGGATATAAGAGGCAGTGAAACATTATCTCTTATATTTTCTTTCCTTTCAAAAGAATTTGAAGTAAATATGATAAAATATTAACATTTGTTAATTCTGAGTGGTGACTGTATAGATATTTGTTTCATCATCTGTGCTTTTCTATACACTTGAAATATTTCACCATAATAAAAAAATTAAAACACAGAATAAAGCAATCATAAAAATAAAACTGAAAATGTTAAGGCTAACTGAGAAATTATTTCAAATGTAAAAAGTGTTCGATATTTTAAAATTCTATGGCTTTCCTTATTTTTCTTGCTTATTGGACAACCACACAAACCCCTCTGTCTCCCTCAGTTTGACCAAACCTCCCCATGAGGATGCCAGACCGGAAGGCAAGTGTCAGAAACCTGTTGCCTTTCATGACCACTTTGAACGCAACATCCCAAAGGTGAACTGACTTCCTTTCCTTGGAAACTACCATTCTTTTATAATCTGCTTATCTTTGACACCCTGTTCCCCTCAATTGCCCACTGACCAGGTTGTCCTTTAAAAATTTTGCTTTTAAATAATCATAGCAAAAATTTATGGAGCACTTAGCTTTGTGCCAGGCACTATACAAAGGGCTTTACCTGCATCAGCCCATTTAATCTTCACAACAGCCCTATTGGTGCCACCATTTTGCAGATGAGAGGTTCAGTAGCTTACCCAAAGTCATGGTGATGGCAAGAGAAGAAGCAGGAATATGGGCCAAGGAATGGCCGAGAGCAGTGGTACTCCAGATTTGTTGTTTCCAGTCCCACTGGGTAAATGAAGGGCAAATAAGTAGAGTATCTGCTACCCTGAGTTGTCTGAGTTAGCTCACCCTTAGCCCACCTACTCTAGGCCCCAGGGAATCAGAGCTGAACGAGAATAATCATGACCATGTCTGGAGTTCCCCCAGAGGTACTGCTTCCTTCTGACAATCAACAGATTGCTTAGGGTGTGCTTACATTTAAATAGTTTTCCTTGCCCTCTTCAGTTCCAATAAGATAAAAGTTAAGTCCATATTTGAAGTCTTTGTCGTAAACAAGGAGAAGCTCATCTCCAGGATATTCCTACAAAAATATAATCAAAACAGAAGGTTAATGTTCAGTAGTCATTCAGTTTATTCAGATTTGACACAAAATTAATATTTCTTTAATCAATCAATCATAGAAGATAACCATAGTGCTAACCTATGGTTAATAACCTCAAATTGCAAAGTTATTTTATTAACTTACAAACGCTCTTAAAACACAATGCATCCAGGGAAACTTACCATGCAATTTTATTTCTAACAGGAAAAAAAGGAAGCATTCCTTTTATTTGGTATTGTGCTCTGTAGCATGTTTGTGGACAAATCAGGACTAAAATTATGAATTAAACAATTAAAGCAGTATGGGAAAATAAGGGTAGGTTCCCTTTCTAGCTAAAATTGGGCAAGGATGAGCTTTTCTGGGTGTGGAGTAAGATAAAATGTCACAGATAGGAGTTCGCTTTTCACAAAGGGTCATCAAGAAGGATTCCCAAGGAGGGATGGGCAAGCTAGCATTTGCCCAAAGTAATGGGAAATGCCAGATTTGAACTCAGAAATCTCTCCAACTTTTGTGATTATGTATCAGGAACCTCTTGAGGTAGGACTGAAAAATAAAGAGGGATACTGTACTTACCTGAATAATTTTTTTGACTGGGTAGAAATCAGATACTGCAGCTCTGTTTTCAAAGTCTGCAAAAATATCTTCTTTTCTGATAAGTTTATAAGGTTGTTCATCTGTGACATCTTCATCTATTCTGCAGTTAAATATCTCCTGGGTCTTGCTAGTTAACACTAAAGGATAAATTTCTGGATGACCTGGGAAAGGCAAGGTGGAATTTGGACATTAAATATAACCATTTAAAATATTAACACTAAGAAACATGCAATTGTTTGCTTTAAATAATTGCCTTGGTTAAAATTTTAAAAGACTTTAAAATCATTGTTCATATTTTTAAAGTAAGTTTATCCATTATAAAAAATGTCAACAAATGAACTTATTTACAAAACAGAAACAGACTCACAGACTTAGGAAACAAACGTATCGTTACAAAAGGGGAAATGTGACAGCAGGGAGGGATAAACTGGGAGTTTGGAATTGACATATACACACTACTATACTTAAAATAGATAACCAACAAGGACATACTGTATAGCACAGGGAACTGTACTCAATATTCTATAATAACCTCAATGGGAAAAAAATCTGAAAAAGAATAGATATATGTATAACTGAATCACTTTGCTGTACACCTGAAACTAACACAGCATTGTAAATCAATTATACTCCAATATAAAATAAAAAATTTTTTTAATGTCAAAAAGATAAAAAGATGAAAATAACAATTCCCCATAATTCTATCTCTCAAGAGAGAACCTCTATTAATCGTTTGCTCTATTTCCTTCCAGTCACTCCATATATAGTATCTTAAATGAAATTCTAAATCCTGCCTTTCATACTTACTATTATGTCACTAGAATTTTACTATGACATTATATAATTTTTCTAATGCATCATTTTAAATTAATGTAATTCTATAGCATAATTTTTAACTGTTCTGTTGTTGGTAAGCATTACATTTTTTCTCATTTGTTTCTAGTGATTATAAATAACTCTACAAACAAATATATAGTTTATAAACTTTTATCACATTTCAAATTATTTTCTTAGGTTTTAAAAAAAAATTTTGTGTGTGGTTTAACATTATATTTTAAATCTGAAAGAAGACAAAGGTCAAATTCTCAAAACTAATACTTAAGATCTAATGAATAACAAAAGCGTAAGAACCAAGACAGTTATATATGATGAGAATGTACAGAAATGGCCTGAATGACAGTTGAAAATAGCAGTTCATATTTTTTTTTCAGTTGTACATATACATGTATCTGTTCTTTTTCAAATTATTTTCCCAGGATAGGTTGTAAAAGTGAAATTATTGGTTCAAAGGTATTATCACCATCTTAGGCTCTATCAAACCTGTATTGCTCTCCTAAAACACCTCCTCCCTTACCCCTTCACCTGTTGCTCTCTCTCACCAGGTGACCCTGCTTCCTCTCACAGAGAAAATTCTGTGTCTGTACAGCAAAGAATCCTGTGATGTCCCGCAGCCCTGCCCACCAGCTCATCAGCACAGGCCCCGTCTTTCTGCCCTTCCCCCCAGTTCGAAGACCTGCCTGCCCCTCTCCACCCTTCTCAGCCCATCAACTCTTCCTCTCCCGTCAACCTTTCCTACCTCTGCGCTGTTTGCCCTCAGCATGCTGATTTGCTCAATGGTCTCCCGTTTTAAAGAAACTTCCCTTGACCCTAGATAGGTACCTCTGCTCCCTAGGGCTCTTTTTCAGTCAAACTTGTTATTCAGTTCTTCACACTTTTTTTTTTTTTTTAATTTATTTATTTTTGCCTGCGTTGGGTCTTTGTTGCTGTGCACGGGCTTTCTCTAGTTGTGGTGAGCAGGGGCTACTCTTCATTGCGGTGTGCGGGCTTCTCATTGCCGTGGCTTCTCTTGCTGAGGAGCACGGCCTCTAGGGAGAGCGGGCTTCGGTAGTTGTGGTGCCTGAGCTTAGTGGCTCCGCGGCATGTGGGATCATTCTGGACCAGGTCTCGAACCCGTGTCGCCTGCGTTGCCAGGCGGATTCTTAATCACTACGCCACCAGGGAAGCCCTAGTTCTTCACACTTTAAAGCTACTGACTTTCCAATTAGGTTGTATTAGTAAACCTGGAACTGGGGAGGAAGGTGAGGTAGGGAATCCTTCTTCCCTCCTCTGGTTCCCCAGTCCCAGAATTGCCCTCAAAAGAGGAGGGAGGGGAGGTTCAACAGGCTTCCATTCCTGTTCTTCCTGTCCCTTTGCCCCCCACCCCAGGTCAGTCCTGGGCAGCAGCAAGCCCTGGGACAGCAGATGGAAGAAGACAAGTTATCGTTTTGCATCAATCTTCTCTCTCAACCCTACCTCTCATTTTCTTATCCTTTTTATCACCATCAGCTTCTACCACCCCAGGTTCAGTTCTGCATTTATCCCCAGAACTCCCTCCCCCAACTCTATGCTCCGGGGGCCCCAGAACCCACTCCCATCCTCTCCAGGCCCCCCACACCTGGATGTCCCAACATCCTCCCTCCCACTGCTCAACAGGTGCGTCCTCGAGGCAAAAAGTGCATGCAGCCTCTCAAGTAGGAATTTTGAGCTTATTTTCCCACAGAAACATTGACCCCTCGCCCTGGAAGCTCTATGATATGATTATTCAGGTGATTATTAGTGACTCTATACATAACACTGATTATGTATGGAAATATATTCCAAATTGCAATCAGTTGGCATAATAAACAAACATTTGGAATACAAGCGGTTCATAAATTAGGGACAAATTGCCCATTTTTATCTCCCCTTAAAATACTAACCCTAACACCTGCATGTAGAGGATGCTCAAAGGCAACTGTTTTTTTTTGTTGTTGTTGTTTGTTTGTTTGCTTCAGATCATATTTATTGTGGGGCTCGGGGTGGGGATCTTGGGGTTAGAGTGCAGCAACTGTGGCTGGCGGGATAAGCCGCTCTCGATGTGCCTGCGGGAGCTGTCCAGGTGTCAGGGATGGGATGGTCCAGGGCCAGAGGGCATGCAGGATCCCGGGGGTGCTTATGACAGGAAGCAGTGTGCTGGCGCCTGGGATGAGGGGGTCTCCAGAGCTTCACACACAGCAGGGCCCCCAGCACGCCCTCGGGGGGGACCTCAGGGCCCAGATCCTGGCTGCTGGTGAGGCAGAGGTGACGTTGCAGGGCAGCCACAGCCTCGGGGTCTGCCCCAAAACAGCTGTTGACTTGATTCACATGCAAGTTATCCTTTAAAATCACATTGCCAGCCGTAATTTGTAGAGTGTCCGATGCATAACAGCCCTTGGAGTTTTGTCTTGGAAAACCACTAGGTGGAACTGTGAGACCCACACTGAGCTGAAGCCAAAAAGGAGGTGGCCGCCCTTCATAAACAGAGGTGCTCACAAAGACCAGAAAGCTTCCTACCCTCCACAAAACTGGAAGGACACTGACAAAGATGGTGTTCTATGTCACCTGCTCCCACTAAACATACTTCAAATCCTACTGGCTGGATATTTGTCATAAAAATAATCCTTTTACACTAATTGGGCTTTTTCAAGGCAACTTTAATAGAGGATCTAACATTCCTTTATCTAGAAGTTAGCAGTAGTAGTAGCCTGTTTCTGGCTGGGGTCGGGAATCGGTAATAACTGCAGGCAACTAGTAGCCAATAGACTACACAGAACTCCTAGAGTCTAGTACCTCCGTGCCCTACGTGAACAATGGCCAAACTAAACAGAGCAAGGCCTGACGCTACTGGCCACCCCAAGGGTCTCTGGCTAAATTCAGTGTAAGAACTGTTGTTATTTAGGCTTTGAGGCCTGCACTGAAGATAGCACTGTAGGTATGTAACAATGAGGCTCTGGTGATTAGCGATGAGATGGGCTCTGGGCTCAGTTGTGCCTCCAGCAGAGAGGTCCAGGAGGGTGAGAAGGATGTTGGAGCAGAGGAGAAGGGCTGCAGGGTCTCCTGAAGCTTACAGAGGTCAGGAGTGCCTGCCATGAGGGCAAGACCTACTGGATAGGGGGCCAGGCCAGTGCACTGAGTGAATAACGGTGTGAGTAAATAACAGCATGTTAATTATAGTAGCTTCTGTGAAGCACCTACTGCCAGACGCTATTCTAAGCACATTACATGGATTATTAATTCATTTACTCTTCATAACAACATTCAGACGCCGCTCCTGTAATCGTCTCCTTTTTTTTTTTTTTTTTTGCGGTACGCGGGCCTCTCACTGTTGTGGCCTCTCCCGTTGCGGAGCACAGGCTCCGGACGCGCAGGCTCAGCGGCCATGGCTCACGGGCCCAGCCGCTCCGCGGCATGTGGGATCTTCCCGGACCGGGGCACAAACCTGTGTCCCCTGCATCGGCAGGCGGACTCCCAACCACTGCGCCACCAAGAAGGCCCTGTCTCCATTTTTTAGCTGAGAAAACTGAGGCCCACAGAGTCCAAGTAAGGTATCCAAGGTTGGGGGCTGGGAGTTAGAAATAGGGGAGCTAGGATCCAAACCAAGGTCCCTGCACTGTAACTAGCAGGCCATACTTTCTCTCAAAAGTGTGAACACAGGGTGAACACAGGGCTTCCCTGGTGGCGCAGTGGTTGAGAGTCCCCCTGCCGATGCAGGGGACACGGGTTCGTGCCCCGGTCCGGGAAGATCCCACATGCTGTGGAGCGGCTCGGCCCGTGAGCCATGGCCGCTGAGCTTGCGCGTCCGGAGCCTGTGCTCCGCAACGGGAGAAGCCACAACAGTGAGAGGCCCGCGTACCGCAAAAAAAAAAAAAAAAGCGTGAACACAGCAGAGCACAGGAGATGGTCCTCCTCCACCTTCATAGATAGTCAGGGAGGTAAGAGAGATACACTGTATAGGATGCAGTGAATGACAGTTATTCACTTGGTAGAGCAGGAGCCAAAGACAGACTCAAGCTCCACACAAATAACTAGCTCGGAATCTTGCTGTGCGCGCAAGGAAGAGGCTGGTGCAATATAAATCATAGGTCACACATCAGTTGTCCTGTATATTGAACCAGAGTATGTAAATAAGCCCCGTGCATTTCATCCATATCTTTTTTTTTTAGCATTTTGGTTGTTGTTTACTTTAAAAAAAAGTTTTATTGAGATATAATTGATAAATAATAAACTGTATATATTTAAAGTGTACAATTTGATAAACATATGCATTTACCCATGAAACCATCATCACAATGGAGATAAAGAACAAATCTATAATCCCCAAAAGTTTCCTCCTGCCCCTTCTCCCAGCACCCCTCCTCACTCCCAGGTAACCACTGCTCTGCTTTCTATTGCTATAGATAAGTAGTTTGTTTTTTATGGAATAGTTATAAAACTCACCTCTCTGGGCATCTGCTTCCTCATCTGAGGAATGAGGTAGTGATACCTACCGCATGAGCTTGTTGCAGAAGTTAAATTAGGTAGTCCATGCACATTTCCTTAAAAATTGCACAACACTTTTTGTTTGTTTGTCTTCTTTTGCTCAGCACAATTATTTTGAGATTCACTCATGTTGCTGCACGTAGCAGTAGCTCATTCCTTTATATTTCTGACTAGTATTTCATAAAAGAAAAAATGAATTAGGCAAAGATTTCTTAAGAGTTACAGTTTGGGGTGTTGTATCTCAGAAATCTTTGCTAATCCAAGGTTACAAAGATTTTTCTCCTATGTTTTCTTCTAGAAGTTTTATAATATTTGGTTTTATATTTAGGTCTATGATCCATTTTGAGATAATGTTCGTATATAATGTGCGATATGGATTGAGGTTCACTTTTTTGCATGTAAATATCCAACTGTTCCAGCATCATTTGTTGAAAAGACTATCTCTTCTCCACTGAACTGCCTTTGTACTTACTTTCGTTGAAAATCAATCGACCATATATATGTGAATATAGTTTTGGACTCCTTATTCTCATTCACTGATCTTTCTCTATCTTTTTTTTTGGCCACGCGTGCAGCTTGTGGGATTTTAGTACCCTGACCAGGGAATGAACCCGGGCCCTTGGCCGTGAAAGTGCGGAGTCCTAACCACTGGACCGCAGGGGAATTCCCTATTTCTCTATCTTTATAGTATTTTGTTTTTATACTAACAACAGTAAAATGCAAACCTTCTTTGAGACAGCGCTCTGTAAGGAAATGTGCACGGACTACCTAATTTAACTTCTGCAACAAGCTCATGAGGTAGGTATCACTACCTCATTCTTCAGATGAGGAAGCAGAGGCCCAGAGAGGTGAAGTTGTTTGTGGTCACACAGTCATTAAGTGGCAGAATTATGATTCAAACCACATCTGTTTAATTCCAAAAACTGTGCTATTAATCACTTGTGGTAAACAGAATAATGTCCCCCCAAAGATATCCATGTCCTAATTTCTGAAACCTGTGAATATGTTGCCTTACATGCCAAAAGGGACTTGCAGGTGTGATTAAGTTCAGGATCTTGAGATGGGAAGATTACTGGGCTCCTGAGGTGGGTCCAATGTAATCACAAGGGTCCTTATAAGAGAAAGGCAGGAGGGTCAATGCCAAGGAAGGACATGTGACACGGAGGCAGAGGTCTACGCCAGAGAAAGATTAGAAGATGCTATGCTGCTGGCTTTGAAGACAGAGGAAGGGGCCAAGAGTCAATGGACACAGGGAGCCATTAGGTGAAAAAGGTAAAAAAACAGATTATCCCTTCCGAGCCTCCAGAAGGAACCAGCACTGCCAACACCTTGACTTTACCCCAGTGAAAGTAATTTCAGACTCCTGATTTCTAAAATTGTATAATAAATTTGTGGTAATTTGTTATAGCAGCAATAGACCATTAATACACCACAGATACTCTAACCTGTATTAAAGTGTGACTTATAATTTGGGTAAATTATTTAACTTTTGGGAGTCACAGCACCTCCATCTTGTAATGGCCACAGCAATGTTACTTCCTAGAGCTGAAGGGATGAGGGGTATGCCGGGCACAAAGCTGTTACTCCGTAAATGTTAACTACATGTAAAAATCATACCTCTTCTCTAGAAACCTCCAGACGTTGCCTTAATTAGGAGACAGTTTTTAGCTAGTCTATTGCTCCCTTGGTTCCTTGGTAGGAAAGGGAAACCTAGTCCCCTGCAGCATAACAGCCACAAGTCCTGAGTGACAGCTGACAATGTCAGACCCCACATCAAGGAAGTCAGAGGGTCCTGGTGTTGCCTGAGGGGAGTCTGGGGGCAGAGAGAGAGGCTGTAAAATAAGGGGATGCTAAGTCAAAACCTACCCTCAAGTCTCACTACAAAGTGCTAAGATTTCTTTTTCTTTTTTGTTTTTCTCCTTAAAGAAACATACTCACATCTATTTTTCAGCCCATATACTTTCAGCTGACACCTCTCCACCATGCCCCATTCTCAGGTCCATGGATTTGCTTACCAGTTAATTATTTAGTCAGGAAATATTTACTATGCAGCTACTATGTGAAAAGCATGGTGCTAGTGCCAGGGTATACAATCTAGAGGGGGAGACAGACATTAAATAGATAAATACACTCAGAAATACATAAGGACAAATGGTGACAAGTGCTATCTAGGAGAAAACAGGGTGAGAGGTAGAACATAGGACTAAGGAGGGTGGTAGTGCTGGTGGTCTGTCTAAACAGGAAGAACAGGGAAAGCAATTCATTCATTTATTCAATCAATCAATCAACAAATATTTATTGAGTGCTTATTCTGTATCAAGATAGGCATTGGGGTAGAGGGGTGAACAAGAGTTTCTGTTCCCCTGAAGCTTGTGTGTGTGAAAAAAAGAGAGAGAGAAAGAAAGAGAGAGAGAGAGCACACACAAGGGAGGGCCAGCATGGGTATGTATGTAAACAGCTACGTGTTATAAATGCATAAACAAATAAATATGCTCCATCCTCATTCATAAATTTTATATTTGCAAATTCACTTGCTAAAATGTATTTGTAATCCCAAGATCGATAGTTGTGGCGCTTTCACGTTCATTAGTGGGCATGCTTAAAGTGACAAAAAATGTGAATTGCCTGATGTGCATATTGCCAGGTAAGGTCAGACAAGATGATGCTCTACCATCTTCCATGTGCTCTCATACTGCAAACAGTGTCTTTCCACTGTCTATATAGTACCACATTTTTCACATTTTTGTGCTTTGTATTGGTGATTTGCCTATTTAAAATGGTCCCCAAGCTTACTGCTAAAGTGCTGTCTAGTGTTCCTAAGTGCAAGAAGGCTGTGATATGTTTTACAAGAAAACATGTGTATTAGATAAGCATCAGTCAGGCATGAATTATAGTGCTGTTGGCTGTGAGTTCAATGTTAATGAATCAGCAATATATATTAAATAAGTCGTCTTTAAAGAGAAACACACATAAAACAAGGTTATGTATTAGTTGGTTAATGAAATGTTGTGACCAGAGGCTTGGAGGAACCTAATCCTGTATTTTCCCTAGGAGCAATGGTTCAGTATCTGCTAATTCAGCATTTGCAGCAACTGTATAGAACTTCCATGAATAATGAGAATTGACTGTACTTTAACTTCAGAATTATAAGTGCTATGAAGGCAATAAAATAGGGTACTAGGTGAAAGAAATGCCTTCAAGGAAGGCCTCTTGCAGAGATTAGATTGGAGTCTGGATCTGAATGATGAGAAGGAGGAAGGTGCATGGAAGGCTTATCCAGGCATTGGGAACAGCAAGAGCAAAGGTCCTGAGGCAGGAACAAATTCAGTATGTTTTGTGCTAAGTAAGGCTGATGAGCTGTAGATGGAGGTGAAGGATAGAGAGACAAGTTCAGAGAGGAAGGTGGAGCCAGGACCACTATAAGGACAAAGAAAAGCCATGGGAGAGTTTAAGCAGGAAAAAGCCAAGTCAGAGGGTTTCTGTGTGCAGAATGCATTGAAGGAGGCTGAGTGGAAGCAGGGATACTGGTTAGGGATTAAGGATCTAATCTAAGTGAGGGATGTGGAGGCTAAGGTTGCAGCTGTGGAGATTATGTGAATTGAATGGGTTTGAGATATGTTTTAGGTGTTGAATTGACAGGACTTGGTATGGTTTAGATGCAAGTGAGGAGGTGTTGACGGGAAGAAAGGGGTCAAAGATAACTCCCAAGTTTCTGGGTGGTGCATTCATTAAACATTTGTTGGGCAGCACACCCAGTTCCAATGCTATTTATTGTTTGCTAACATCCTCCCACCACCTCCCTGCCTTCACACACCACACCTGCAACCCCTTTGCTCCCTTGGCCTGGCCACCATCATCTCTTTCCTAGATTGTTGCAATAGCTTCCTAACTAGTCTCTGCCTCTGTCTTTGCCCCTGCAATTCCCAAAAGAGTAGCCAGGGTGGCCCTTTAAAAACATAAGTCAGTTGTTTTTGGATGGAATGTCCTATAAATATCAATTAAGTCCACCTTGTTTAATGTATCATTTAAAGCTTGTGGTTCCTTATTTATTTTCATTTTGGATGATCTGTCCATGGTGAAAGTGGGGTGTTAAAGTCCCCTACTATGATTGTGTTACTGTCGATTTCCCCTTTTATGGCTGTTAGTATTTGCCTTATGTATTGAGGTGCTCCTATGTTGGGTGCATAAATATTTACAATTGTTATATCTTTTTCTTGGATTGATCCCTTGATCATTATGTAGTGTCCTTCTTTGTCTCTTGTAATAGTCCTTGTTTTAAAATCTATTTTGTTTGATATGAGAATTGCTACTCCAGCTTTCTTTTGATTTCCATTTGCATGGAGTATCTTTTTCCATCCCCTCGCTTTCAGTCTGTGTGTGTCCCTAGGTCTGAAGTGGGTCTCTTGTAGACAGCATATATATGGGTCTTGTTTTTGTATCCATTCAGCCAGTCTATGTCTTTTGGTTGGAGCATTTAATCCATTTATATTTAAGGTAATTATTGATATGTATGTTTCTATTACCATTTTCTTAGCTGTTTTGGGTTTGTTATTGTAGGTCTTCTCCTTCTCTTGTGTTTCTTGCCTAGAGAAGTTCCTTTAGCATTTGTTGTAAAGCTGGTTTGGTGGTGCTGAATTCTCTTAGCTTTTGCTTGTCTGTAAAGGTTTTAATTTCTTCGTGAAATCTGAATGAGATCCTTGAAAGAAATTAAAGATGATACAAATAGATGGAGAGATATACCATGTTCTTGGATTGGAAGAATCGACATTGTGAAAATGCCTATACTACTCAAAGCAATCTACAGATTCAATGCAATCCCTATCAAACTACCACTGGCATTTTTCACAGAACTAGAACAAAAAATTTCACAGTTTGTATGTAAATACAAAGGACCCCGAATAGCCAAAGCAAACTTGAGAAAGAAAAACGGAGCTGGAGGAATCAGGCCCCCTGACTTCGGACTATACCACAAAGGTACAGTAATCAAGACAGTATGGTACTGGCACAAAAACAGAAATATAGATCAATGGAACAGGATAGAAAGCCCAGAGATAAACCCATGCATATATGGTCACCTTATCTTTGATAAAGGAGGCAAGAATATACAGTGGAGAAAAGACAGCCTGTTCAATAAGTGGTGCTGGGAAAACTGGACAGCTACATGTAAAAGAATGAAATTAGAACACTGCCTAACACCATACACAAAAATAAACTAAAAATGGATTAAAGACCTAAATGTAAGGTCACACACTATAAAGCTCTTAGAGGAAAACATAGGCAGAACACTCTATGACATAAATCACAGCAAGATCCTTTTTGACCCACCTCCTAGAGAAATGGAAATAAAAACAAAAATAAACAAATGGGACCTAATGAAGCTTAAAAGCTTTTGCACAGCAAAGGAAACCATAAATAAGACGAAAAGATAACCCTCAGAATGGGAGAAAATATTTGCAAATGAAGCAACTGACAAAGGATTAATCTCCAAAATTTACAAGCAGCTCATGCAGCTCAATATCAAACAAACAAACAACCCAATCCAAAAATGGGCAGAAGACCTAAATAGACATTTCCCCAAAGAAGATATAGAGATTGCCAACAAACACATGAAAGAATGCTCAACATAATTAATCATTAGAGAAATGCAAATCAAAACTACAATGAGATATCTCACACCGTTCAGAATGGCCATCATCAAAAAATCTACGAACAATAAATGCTGGAGACAGTGTGGAGAAAAGGGAACCCTCTTGCAGTGTTGGTGGGAATGTAAATTGATTCAACCACTATGGAGAACAGTATGGAGGTTCCTTAAAAAACTACAAATAGAACTACCATATGACCCAGCAATCCCACTACTGGGCATATACACTGAGAAAACCATAATTGAAAAAGAGTCATGTACCACAATGTTCATTGCAGCTCTATTTACAATAGCCAGGACATGGAAGCAACCTAAGTGTCCATTGACAGATGAATGGATAAAGAAGATGTGGCACATATATATAATGGAATATTACTCAGCCATAAAAAGAAACAAAATTGAGTTATTTGTAGTGAGGTGGATGGACCTAGAGTCTGTCATACAGAGTGAAGTAAGTCCGAAAGAGAAAAACAAATACTGTATGCTGACACATATATATGGAATCTAAAAAAAGCGGTCATGAAGAACCTAGGGGCAAGACGGGAATAAAGACACAAACCTAGTAGAGAATGGACTTGAGAATATGGGGAGGGGGAAGGGTAAGCTGGGACAAAGTGAGAGCGTGGCATGGACATATATACACTACGAAACGTAAAATAGCTAGCTAGTGGGAAGCAGCCACAAAGCACAGGGAGATCAGCTGGGTGCTTTGTGACCACCTAGAGGGGTGGGATAGGGAGGGTGGGAGGGAGGGAGACACGAGAGGGAAGAGATATGGGGACATATGTATATGTATAACTGATTCACTTTGTTAGAAAGCAGAAACTAACACACCACTGTAAAGCAATTATACTCCAATAAAGATGTTAAATTAAAAAAAAAGTAAGTCAGATCATGTTACCTCTCTGCTTAAATACCAACAGCTTCCCATCCTAAAAGCCAAAATCTTTACAATGACCAGCAAGGCTTTTAGAGATTCTTCCTCCCCACCCTCACGGTTTCCCCTCTGTTTCTAAACATGAAGTGCATCATCTAAGGCAACTCTGAGAACAAGTTTCAACAACAACAACAAAAATAAAAGTTGTTGGAATAAGATTATTTAACATCTAAAAGTAGGAACCATATTAGTTCGGTTGTTTAAGTTCTAGTTTATTTGCTTAAAAATCATCCTCTTTCCTTGAAATAGCGGAACCCCACCATAGCGTACAGATAAATATTGCCCATGATCAGAGTTTGAAAAATACTATTATAATAAAAGTAATGACTTGCAGACAACACACTTTACAGTTATAAAAGGTCTCTCAATAATCATACAATGTTGGATTTTTAAGGGACTGCTTGGTCCAAGTCTATTTCTCAGTTTGAAATTCTCTCTTCCACTCTTACTTTTTATTTTTTCTTTAGAAATTTTATTTTATATTCCAAATGACATGATGTAACTTTAGTCCATGCACATTTTGATCATTCAATCTGTAATATTCTCCCTTGCTTATTGCATATTAAAATGTAGTAGAACTGGGGACGTAAATTCTAAATTGTATTTCCACTTACCCATGCTCTCCATATTCACAGGTTCTGCTTCTTCACTAACTAGAATATAATAAAATGATGTCAAATTTACATTTTTGAGTCGAATATGTATCTTAGTTTACTACAATCTTCTACCAAGGCTTAAAACATAAAACATAAGGCAAATACACAGTGAAGACTTAAGCTATTTTATGAATAATTAAATAGAAAATGAATAGTTGTCTTTCTTACAGAATTATCTCATAGTGATATATTTGCTATGACATTTATGATATGACATTTAATTGATATTTTAATGAAATGAATAAAAATAATAATAAATCCCCGTGTTTTGAATTCCACTTGTGTTTGACTTTATGACAGCAAAAACATTTATTTGAGACATAAAACCATGATCGTTTTGGCTGCTAATATATATACGAATACTAAATACATAAAAATCCCATTGATGAAAAAACAGTCCTACCAGGTAACGTTATCTTGGTTTTGCCACGTTTTGAGCGCTTTTGTTTTTGACGTTTTGGAGCCATGGCTCTAACTTAGGCTGCATAAAGAGAGAATATCATTAGTAAATTCTGGGTTACAGTTCCAAATAGTAAGCATTATCATTTAGTAAACATAAGAATATGTTTTCTAAGTTTTGCCCTCAGCTAAATCAACATGTATCTTCACAGAATGGGTGTTCTGTGACCACAGGTTTATTGCAACAACAATCTTCCTAATGAGATCTTGCCATTCCAGCAGAGCCATTCAACTGAAGCACAAGGAGGTGACCTGCCAACACTTCAAGGTTTCCGCCACAGGCCCTGCCATGGAACCACAAGAGAGGACACTGGATCCCCTGCCTCTTGCTCCTGTTTCCATTCCAGGGAGCTGTTTTGCACTGTCCTGTGCCTAGCTCCCTGTCAGGTGACCCAGCTAAAAACACAGGCTTAAAGTCCATGGGCAGACACAGACTCACCATGTGCACATACATACATAATTTTTAAATGACATAATTTAAATAGTACTTTTGTCCTAGCATAGGTACATGTAACCACTGTGTCCTAATTTGCACTGTCAGAGAATACCTCCAAAGGTTTGCTATGGAATTACTCATCAATTCTGACAGGACATAGTATGGCCAAGATCACTGCCGTGACACTAAATCCTTGTCGTCTCCTCAGTGATCACCTGTGTCCACCTTGTTAAATGATTAGGAGTGTGATTTCAGGAGTCTGACCAGCAGGGTTTAAAAACAGACTCTACTTTTATTTAATATACATTTTTTTAATTGGGGTATGGTGGTTTTACAATGTTGTGTTAGTTTCTGCTGTACAATGAAGTGAATCAACCATATGTATACATATATCCCCATATCCCCTCCCTCTTGGACCTCCCTCCCACGCCCCACCCCCCAACCCACCCACCTAGATCACCAGAGCACCAAGCTGACCTCCCTGTGCTATACAGCAGGTTCCCACTAGCTATGTATTTTACACATGGTAGTGTATATATGTCAATCCTAATCTCTCCATTCATCCCCTCCCCCTCCCCCTCTGTGTCCACACATTCATTTTCTATGTCTGCATCTCCATTCCTGCTCTGCAAATTGGTTTATCTGTATCATTTTTCTAGATTCCACATATATGTTTTAATATATTTGTTTTCTCTTTCTGACTTACTTCACTATGTATAACAGGCTGTAGGTCCATCCACATCTCTACAAATGACCCAATTTCACTCCTTTTCATGGCTGAGTAATATTCCATTGTATATATGTACCACATCTTCTTTATCCATTCATCTGTCGATGGACATTTAGGTTGCTTCCATGTCCTGGCTATTGTAAACAGTGCTGCAATGAACACTGGGGTACATGTGTCTTTTTGAATTATGGTTTTCTCAGGGTATATGCCCAGAAGTGGGATTGCTGGGTCATATGGTAGTTCTATTTGTAGTTTTTTAAGGAAACTCCGTACTGTTCTCCACAGTGGCTGTATCAATTTACATTCCCACCAACAGTGCAAGAGGGTTCCCTTTCTCCACATCCTCTCCAGCATTTATTGTGTGTAGATTTTTTGATGGCCATTCTGACCCGTGTGAGGTGATATCTCATTGTAGTTTTGATTTGCATTTCTCTAATCATTAGTGATGCTGAGCATCTTTTCATGTGCCTCTTGGCCCTCTGTATGTCTTCTTTGGAGAAGTGTTTATTTAGGTCCTCTGCCCATTTTCTGATCGGGTTGTTTTTTGGATATTGAGCTGCATGAGCTAAAAACAGACTCTACTTTTTACCAGCTTAGTGACCCTAGGCAAATTATTTATCTTCTAAGCCTCAGTGTATTCATCTGTATAATGGGGATAATAATAAAACCTACCTCACAGGGTAGGGTGTTAGGAATTGAGAAAAATTTGCATCATCATCAACTCAGTCATCTGAGACTGGTTTGCCTCATTATAATAAGCCAACCCCAGGTGGAATATTATTTCATAGCCCACAGTCAAAATATCACACGTATTGCTTTATACCTAGTCCTTTGATTACTAAATCTTGACTAAAGTGTGGGTGCATGTGTCTGTGTGTATACACTTTTCCCTTCAGATTTTTCACATGTATTTTTTCAAATGGCAATAATGATTTTAGTAATAATATTCTCATGTTTATTGAATATTGCTATGTGCCTGGCACAGCTCTAACTACTTTACCTGTATTCTTTATTTAATTTTAACCACTCTTTTAGATAGGCATTTTATTAATACTATGATATTCATGCTCATTTTATGATGTGAAAACAGAGGCCCCGAGAGGTCAGGTAACTTGCCTGAGGGTACGTGCAAACTGCGGATGGTGGAGTCAGGGTGTGATCGCAAGCAGTCTGGCTCCAGTGTCCATGCTCTTGACCTTTGTATGAGACTATCCCTTGGATTTCAGTGATAAATAGTTACTGTGTTTCATTACAAATGAAGCTACTTAAAAGTATTGTCTTTACCTAGAAAGGTGGGATTTTATTATTTAATCAGCATTTTACGATTCTGACAATTAAGGAATTTCTACATTTTAAACGTTCCATGGACGGCTCTGATCCAACATTTCAGCCTCTCAAGTGTCCTTCATCCCACTTCCCAGACTTAGTGTAATTTCAAACCTTGAAACTAATCTGTTTTCTCAGAAGGTTCTTTATCAATGTACCCATCTCCATATTCGATTTCAGCTGTATTTGACTTAAAATACACAAAAACACTGTGAAGCTCACCCAAACCCACCCTACATGTGTGCGCACACACACACAGTCACCCCCACCACCACTATTTATTCCACAAATATTTATTGAGTGACTATAATGTGCCAGATGATTTCCTAGGTGTTAGGAATACAGCTGTGAAAAAATAGGTAAAACCCCTGCCCTGATAGAGCTTATGTCCTAGTGGGGAGAGAGCAAAGAAAGAAGCAAAATAATTGGTACTTCAGATGGTGATAACTATTAAGGAGAAAAATCAAGTAGGAAGGGAGAGGGAGTGTAGGAGTGGGGAGGTCACAATCAGGGAAGACCTCACTTAAGTAACGTTGGAGCAAAGACCTAAGAGAAGGGAGAGAGCCAGAAATACAGATATCTAGGGAAAAAAAGGTTATTTCCAGGCAGAGGGAATGGTAAGTGTAAAGGTTCTGGGGCGAGTATGCTTGGCACTTTTAAAAAAACACAGGTTGGCTGGAGTGGAGTGATTGAGGGGAACAATAGGAGGTAAAGTTGATCAGAGAGGTAAAGGGGTATATATTACAGTAAGTCCCCGACATACGAACGAGTTCTGTCCCAAGAGCGCATTTTTAAGTCCCATTTTGTTCGTAAGTCCAACAGAGTTAGCCTAGGTACCCAACTAACACAATCGGCTATATAGTACTGTACTGTAATAGGTTTATAATACTTTTCACACAAATAATACATAAAAAACAAACACACACAAAAAATATTTTTAATCTTACAATACAGTACCTTGAAAAGTACAGTAGTACAGTACTACAGCTGGCATACAGGGGCATGTTCGCATCTTTGAAAGTTTGCAACCCGAAGGTTCATATGTAGGGGACTCACTGCAGTCAGCTTTGCTGTAGTAACAAACACCCTTTAACTCTCAGTAACATGCAACAGCAAACATTTATTTCTTCCCATGTTCTGCATTATGGCTGTGGGTGAGTTGCTGCTTCAAGTCTTATTCTGGGACACAGGCTGAAGGAGCAATGCCTATCTGACACACACTACTTTCACGGCAGAAGAAAAAGTGAGAACTAATAGAACCGCGTGATGCTTTCTGAATCTTCTCCTTGGCACTGGCACACTGTCCTTTTTTCTGCTCACATTCCATTGGCACAAGCAACTCATACAGCCAATCCTGATAATGGGAGAAGAATGTATACTTGCATAGGAATGGGTCGGAATGTATGATCCTCTTAAAAGGAAGGTTAGGTAATAAGGGCAATTATGTAATATACCACAAGGGAGCTATGTCCTGGATAAGGACTTTGGGTTTTACTCTGAATGAGGTGGGGAGCTTTGGATGGTTTTGAGCTGCGGAGTTACTTTACTTGACCTGACTCACATTTTAAGGATCACTATGGCTGCTGTGTCTCGAAGACTGTAGCAAGGAAACGGCTGAAGCAGAAAATCCAATTAAGAGACAAGTCAATAATCCAAGAGAGAGATGATGGCAGTTTAGATAAGGGAGGTGAGAGGGGGATGGAAAAAGTGATTGGATTCAGGGTATATTTTGTAAGTAGAGCCAACAGGATTTGCTGATGACATGGATGTAGGGTCTGAGAGAAAGAAAGAGATCAAGGATGACTTCAGTGAGTTTTGCTTAAGGAAATCAAAGTATGGGGTTGCTGTTTATTGAGATGGGGATCCCCTGGGAAGAACAGATTTGAAAGGGAAGATCAGGGGTTCAATTTGGGGCATGTTAAATTAGACCATAAACTGGACTATAAACTCTGGAAGGATAGGGGTTGTGTTTTCTTTCCTATTATTATAATCTCTGTACCTGACAAATATATCAATACATACTGAGAAAAATTGTTAACAATGATTCCCTGGTCCTCCCTTCCCCCTTCCACTCTTAGTTTGTGAATTTCCAGTCTGAACAAAAGGCTTTTGCCTAATGGCCTGTGGAATAACCTGTATGCATGCTTTATTAGTTTTCTATTGCTGCTGTAACAAATTATCACAAACTTAGTGTCTTAAAACAACACAAATTTATTATCTTATAGTTCTGTAGTTCCAAAGTCTGGCACGGATCTCAGTGGGCTAAAATCAACATGTCAGGGCTTTCCTGATGGCGCAGTGGTTAAGAATCAGCCTGCCAATGAAGGGGACATGGGTTCGAGCCCTGGTCTGGGAAGATCCCACATGCCGCAGAGCAAGTAAGCCCGTGCGCCACAACTACTGAGCCTGCACTCTAGAGCCTGTGAGCCATAACTACTGAGCACATGTGCCACAACTACTGAGCCTGCGCTCTAGGGCCTGCGAGCCACAACTACTGAGCCCGTGCACCACAGCTACTGAGCCTGCGCTCTAGAGCCCACCAGCCACAACTACTGAAGCCCGTGTGCCTAGAGCCCATGCTCCACACCAGAGAAGCCACCGCAATGAGAAGCCCGTGCACCCCAATGAAGAGTAGACCCCGCTCGCCACAACTAGAGAAAGCCTGCGTGCAGCAATGAAGACACAACACAGCCAAAAATAAAGATAAATAAATTAAAAAATAAATCAAATCAAATCAACGTGTCAACAAGGCTGCATTCCATTCTTTTTAGAGGCTTTAAGGGAGAATCTTGCCTTGTCTCCTTGCCTTTTCCTACTTCTGGAGGCCCCCAGAATTTCTCGGCTTGTAGGTCCTCTTCCTACATCTTCAAAGCCAGCAATGGTGGGTTAAGTCCTTCTCACATAGGGTACTCAGATCTTCACTTCTTCCACCCTCCTCCACGTTTTTTTGTGTGTGTGTGGTACGCGGGCCTCTCACTGTTGCGGCCTCTCCCGTTGCGGAGCACAGGTTCCGGACGTGCAGGCTCAATGGCCATGGCTCACGGGCCCAGCCACTCCGCGGCCTGTGGGATCTTCCTGGGCCGGGGCACGAACCCGTGTCCCCTGCATCGGCAGGCGGACTCTCAACCACTGCGCCACTAGGGAAGCCCCCCTCCTCCACTTTTAAGAACACTTGTGATTACCTTGGACTCACCTCGATAATAAAGGATAACCTCTCTATTTTAAGGTCGGCTAATTAGCAATTCTAATGTCATTTGCAACCTTAACTCTTCTTTGCCACGTGTAGTAAAATATTCACAGGTTCAGGGATTACCAGGTGCTGCTTGAATATATAGGTATCAGTTTAACACAATCATCCCAAGAAATAGTCAAAATAATCACATGTGCCCAGTTCTTTTCAAATGTTGCTATTAAATGATGTGGGTAATTTGGTTATTTCCAATTTTGGGGGAAAACAAAGTTAATTTTCCAGCAGTACATCAGGTGAAAAAATTGGAACAAACATTAAATGTGTGGTGCCTTACCAGAACAGTTCATTTACTACTTTCACAAATATTAACCCCCGTGTCTAAAATATTGACTAGTGACCAAGGAAAAGGGAAGATCAGGTTGTTCTACAGGTTCTTAGAGGTTCTAATCCTTCTTAATTAAAAAGCACAATATCTAAGTTGCTAGGTAGATGGAAAAATTCATTAGCTGAGGTCAGCCTGGGAAAAACAGTCTAAACTAAAAGAAAATGGCTAGCTTGGGAGTACCTACCTTATACTGTATTTGTGTTTCAGGCAACATTTTATAGTTTATTTTAGTAACTGCACATAACAAAAGCCCTGCCAACATTGTGTCTAGAAAATAAATCACTTTTAATTACAAATATCAAAATCAAATGAATAGGGCTTCCCTGGTGGCGCAGTGGTTGAGAATCCACCTGCCAATGCAGGGGACACGGGTTCGAGCCCTGGTCCAGGAAAATCCCACATGCCGCAGAGCAGCTAAGCCCGTGAGCCACAACTACTGAGCCTGCACTCTAGAGCCATCGAGGCACAACTATTGAGGCCCGCGTGCCTAGAGCCCGTGCTCTGCAACAAGAGAAGCCACCGCAATGAGAAGCCCACGCATTGCAATGAAGAGTAGCCCCTGCTCGCCAGAACTAGAGAGAAGCCCACATGCAGCAAGGAAGACCCAACGCAGCCAAAAATAGAAATAAATCAATAAATAAATTTATTAAAAAAAATCAAATGAATAGTGTAGTCCTGCATTAATTTCAATAAACACACTTAACTATTCAAGGTTTATTTTTTTGTGCAGATTTTCCTTTTAAAAACAAATCCCAAATAAAAGATTTGAAATTACAGCAGCTCTTACTAAATTTTTTTCATAAAACTAATGGCATACTTCATGCAGTGAATGTGCTATATTATATTTTCCAAAATTTTCCCATTAAATTGACTGCTAAAAGGTCATGAAAGATTTTCAGGGAATTCCCTGGTAGTCCAGTCTTTAGGACTCTGTGCTTTCACTGCGGAGGGCCCGGGTTCTATCCCTGGTCAGGGAACTAAGATCCCACAAGTTGTGTGGCACAGCCAAAAATAAATTGTTTTTAATACAGATATCACTTTACTAAGATTACTCTGAAATGCTCATTTTTCTTCCAAACTGAAGTAAATTCATTATGATTAACAGTAGCAGAAGAGATACTTCATCTATTCTTAAAATAAAGGTTATGCCTACCACAGGGGATTGTACTACGATTGGTTTTCAAAGCCACCATAGCTGATTGAATTTCAAAACAGAATTTATGAAAGATAATACAAATATTTAAGCATTCCATTTAAATATTGTTGATATTAAAACTGTCTATTTTCTTTGCAAATTAACTCACCCATTCCAGAATACCATTTTTGCTAGCAGTGTACCAAAGGACACATTTTTTACCTTCCACACTAATAGCAAAAGACGTTAGGGGGGTAACAAAAGAAATGAGTTCAGTGGGCCCTCCTCCACACCTGCGGGTTCCACAATCTTGGATTCAACCCACCTTGGATCAAAAATATTGAGAAAAAAATTCCAGAAAGTTCCAAAATGCAAAACTTGAATTTGCCATGCACTGACAATTATTTACATATAATTTACATTGTATTAGGTATTATAAGTAATCTAGAGATGATTTAAAGTATGCAGGAGGGTGTGCATAGGTTATGCAAATACTACACCATTTTATATAAGCATCCTCAGATTTTGGTATCTACGGGAGGCCTGAAAGCAATCCCATCCCCGGGGATAATAAGGGACACCTGTACTGGGTAAATGCTCCGTGTAACAGTTCAAAGCCTGTAATGGCACTCCACTGACCATGAGGGACATTGCATTCAGAGCTGTCCATGACCTGGTTCCAAACTAACTTTCAAGACTTGCTTGTGACTGTGTTTTCTTACGAGGCTTCTATTATTCAGGAGGATAACTACTGCAGATGAAGGGATAAGTGATGCGAATTATAACTGACATAAAGCAGTGAATTAAACAGTTATTAGCTTCCTCTCTTCACTTTTCTGCTGTATTGCACACGCCTGTTTACATGTTCCTATTTGTTACCCGTATGCGTGTGTGGCTTACTCCTAGCCACGAGATCTTTAATTCTAAGACCTGTAGCACTGGTACCTTATCTTCACCTAACAACTTCCTAAGAAAGTATTACTTCCTTGAGTCTTCTTCAATTAGCTGACCTTGTCTAGGTGGCCATCATCCTCTTTATCCTCTTTTATCTTCCCAAAGTATTTGTAAGCTCATCATGTTTGCCTCCCATCTTTTTTTTTTTTTTTTTAAACAAAGATTTAAAATAAGATCCAAGACTAACATCTTGGGATTCTTGTAAGAATGTCTCCAAGAACTGCTGCTTCTTGGTCAATCTCCACCAAGACCCCGATTAAGCTTCAAGGTTCTCCTGGGTTCTTCCGCCATCTTCTGAGAAGTACACGACACCCACCCTCCAGAGATAACTGTTCCTACAATATTTGTTAGTCTTCTCTTCTTGTTTCTCCCCTTATAACCTACTCCCATTCTTTTTTAAGATTAGATATTTACTCATTTAAGTAGATGCTAAATCATCACTTTTCTCTTTGAAACATCTCCTAAATTCCAAGTTCCCTTCTCCCATAGCATCCTCTGGCTTAGGCCTTCAACATGTTCTTCTATACCAGGAGTTCCTAACTATTTTGTGCCATGAACCCCTTTGGCAGCCTGGTGAAGCCCACGCATCAAATAAAAGCATGGGATTACAAGGGAGGCAGATGATACTGAAATACAGTTATCAAACTATTTTAAAAATTATGAAATAATAATCTATGTGCTTCTTTATTAGTAAATTAAATAAGATATAGCAGTGGTTCTAATTACTGCCTTAATTTTGAAGAAGTGATGAGCATAAATAATATATCTGTAACATCCATGATATATGAAAAGAGTTATAATTTCTTTTGGTGACAAAGTCACAGGTTCCGCTAATACTACCGTGGTTTGTTAACAAATGCATACATTTCAATTAGCAGTTAGTAAAAATAAACATGTAAGTTTTTTCTAACCACAGATTTCTCTCCCCCTACCCTTTGACAAGATCATGAACATTTAGCTTAACTTCCTGCCTCTGTTCCAACCAGAACAGTCACCCACAGGGCATGCCTTCAGAGTTCTCTTCCTAAAATGCAGATCTTAACAAGTCACTTTCCTGTATACTAGGGAATACAGTGTGGGCCCCTATCATCCACAGAGGCATTCTCCTGCAGTAGTTCAGAAATGGAATTCATTTGAAATGCAAATTTCCTGGACTTCCACTGCAACTGTGCAGATCTGGGTGAGCCTGGAACACTGCATTTTAAAAATCACTGTGAGGAAGTCTTGCACTAGTGGTCCACAGACCAGACTTTGCAAAACAGGATAGAGTCCAACCTTGTAAGCATCACCTTTAACAGCCTTCACAGTCTGCCTCGCCACACCTACCCTTCCAGTTCTACTCCGGCCTCACAGAATTACTATGCATTCTCCAAACCGAGGGGGAGAATGCCCTTCCTTCCCCACCCCTCCTGCTTCACACGATGAACGCATTTCTCTGCTTGCTTAAACCTTGCTCGTTCTTAAAGGCTCAACTCCAATATGACTTTCTCTCTGAAGCCTCTGCAACTTTCTCACTCAGGCTGATACAATCTTGTTTTCCCTGACAATTTCTAATCATGCTGTACTGTAGTAAATTATGCCAGCCTTCTGCAAAGGCAGAGGGACCCAAACTCAGAGCTGCCTGAAAGATAGTTGTGCATTCATTCAGCACTCAGCATACACTGTGGAGAAGGAGAGAGAAATTACTGAGCAGCAATCAAGTCCTGCAGGTTAACAGAGGAATAAGACAAGTCCTTACTTTCAAAGGGCTAATGTTCCCCTGTTTATCTTCTTCACTCTTCATATACTCCAGCCCTTTCTTAAGTCCTGAAGTCATCTAATTACTTCAGCTCACATTAATCATTTCTTCTTTGATGTCCTGTACCAGGATAATACTGTTTTCCTTTTCATCCAACCATCCGTCCATCCATCCATCCATCCATCCAGTATTTATTGAGTTTCTACTATGTGCCAGGCAATGTGATAGGCACTGGGAATGTAAAACCTGTGAACAGGTACCTGCCCTCAAAGTTCTTAGAGTGTCAACTGCTCTCTCGTTGATATTTTTGTCTCCTGGCTAGGCTGGAAGTTCTTTGAAGGCAGAGAAAGTTTTGTACATTTTTGTAGTCTTCACTGCATCTCGTACCTCGCTGGCACAGCGAGTGTTGCAAACGCCTTTGAAAGATTAAGTGAAATACTTGTTTTCCAAGCCTCCTTTCCCACTCAGAGCTCCCCTTACCTGATACTGCTAAACTGAAGGGAAAAGAAGCCTCTTTGCAATACCCTGGAGAAAAATTCCTTCGGGAGCTGGAGATGGGATTTTGATTCTCCTCTCACAGAAAAACAAGTCCCAAGAACACAAACTGCAGTTCCCCCGGCAGACTGTTGCCGTGACACATCCGTTGCTAAGAGAAAAGAGGCTAGTCCTCTGCTGAGATTGACAAAGCAGCCTCACCAATAAAATGCCCGCTTCCTAACAGTCTCTTCCAGAGCAGGCTTGTGATTGGTTGCTATGATGCTGACACGACCTGGAACGAAGTCCGCAGTTTCCCCCTAGCAGGGGAGTTGTATCGAGGGCTGCAGCCTGGCCTGACTCCAGGGCCGTCAGGCTTGGTCCATGCTTCGCACCGAGAGCAACCGTAATCAAAGGAGAACCCTTCTAGGGTGTGGTCTCCAGCAGCAGAGAGTGAAGGGTGAGATAAAGATTTAGGGCTGCTGCTCTGTTTACCCCAGCTACTACCCGGGGCCGTCCCAGGAGCCTGCCCTAGATTCCCGTCTGAGAGAAAATCCGGCCTGATTGGGTGTCGTGATATCCTAGAACTTTTAATGTGTTATATTTTTTTCTTGCTAATATAACTTTTGTATAGAGTTTGAGACAAACTGGCAGTATGAATCTCAGGTAAGAAGATTAAATCCCTCAGCAAAACAAAAATTAATTTTATCTATGATTATGGGTCCTATGGGATTCTTACAGTCAAGCTCATCTCCCTCCCCTCCTTTAAAAAATAATTAAAACTGCCTAATTTGTAATCTGGAAGAATTTAATAAAGTAATTCAATTGACTGCTGTAATTGGTCTCAATTAATTTTTTACACCCAATTTAAACGAAAATATTTGGCAATAGGCTTATAGATTCATAACATATCTGAAATTTAATGACCCTAAATAAGATGATTTTACATGGTGTGTAGGAAGATCATGTACATTCTTTCAAATATCTGAAGAATTTGTGCTTGCAAAATACTAATAAATTTTACTAAAGAAATCATTAAAAAAATAAAACTGGGAGGAGGATTTATTATTGTGACATTGTGAAAACCTTTTCCCAGGCTCTTCCACTGACACTGAAAGGTTTTCCCCTGGCCTCAGCCCTGAAGTCTTCTTTTCTTACTCTTTGCACTCTCCTGGTGGCATCATAGCTATTCCCCTTAGCTTTAACCATCCTCCAAACAGATCGGAGACTTCCATTTCTATACTCTCAGCCTAGTACATCTCTTAAATTCCAGTCTTGAAATTCCACTGAATTTCTTGGATATATCCAAACATGTCTAGCTTAGTTCATGGTGTTTAGTAGTTGCTAAGTAAAGATATTGAGTGAATAAGTGAATAAAGATACTGAATGAATAATTACTATACCAGAAGTATCACAGTTTCTCAGAAGCAAAAATCAACTTATTATCTTTCACGTGTCTTTCAGGTATCTTTGGGAAACTTTTTCAACTTCTTTGTTTTCTACCTTAGGTAATAGTATCCACTGTC